>NC_091474.1:248692843-249005343 GCF_036971445.1 Narcine bancroftii
CTGAATCCCTGCCTCTGATTGCCTGCCTCTGATTCCCTGCCTCTGATTCCCTGCCTCTGATACCGCACCTCTGATTCCACGCCTCTCTTTCCTTGTCTCTGATTCCCCGCCTCTGATTCCCTGCCTCTGATACCCTGCCTCTCTTTGCCTGCCTCTATTTCCGTGCCTCTTTCTCTGCATCTAGTTTCCCACATCTCATTTGCCCCCTCTGATAACCCGCCTCTGATTCCATGCCTCTGATTCACTGCCACAGATTCCCTGCCTCAGATACCCCGCCTCAGATTCCCCGCCTCAGATTCCCCGCCTCAGATTCCCCGCCTCAGATTCCCTGCCTCTGATTGCCTACCTCTGATTCCCTGCCTCTGATTCCCTGCCTCTAAATCCCCGCCTCTTATTCCCTGCCTCTGATTCCCCGCCTCTGATTCCCCGCCTCTGATTCCCTGCC
This sequence comes from Narcine bancroftii, assembly GCF_036971445.1. Taxonomy (NCBI): domain Eukaryota; kingdom Metazoa; phylum Chordata; class Chondrichthyes; order Torpediniformes; family Narcinidae; genus Narcine; species Narcine bancroftii. The sequence continues at coordinate 248,693,289 of NC_091474.1, forward strand.
TCAGATTCCCCGCCTCAGATTCCCCGCCTCAGATTCCCCGTCTCAGATTCCCCGCCTCAGATTCCCCGCCTCAGATTCCCCGCCTCAGATTCCCTGCCTCTGATTGCCTGCCTCTGATTCCCTGCCTCTGATTCCCTGCCTCTGATTCCGCACCTCTGATTCCACGCCTCTATTTCCGTGTCTCTGATTCCCCGCCTCTGATTCCCTGCCTCTGATACCCTGCCTCTCTTTGCCTGCCTCTATTTCCGTGCTTCTTTCTCTGCATCTAGTTTCCCACATCTCATTTGCCCCCTCTGATAACCCGCCTCTGATTCCATGCCTCTGATTCCCCGCCTCTGATTCCCCGCCTCTGATTCCCCGCCTCTGATTCCCTGCCTCTGATTCCCTGCCTCTGATTCCCTGCCTCTGATTCCCTGCCTCTGATTCCCTGCCTCTGATTCCCTGCCTCTGATTCCGAGCCTCTGATTCCACGCCTCTCTTTCCGTATCTCTGATTCCCCGCCTCCGATTCCCTGCCTCTGATACCCTGCCTCTCTTTGCCTGCCTCTATTTCGGTGCCACTTTCTCTGCATCTAGTTTCCCACATCTCATTTGCCCCCTCTGATTACCCGCCTCTGATTCCATGCCTCTGATTCCCCGCCTCAGATTCCCCGCCTCATATACCCCGCCTCAGATTCCCCGCCTCAGATTCCCCGCCTCAGATTCCCCGCCTCAGATTCCCTTCCTCTGATTGCCTGCCTCTGATTCCCTGCCTCTGATTCCCTGCCTCTAAATCCCCGCCTCTTATTCCCTGCCTGTGATTCCCCGCCTCTGATTCCCCGCCTCTGATTCCCTGCCTCAGATTCCCCGCCTCAGATTCCCCGCCTCAGATTCCCCGTCTCAGATTCCCCGCCTCAGATTCCCCGCCTCAGATTCCCCGCCTCAGATTCCTTGCTTCTGATTGCCTGCCTCTGATTCCCTGCCTCTGATTCCCTGCCTCTGATTCCGCACCTCTGATTCCACGCCTCTATTTCCGTGTCTCTGATTCCCCGCCTCTGATTCCCTGCCTCTGATACCCTGCCTCTCTTTGCCTGCCTCTATTTCCGTGCTTCTTTCTCTGCATCTAGTTTCCCACATCTCATTTGCCCCCTCTGATAACCCGCCTCTGATTCCATGCCTCTGATTCCCCGCCTCTGATTCCCCGCCTCTGATTCCCCGCCTCTGATTCCCTGCCTCAGATTCCCTGCCTCAGATTCCTTGCCTCAGATTCCCTGCCTCTGATTCCCCGTCTCTGATTCCCCGCCTCTTATTCCCCGCGTCTGATTCCCCGCCTCAGATTCCCCGGCTCTGATTCCCTGCCTGAGATTCCATGCCTGAGAATCCCCGCCTCAGATTCCCTGCCTCACATTCCCCGCCTCAGATTCCCCGCCTCAGAATCCCCGCCTCAAATTCCCTGCCTCAGATTCCCCGCCTCAGATTCCCCGCCTCAGATTCCCCGCCTCAGATTCCCCACCTCAGATTCCCTGCCTCAGATTCCCTGCCTCAGATTCCCTGCCTCAGATTCCCTTCATCTGATTCCCTTCATCTGATTCCCTGCCTCTGATTCCCTGCCTCTGATTCCCCACCTCTGATTCCCCTCCTCAGATTTCCTGCCTCAGATTCCCTGCCTCAGATTCCCTGCCTCTGATTCCCTGCCTCAGATTCCCTGCCTCAGATTCCCTGCCTCAGATTGCCTGCCTCTGATTCCCTGCCTCTGATTCCCTGCCTCTGATTGCCTGCCTCTGATTCCCTGCCTCTGATTCCCTGCCTCTGATTCCCTGCCTCTGATACCGCACCTCTGATTCCACGCCTCTCTTTCCTTGTCTCTGATTCCCCGCCTCTGATTCCCTGCCTCTGATACCCTGCCTCTCTTTGCCTGCCTCTATTTCCGTGCCTCTTTCTCTGCATCTAGTTTCCCACATCTCATTTGCCCCCTCTGATAACCCGCCTCTGATTCCATGCCTCTGATTCACTGCCACAGATTCCCTGCCTCAGATACCCCGCCTCAGATTCCCCGCCTCAGATTCCCCGCCTCAGATTCCCCGCCTCAGATTCCCTGCCTCTGATTGCCTGCCTCTGATTCCCTGCCTCTGATTCCCTGCCTCTAAATCCCCGCCTCTTATTCCCTGCCTCTGATTCCCCGCCTCTGATTCCCCGCCTCTGATTCCCTGCCTCAGATTCCCCGCCTCAGATTCCCCGCCTCAGATTCCCCGTCTCAGATTCCCCGCCTCAGATTCCCCGCCTCAGATTCCCCGCCTCAGATTCCCTGCCTCTGATTGCCTGCCTCTGATTCCCTGCCTCTGATTCCCTGCCTCTGATTCCGCACCTCTGATTCCACGCCTCTATTTCCGTGTCTCTGATTCCCCGCCTCTGATTCCCTGCCTCTGATACCCTGCCTCTCTTTGCCTGCCTCTATTTCCGTGCTTCTTTCTCTGCATCTAGTTTCCCACATCTCATTTGCCCCCTCTGATAACCCGCCTCTGATTCCATGCCTCTGATTCCCCGCCTCTGATTCCCCGCCTCTGATTCCCCGCCTCTGATTCCCTGCCTCAGATTCCCTGCCTCAGATTCCTTGCCTCAGATTCCCTGCCTCTGATTCCCCGCCTCTGATTCCCCGCCTCTTATTCCCCGCGTCTGATTCCCCGCCTCAGATTCCCCGGCTCTGATTCCCTGCCTGAGATTCCATGCCTGAGAATCCCCGCCTCAGATTCCCTGCCTCACATTCCCCGCCTCAGATTCCCCGCCTCAGAATCCCCGCCTCAAATTCCCTGCCTCAGATTCCCCGCCTCAGATTCCCCGCCTCAGATTCCCCGCCTCAGATTCCCCACCTCAGATTTCCTGCCTCAGATTCCCTGCCTATGATTCCCTGCCTCAGATTCCCTTCATCTGATTCCCTTCATCTGATTCCCTGCCTCTGATTCCCTGCCTCTTATTCCCCGCCTCTGATTCCCCTCCTCAGATTCCCTGCCTCAGATTCCCTGCCTCAGATTCCCTGCCTCTGATTCCCTGCCTCAGATTCCCTGCCTCAGATTCCCTGCCTCAGATTGCCTGCCTCTGATTCCCTGCCTCTGATTCCCTGCCTCTGATTGCCTGCCTCTGATTCCCTGCCTCTGATTCCCTGCCTCTGATTCCCTGCCTCTGATACCGCACCTCTGATTCCACGCCTCTCTTTCCTTGTCTCTGATTCCCCGCCTCTGATTCCCTGCCTCTGATACCCTGCCTCTCTTTGCCTGCCTCTATTTCCGTGCCTCTTTCTCTGCATCTAGTTTCCCACATCTCATTTGCCCCCTCTGATAACCCGCCTCTGATTCCATGCCTCTGATTCACTGCCACAGATTCCCTGCCTCAGATACCCCGACTCAGATTTACCGCCTCAGATTCCCCGCCTCAAATTCCCTGCCTCAGATTCCCTGCCTCAGATTCCCTGCCTGAGATTCCCTGCCTCAGATCCCTGCCTCCGATTCCCCTCCTCTGATTCCCCGCCTCTGATTCCCCACCTCTGATTCCCAGCCTCTGAATCCCCGCCTCTGAATCCCCTCCTCTGATTCCCCGCCTCTGTTTCCCCGCCTCTGATTCCCCGCCTCTGATTCCCTGCCTCTGATTCCATGCCTCTGATTCCCCGCCTCTGATTCCAGGCCTCTTATAACCCGCCTCTGATTCCCCGCCTCTGATTCCCCACCTCTGTCTCGACGCCTCTCTTTCGCCTCCACTCTTTCCCCTCCACACTTTCCGTGCCTGTCTTTCCCTCCCTCAATTTCAACAACACTGTTTGATCTGTTTTGTGTACCTGATTTTAAACACACAAGTTCCAACCACTATGTTTTGCCCGCCTCTTTCCCCGCCTCTATTTATCCACCTATGTTTACCTGCCTCTGTTTACCCGCCTGTTTCCACTCCTCTGATTCCCCACCTTTCATTCCCCACCTCTCTTTCCCTGCCTCTATTTCCGTGCCTCTTTCTCTGACTCTCTTTCCCCACATCTCTTTTCCTCCCCCTGATTCCCCGCCTCTGATTCCCCGCCTCTGATTCCCTGCCTCTGATTCCCCGCCTCTGATTCCCTGCCTCAGATTCCCTGCCTCTGATTCCCCGCCTCTGATTCCCTGCCTCAGATTCCCCGCCTCAGATTCCCCGCCTCAGATTCCCCGTCTCAGATTCCCCGCCTCAGATTCCCCGCCTCAGATTCCCCGCCTCAGATTCCCTGCCTCTGATTGCCTGCCTCTGATTCCCTGCCTCTGATTCCCTGCCTCTGATTCCGCACCTCTGATTCCACGCCTCTATTTCCGTGTCTCTGATTCCCCGCCTCTGATTCCCTGCCTCTGATACCCTGCCTCTCTTTGCCTGCCTCTATTTCCGTGCTTCTTTCTCTGCATCTAGTTTCCCACATCTCATTTGCCCCCTCTGATAACCCGCCTCTGATTCCATGCCTCTGATTCCCCGCCTCTGATTCCCCGCCTCTGATTCCCCGCCTCTGATTCCCTGCCTCAGATTCCCTGCCTCAGATTCCTTGCCTCAGATTCCCTGCCTCTGATTCCCCGCCTCTGATTCCCCGCCTCTTATTCCCCGCGTCTGATTCCCCGCCTCAGATTCCCCGGCTCTGATTCCCTGCCTGAGATTCAATGCCTGAGAATCCCCGCCTCAGATTCCCTGCCTCACATTCCCCGCCTCAGATTCCCCGCCTCAGAATCCCCGCCTCAAATTCCCTGCCTCAGATTCCCCGCCTCAGATTCCCCGCCTCAGATTCCCCGCCTCAGATTCCCCACCTCAGATTCCCTGCCTCAGATTCCCTGCCTCAGATTCCCTGCCTCAGATTCCCTTCATCTGATTCCCTTCATCTGATTCCCTGCCTCTGATTCCCTGCCTCTTATTCCCCGCCTCTGATTCCCCTCCTCAGATTCCCTGCCTCAGATTCCCTGCCTCAGATTCCCTGCCTCTGATTCCCTGCCTCAGATTCCCTGCCTCAGATTCCCTGCCTCAGATTGCCTGCCTCTGATTCCCTGCCTCTGATTCCCTGCCTCTGATTGCCTGCCTCTGATTCCCTGCCTCTGATTCCCTGCCTCTGATTCCCTGCCTCTGATACCGCACCTCTGATTCCACGCCTCTCTTTCCTTGTCTCTGATTCCCCGCCTCTGATTCCCTGCCTCTGATACCCTGCCTCTCTTTGCCTGCCTCTATTTCCGTGCCTCTTTCTCTGCATCTAGTTTCCCACATCTCATTTGCCCCCTCTGATAACCCGCCTCTGATTCCATGCCTCTGATTCACTGCCACAGATTCCCTGCCTCAGATACCCCGACTCAGATTTACCGCCTCAGATTCCCCGCCTCAGATTCCCTGCCTCAGATTCCCTGCCTCAGATTCCCTGCCTGAGATTCCCTGCCTCAGATCCCTGCCTCCGATTCCCCTCCTCTGATTCCCCGCCTCTGATTCCCCACCTCTGATTCCCAGCCTCTGAATCCCCGCCTCTGAATCCCCTCCTCTGATTCCCCGCCTCTGTTTCCCCGCCTCTGATTCCCCGCCTCTGATTCCCTGCCTCTGATTCCATGCCTCTGATTCCCCGCCTCTGATTCCAGGCCTCTTATAACCCGCCTCTGATTCCCCGCCTCTGATTCCCCACCTCTGTCTCGACGCCTCTCTTTCGCCTCCACTCTTTCCCCTCCACACTTTCCGTGCCTGTCTTTCCCTCCCTCAATTTCAACAACACTGTTTGATCTGTTTTGTGTACCTGATTTTAAACACACAAGTTCCAACCACTATGTTTTGCCCGCCTCTTTCCCCGCCTCTATTTATCCACCTATGTTTACCTGCCTCTGTTTACCCGCCTGTTTCCACTCCTCTGATTCCCCACCTTTCATTCCCCGCCTCTCTTTCCCTGCCTCTATTTCCGTGCCTCTTTCTCTGACTCTCTTTGCCCACATCTCTTTTCCTCCCCCTGATTCCCCGCCTCTGATTCCCCGCCTCTGATTCCCTGCCTCTGATTCCCCGCCTCTGATTCCCTGCCTCAGATTCCCTGCCTCAGATTCCCTGCCTCAGATTCCCTGCCTCTGATTCCCCGCCTCTGATTCCCCGCCTCTTATTCCCCGCCTCTGATTATCCGCCTCTGATTCCCCACCTCTGATTCCCTGCCTCAGATTCCCCGGCTCTGATTCCCTGCATCAGATTCCCTGCCTCAGATTCCCTGCCTCTGATTCCCCGCCTCTGATTGCCTGCCTCTGATTCCCCGCCTCTGATTCCCTGCCTCAGATTCCCTGCCTCAGATTCCCTGCCTCAGATTCCCTGCCTCTGATTCCCCGCCTTTGATTCCCCACCTCTTATTCCCCGCCTCTGATTCCCCACCTCTGATTCCGCGCCTCTGATTCCCTGCCTCTGTTACCCCGCCTCTGATTCCCTGCCTCTGATTCCCCGCCTCAGATTCCCCGGCTCTGATTCCCTGCCTGAGATTCCCTGCCTCTGATTCCCTGCCTCTGATTCCCTGCCTCTGATTCCGAGCCTCTGATTCCACGCCTCTCTTTCCGTATCTCTGATTCCCCGCCTCCGATTCCCTGCCTCTGATACCCTGCCTCTCTTTGCCTGCCTCTATTTCGGTGCCACTTTCTCTGCATCTAGTTTCCCACATCTCATTTGCCCCCTCTGATTACCCGCCTCTGATTCCATGCCTCTGATTCCCCGCCTCAGATTCCCCGCCTCATATTCCCCGCCTCAGATTCCCCGCCTCAGATTCCCCGCCTCAGATTCCCCGCCTCAGCTTCCCTGCCTCTGATTGCCTGCCTCTGATTCCCTGCCTCTGATTCCCTGCCTCTAAATCCCCGCCTCTTATTCCCTGCCTCTGATTCCCCGCCTCTGATTCCCCGCCTCTGATTCCCTGCCTCAGATTCCCCGCCTCAGATTCCCCGCCTCAGATTCCCCGTCTCAGATTCCCCGCCACAGATTCCCCGCCTCAGATTCCCCGCCTCAGATTCCCTGCCTCTGATTCCCTGCCTCTGATTCCCTGCCTCTGATTCCCTGCCTCTGATTCCGCACCTCTGATTCCACGCCTCTATTTCCGTGTCTCTGATTCCCCGCCTCTGATTCCCTGCCTCTGATACCCTGCCTCTCTTTGCCTGCCTCTATTTCCGTGCTTCTTTCTCTGCATCTAGTTTCCCACATCTCATTTGCCCCCTCTGATAACCCGCCTCTGATTCCATGCCTCTGATTCCCCGCCTCTGATTCCCCGCCTCTGATTCCCCGCCTCTGATTCCCTGCCTCAGATTCCCTGCCTCAGATTCCTTGCCTCAGATTCCCTGCCTCTGATTCCCCGCCTCTGATTCCCCGCCTCTTATTCCCCGCGTCTGATTCCCCGCCTCAGATTCCCCTGCTCTAATTCCCTGCCTGAGATACCATGCCTGAGAATCCCCGCCTCAGATTCCCTGCCTCACATTCCCCGCCTCAGATTCCCCGCCTCAGAATCCCCGCCTCAAATTCCCTGCCTCAGATTCCCCGCCTCAGATTCCCCACCTCAGATTCCCCGCCTCAGATTCCCCACCTCAGATTCCCTGCCTCAGATTCCCTGCCTCAGATTCCCTGCCTCAGATTCCCTTCATCTGATTCCCTTCATCTGATTCCCTGCCTCTGATTCCCTGCCTCTGATTCCCCGCCTCTGATTCCCCTCCTCAGATTCCCTGCCTCAGATTCCCTGCCTCAGATTCCCTTCCTCTGATTCCCTGCCTCAGATTCCCTGCCTCAGATTCCCTGCCTCAGATTCCCTGCCTCTGATTGCCTGCCTCTGATTCCCTGCCTCTGATTCCCTGCCTCTGATTGCCTGCCTCTGATTCCCTGCCTCTGATTCCCTGCCTCTGATTCCCTGCCTCTGATACCGCACCTCTGATTCCACGCCTCTCTTTCCTTGTCTCTGATTCCCCGCCTCTGATTCCCTGCCTCTGATACCCTGCCTCTCTTTGCCTGCCTCTATTTCCGTGCCTCTTTCTCTGCATCTAGTTTCCCACATCTCATTTGCCCCCTCTAATAACCCGCCTCTGATTCCGTGCCTCTGATTCACTGCCACAGATTCCCCGCCTCAGATTCCCCGCCTCATATTCCCCGCCTCAGATTCCCCGCCTCAGATTCCCCGCCTCAGATTCCCCGCCTCAGCTTCCCTGCCTCTGATTGCCTGCCTCTGATTCCCTGCCTCTGATTCCCTGCCTCTAAATCCCCGCCTCTTATTCCCTGCCTCTGATTCCCCGCCTCTGATTCCCCGCCTCTGATTCCCTGCCTCAGATTCCCCGCCTCAGATTCCCCGCCTCAGATTCCCCGTCTCAGATTCCCCGCCACAGATTCCCCGCCTCAGATTCCCCGCCTCAGATTCCCTGCCTCTGATTCCCTGCCTCTGATTCCCAGCCTCTGAATCCCCGCCTCTGAATCCCCTCCTCTGATTCCCCGCCTCTGTTTCCCCGCCTCTGATTCCCCGCCTCTGATTCCCTGCCTCTGATACCCTGCCTCTCTTTGCCTGCCTCTATTTCCGTGCTTCTTTCTCTGCATCTAGTTTCCCACATCTCATTTGCCCCCTCTGATAACCCGCCTCTGATTCCATGCCTCTGATTCCCCGCCTCTGATTCCCCGCCTCTGATTCCCCGCCTCTGATTCCCTGCCTCAGATTCCGTGCCTCAGATTCCTTGCCTCAGATTCCCTGCCTCTGATTCCCCGCCTCTGATTCCCCGCCTCTTATTCCCCGCGTCTGATTCCCCGCCTCAGATTCCCCTGCTCTGATTCCCTGCCTGAGATTCCATGCCTGAGAATCCCCGCCTCAGATTCCCTGCCTCACATTCCCCGCCTCAGATTCCCCGCCTCAGAATCCCCGCCTCAAATTCCCTGCCTCAGATTCCCCGCCTCAGATTCCCCACCTCAGATTCCCCGCCTCAGATTCCCCACCTCAGATTCCCTGCCTCAGATTCCCTGCCTCAGATTCCCTGCCTCAGATTCCCTTCATCTGATTCCCTTCATCTGATTCCCTGCCTCTGATTCCCTGCCTCTGATTCCCCGCCTCTGATTCCCCTCCTCAGATTCCCTGCCTCAGATTCCATGCCTCAGATTCCCTGCCTCTGATTCCCTGCCTCAGATTCCCTGCCTCAGATTCCCTGCCTCAGATTCCCTGCCTCTGATTGCCTGCCTCTGATTCCCTGCCTCTGATTCCCTGCCTCTGATTGCCTGCCTCTGATTCCCTGCCTCTGATTCCCTGCCTCTGATTCCCTGCCTCTGATACCGCACCTCTGATTCCACGCCTCTCTTTCCTTGTCTCTGATTCCCCGCCTCTGATTCCCTGCCTCTGATACCCTGCCTCTCTTTGCCTGCCTCTATTTCCGTGCCTCTTTCTCTGCATCTAGTTTCCCACATCTCATTTGCCCCCTCTAATAACCCGCCTCTGATTCCATGCCTCTGATTCACTGCCACAGATTCCCTGCCTCAGATACCCCGACTCATATTTACCGCCTCAGATTCCCCGCCTCAGATTCCCTGCCTCAGATTCCCTGCCTCAGATTCACTGCCTGAGATTCCCTGCCTCAGATCCCTGCCTCAGATTCCCCTCCTCTGATTCCCCGCCTCTGATTCCCCACCTCTGATTCCCAGCCTCTGAATCCCCGCCTCTGAATCCCCTCCTCTGATTCCCCGCCTCTGTTTCCCCGCCTCTGATTCCCCGCCTCTGATTCCCTGCCTCTGATTCCATGCCTCTGATTCCCCGCCTCTGATTCCAGGCCTCTTATAACCCGCCTCTGATTCCCCACCTCTGATTGCCTGCCACTGATTGCCCGCCTCTGATTCCCCGCCTCTGATTCCCCACCTCTGTCTCGACGCCTCTCTTTCGCCTCCACTCTTTCCCCTCCACACTTTCCGTGCCTGTCTTTCCCTCCCTCAATTTCAACAACACTGTTTGATCTGTTTTGTGTACCTCATTTTAAACACACAAGTTCCAACCACTATGTTTTGCCCGCCTCTTTCCCCGCCTCTATTTATCCACCTATGTTTACCTGCCTCTGTTTACCAGCCTGTTTCCACTCCTCTGATTCCCCACCTTTCATTCCCCGCCTCTCTTTCCCTGCCTCTATTTCCGTGCCTCTTTCTCTGACTCTCTTTCCCCACATCTCTTTTCCTCCCCCTGATTCCCCGCCTCTGATTCCCCGCCTCTGATTCCCTGCCTCTGATTCCCCGCCTCTGATTCCCTGCCTCAGATTCCCTGCCTCAGATTCCCTGCCTCAGATTCCCTGCCTCTGATTCCCCGCCTCTGATTCCCCGCCTCTTATTCCCCGCCTCTGATTCCCCGCCTCTGATTCCCCACCTCTGATTCCCTGCCTCAGATTCCCCGGCTCTGATTCCCTGCATCAGATTCCCTGCCTCAGATTCCCTGCCTCTGATTCCCCGCCTCTGATTGCCTGCCTCTGATTACCCGCCTCTGATTCCCTGCCTCAGATTCCCTGCCTCAGATTAGCTGCCTCAGATTCCCTGCCTCTGATTCCCCGCCTTTGATTCCCCACCTCTTATTCCCCGCCTCTGATTCCCCACCTCTGATTACGCGCCTCTGATTCCCTGCCTCTGTTTCCCCGCCTCTGATTCCCCGCCTTTGATTCCCCACCTCTTATTCCCCGCCTCTGATTCCCCACCTCTGATTCCGCGCCTCTGATTCCCCACCTCTGATTCCCTGCCTCAGATTCCCCGGCTCTGATTCCCTGCATCAGATTCCCTGCCTCAGATTCCCTGCCTCTGATTCCCCGCCTCTGATTGCCTGCCTCTGATTACCCGCCTCTGATTCCCTGCCTCAGATTCCCTGCCTCAGATTAGCTGCCTCAGATTCCCTGCCTCTGATTCCCCGCCTTTGATTCCCCACCTCTTATTCCCCGCCTCTGATTCCCCACCTCTGATTCCGCGCCTCTGATTCCCTGCCTCTGTTTCCCCGCCTCTGATTCCCCGCCTCTGATTCCCCGCCTCAGATTCCCCGGCTCTGATTCCCTGCCTGAGATTCCCTGCCTCAGATACCCCGCCTCAGATTCCCCGCCTCAGATTTCCCGCCTCAGATTCCCCGCCTCAGATTCCCCGCCTCAGATTCCCCGCCTCAGATTCCCCACCTCAGATTCCCTGCCTCAGATTCCCTGCCTCAGATTCCCTGCCTCAGATTCCCTTCATCTGATTCCCTTCATCTGATTCCCTGCCTCTGATTCCCTGCCTCTGATTCCCTGCCTCTGATTCCCCGCCTCTGATTCCCCTCCTCAGATTCCCTGCCTCAGATTCCCTGCCGCAGATTCCCTGCCTCTGATTCCCTGCCTCAGATTCCCTGCCTCAGATTCCCTGCCTCAGATTCCCTGCCTCTGATTGCCTGCCTCTGATTCCCTGCCTCTGATTCCCTGCCTCTGATTGCCTGCCTCTGATTCCCTGCCTCTGATTCCCTGCCTCTGATTCCCTGCCTCTGATACCGCACCTCTGATTCCACGCCTCTCTTTCCTTGTCTCTGATTCCCCGCCTCTGATTCCCTGCCTCTGATACCCTGCCTCTCTTTGCCTGCCTCTATTTCCGTGCCTCTTTCTCTGCATCTAGTTTCCCACATCTCATTTGCCCCCTCTGATAACCCGCCTCTGATTCCATGCCTCTGATTCACTGCCTCAGATTCCCTGCCTCAGATACCCCGACTCAGATTTACCGCCTCAGATTCCCCGCCTCAGATTCCCTGCCTCAGATTCCCTGCCTCAGATTCCCTGCCTCAGATTCCCTGCCTCAGATCCCTGCCTCCGATTCCCCGCCTCTGATTCCCCGCCTCTGATTCCCCGCCTCTGATTCCCAGCCTCTGAATCCCCGCCTCTGAATCCCCGCCTCTGATACCCCGCCTCTGTTTCCCTGCCTCTGATTCCCCGCCTCTGATTCCCTCCCTCTGATTCCAGGCCTCTGATTCCCCGCTTCTGATTCCAGGCCTCTTATTCCCCGCCTCAGATTCCCCTGCTCTGATTCCCTGCCTGAGATTCCATGCCTGAGAATCCCCGCCTCAGATTCCCTGCCTCACATTCCCCGCCTCAGATTCCCCGCCTCAGAATCCCCGCCTCAAATTCCCTGCCTCAGATTCCCCGCCTCAGATTCCCCACCTCAGATTCCCCGCCTCAGATTCCCCACCTCAGATTCCCTGCCTCAGATTCCCTGCCTCAGATTCCCTGCCTCAGATTCCCTTCATCTGATTCCCTTCATCTGATTCCCTGCCTCTGATTCCCTGCCTCTGATTCCCCGCCTCTGATTCCCCTCCTCAGATTCCCTGCCTCAGATTCCCTGCCTCAGATTCCCTGCCTCTGATTCCCTGCCTCAGATTCCCTGCCTCAGATTCCCTGCCTCAGATTCCCTGCCTCTGATTGCCTGCCTCTGATTCCCTGCCTCTGATTGCCTGCCTCTGATTCCCCGCCTCTGATTCCCTGCCTCAGATTCCCCGCCTCAGATTCCCCGCCTCAGATTCCCCGTCTCAGATTCCCCGCCACAGATTCCCCGCCTCAGATTCCCCGCCTCAGATTCCCTGCCTCTGATTCCCTGCCTCTGATTCCCTGCCTCTGATTCCCTGCCTCTGATTCCGCACCTCTGATTCCACGCCTCTATTTCCGTGTCTCTGATTCCCCGCCTCTGATTCCCTGCCTCTGATACCCTGCCTCTCTTTGCCTGCCTCTATTTCCGTGCTTCTTTCTCTGCATCTAGTTTCCCACATCTCATTTGCCCCCTCTAATAACCCGCCTCTGATTCCATGCCTCTGATTCACTGCCACAGATTCCCCGCCTCAGATTCCCCGCCTCATATTCCCCGCCTCAGATTCCCCGCCTCAGATTCCCCGCCTCAGATTCCCCGCCTCAGCTTCCCTGCCTCTGATTGCCTGCCTATGATTCCCTGCCTCTGATTCCCTGCCTCTAAATCCCCGCCTCTTATTCCCTGCCTCTGATTCCCCGCCTCTGATTCCCCGCCTCTGATTCCCTGCCTCAGATTCCCCGCCTCAGATTCCCCGCCTCAGATTCCCCGTCTCAGATTCCCCGCCACAGATTCCCCGCCTCAGATTCCCCGCCTCAGATTCCCTGCCTCTGATTCCCTGCCTCTGACTCCCTGCCTCTGATTCCCTGCCTCTGATTCCGCACCTCTGATTCCACGCCTCTATTTCCGTGTCTCTGATTCCCCGCCTCTGATTCCCTGCCTCTGATACCCTGCCTCTCTTTGCCTGCCTCTATTTCCGTGCTTCTTTCTCTGCATCTAGTTTCCCACATCTCATTTGCCCCCTCTGATAACCCGCCTCTGATTCCATGCCTCTGATTCCCCGCCTCTGATTCCCCGCCTCTGATTCCCCGCCTCTGATTCCCTGCCTCAGATTCCCTGCCTCAGATTCCTTGCCTCAGATTCCCTGCCTCTGATTCCCCGCCTCTGATTCCCCGCCTCTTATTCCCCGCGTCTGATTCCCCGCCTCAGATTCCCCTGCTCTGATTCCCTGCCTGAGATTCCATGCCTGAGAATCCCCGCCTCAGATTCCCTGCCTCACATTCCCCGCCTCAGATTCCCCGCCTCAGAATCCCCGCCTCAAATTCCCTGCCTCAGATTCCCCGCCTCAGATTCCCCACCTCAGATTCCCCGCCTCAGATTCCCCACCTCAGATTCCCTGCCTCAGATTCCCTGCCTCAGATTCCCTGCTTCAGATTCCCTTCATCCGATTCCCTTCATCTGATTCCCTGCCTCTGATTCCCTGCCTCTGATTCCCCGCCTCTGATTCCCCTCCTCAGATTCCCTGCCTCAGATTCCCTGCCTCAGATTCCCTGCCTCTGATTCCCTGCCTCAGATTCCCTGCCTCAGATTCCCTGCCTCAGATTCCCTGCCTCTGATTGCCTGCCTCTGATTCCCTGCCTCTGATTCCCTGCCTCTGATTGCCTGCCTCTGATTCCCTGCCTCTGATTCCCTGCCTCTGATTCCCTGCCTCTGATACCGCACCTCTGATTCCACGCCTCTCTTTCCTTGTCTCTGATTCCCCGCCTCTGATTCCCTGCCTCTGATACCCTGCCTCTCTTTGCCTGCCTCTATTTCCGTGCCTCTTTCTCTGCATCTAGTTTCCCACATCTCATTTGCCCCCTCTGATAACCCGCCTCTGATTCCATGCCTCTGATTCCCCGCCTCTGATTCCCCGCCTCTGATTCCCCGCCTCTGATTCCCTGCCTCAGATTCCGTGCCTCAGATTCCTTGCCTCAGATTCCCTGCCTCTGATTCCCCGCCTCTGATTCCCCGCCTCTTATTCCCCGCGTCTGATTCCCCGCCTCAGATTCCCCTGCTCTGATTCCCTGCCTGAGATTCCATGCCTGAGAATCCCCGCCTCAGATTCCCTGCCTCACATTCCCCGCCTCAGATTCCCCGCCTCAGAATCCCCGCCTCAAATTCCCTGCCTCAGATTCCCCGCCTCAGATTCCCCACCTCAGATTCCCCGCCTCAGATTCCCCACCTCAGATTCCCTGCCTCAGATTCCCTGCCTCAGATTCCCTGCCTCAGATTCCCTTCATCTGATTCCCTTCATCTGATTCCCTGCCTCTGATTCCCTGCCTCTGATTCCCCGCCTCTGATTCCCCTCCTCAGATTCCCTGCCTCAGATTCCCTGCCTCAGATTCCCTGCCTCTGATTCCCTGCCTCAGATTCCCTGCCTCAGATTCCCTGCCTCAGATTCCCTGCCTCTGATTGCCTGCCTCTGATTCCCTGCCTCTGATTCCCTGCCTCTGATTGCCTGCCTCTGATTCCCTGCCTCTGATTCCCTGCCTCTGATTCCCTGCCTCTGATACCGCACCTCTGATTCCACGCCTCTCTTTCCTTGTCTCTGATTCCCCGCCTCTGATTCCCTGCCTCTGATACCCTGCCTCTCTTTGCCTGCCTCTATTTCCGTGCCTCTTTCTCTGCATCTAGTTTCCCACATCTCATTTGCCCCCTCTAATAACCCGCCTCTGATTCCATGCCTCTGATTCACTGCCACAGATTCCCTGCCTCAGATACCCCGACTCATATTTACCGCCTCAGATTCCCCGCCTCAGATTCCCTGCCTCAGATTCCCTGCCTCAGATTCACTGCCTGAGATTCCCTGCCTCAGATCCCTGCCTCAGATTCCCCTCCTCTGATTCCCCGCCTCTGATTCCCCACCTCTGATTCCCAGCCTCTGAATCCCCGCCTCTGAATCCCCTCCTCTGATTCCCCGCCTCTGTTTCCCCGCCTCTGATTCCCCGCCTCTGATTCCCTGCCTCTGATTCCATGCCTCTGATTCCCCGCCTCTGATTCCAGGCCTCTTATAACCCGCCTCTGATTCCCCACCTCTGATTGCCTGCCACTGATTGCCCGCCTCTGATTCCCCGCCTCTGATTCCCCACCTCTGTCTCGACGCCTCTCTTTCGCCTCCACTCTTTCCCCTCCACACTTTCCGTGCCTGTCTTTCCCTCCCTCAATTTCAACAACACTGTTTGATCTGTTTTGTGTACCTCATTTTAAACACACAAGTTCCAACCACTATGTTTTGCCCGCCTCTTTCCCCGCCTCTATTTATCCACCTATGTTTACCTGCCTCTGTTTACCAGCCTGTTTCCACTCCTCTGATTCCCCACCTTTCATTCCCCGCCTCTCTTTCCCTGCCTCTATTTCCGTGCCTCTTTCTCTGACTCTCTTTCCCCACATCTCTTTTCCTCCCCCTGATTCCCCGCCTCTGATTCCCCGCCTCTGATTCCCTGCCTCTGATTCCCCGCCTCTGATTCCCTGCCTCAGATTCCCTGCCTCAGATTCCCTGCCTCAGATTCCCTGCCTCTGATTCCCCGCCTCTGATTCCCCGCCTCTTATTCCCCGCCTCTGATTCCCCGCCTCTGATTCCCCACCTCTGATTCCCTGCCTCAGATTCCCCGGCTCTGATTCCCTGCATCAGATTCCCTGCCTCAGATTCCCTGCCTCTGATTCCCCGCCTCTGATTGCCTGCCTCTGATTACCCGCCTCTGATTCCCTGCCTCAGATTCCCTGCCTCAGATTAGCTGCCTCAGATTCCCTGCCTCTGATTCCCCGCCTTTGATTCCCCACCTCTTATTCCCCGCCTCTGATTCCCCACCTCTGATTACGCGCCTCTGATTCCCTGCCTCTGTTTCCCCGCCTCTGATTCCCCGCCTTTGATTCCCCACCTCTTATTCCCCGCCTCTGATTCCCCACCTCTGATTCCGCGCCTCTGATTCCCCACCTCTGATTCCCTGCCTCAGATTCCCCGGCTCTGATTCCCTGCATCAGATTCCCTGCCTCAGATTCCCTGCCTCTGATTCCCCGCCTCTGATTGCCTGCCTCTGATTACCCGCCTCTGATTCCCTGCCTCAGATTCCCTGCCTCAGATTAGCTGCCTCAGATTCCCTGCCTCTGATTCCCCGCCTTTGATTCCCCACCTCTTATTCCCCGCCTCTGATTCCCCACCTCTGATTCCGCGCCTCTGATTCCCTGCCTCTGTTTCCCCGCCTCTGATTCCCCGCCTCTGATTCCCCGCCTCAGATTCCCCGGCTCTGATTCCCTGCCTGAGATTCCCTGCCTCAGATACCCCGCCTCAGATTCCCCGCCTCAGATTTCCCGCCTCAGATTCCCCGCCTCAGATTCCCCGCCTCAGATTCCCCGCCTCAGATTCCCCACCTCAGATTCCCTGCCTCAGATTCCCTGCCTCAGATTCCCTGCCTCAGATTCCCTTCATCTGATTCCCTTCATCTGATTCCCTGCCTCTGATTCCCTGCCTCTGATTCCCTGCCTCTGATTCCCCGCCTCTGATTCCCCTCCTCAGATTCCCTGCCTCAGATTCCCTGCCGCAGATTCCCTGCCTCTGATTCCCTGCCTCAGATTCCCTGCCTCAGATTCCCTGCCTCAGATTCCCTGCCTCTGATTGCCTGCCTCTGATTCCCTGCCTCTGATTCCCTGCCTCTGATTGCCTGCCTCTGATTCCCTGCCTCTGATTCCCTGCCTCTGATTCCCTGCCTCTGATACCGCACCTCTGATTCCACGCCTCTCTTTCCTTGTCTCTGATTCCCCGCCTCTGATTCCCTGCCTCTGATACCCTGCCTCTCTTTGCCTGCCTCTATTTCCGTGCCTCTTTCTCTGCATCTAGTTTCCCACATCTCATTTGCCCCCTCTGATAACCCGCCTCTGATTCCATGCCTCTGATTCACTGCCTCAGATTCCCTGCCTCAGATACCCCGACTCAGATTTACCGCCTCAGATTCCCCGCCTCAGATTCCCTGCCTCAGATTCCCTGCCTCAGATTCCCTGCCTCAGATTCCCTGCCTCAGATCCCTGCCTCCGATTCCCCGCCTCTGATTCCCCGCCTCTGATTCCCCGCCTCTGATTCCCAGCCTCTGAATCCCCGCCTCTGAATCCCCGCCTCTGATACCCCGCCTCTGTTTCCCTGCCTCTGATTCCCCGCCTCTGATTCCCTCCCTCTGATTCCAGGCCTCTGATTCCCCGCTTCTGATTCCAGGCCTCTTATTCCCCGCCTCAGATTCCCCTGCTCTGATTCCCTGCCTGAGATTCCATGCCTGAGAATCCCCGCCTCAGATTCCCTGCCTCACATTCCCCGCCTCAGATTCCCCGCCTCAGAATCCCCGCCTCAAATTCCCTGCCTCAGATTCCCCGCCTCAGATTCCCCACCTCAGATTCCCCGCCTCAGATTCCCCACCTCAGATTCCCTGCCTCAGATTCCCTGCCTCAGATTCCCTGCCTCAGATTCCCTTCATCTGATTCCCTTCATCTGATTCCCTGCCTCTGATTCCCTGCCTCTGATTCCCCGCCTCTGATTCCCCTCCTCAGATTCCCTGCCTCAGATTCCCTGCCTCAGATTCCCTGCCTCTGATTCCCTGCCTCAGATTCCCTGCCTCAGATTCCCTGCCTCAGATTCCCTGCCTCTGATTGCCTGCCTCTGATTCCCTGCCTCTGATTGCCTGCCTCTGATTCCCCGCCTCTGATTCCCTGCCTCAGATTCCCCGCCTCAGATTCCCCGCCTCAGATTCCCCGTCTCAGATTCCCCGCCACAGATTCCCCGCCTCAGATTCCCCGCCTCAGATTCCCTGCCTCTGATTCCCTGCCTCTGATTCCCTGCCTCTGATTCCCTGCCTCTGATTCCGCACCTCTGATTCCACGCCTCTATTTCCGTGTCTCTGATTCCCCGCCTCTGATTCCCTGCCTCTGATACCCTGCCTCTCTTTGCCTGCCTCTATTTCCGTGCTTCTTTCTCTGCATCTAGTTTCCCACATCTCATTTGCCCCCTCTAATAACCCGCCTCTGATTCCATGCCTCTGATTCACTGCCACAGATTCCCCGCCTCAGATTCCCCGCCTCATATTCCCCGCCTCAGATTCCCCGCCTCAGATTCCCCGCCTCAGATTCCCCGCCTCAGCTTCCCTGCCTCTGATTGCCTGCCTATGATTCCCTGCCTCTGATTCCCTGCCTCTAAATCCCCGCCTCTTATTCCCTGCCTCTGATTCCCCGCCTCTGATTCCCCGCCTCTGATTCCCTGCCTCAGATTCCCCGCCTCAGATTCCCCGCCTCAGATTCCCCGTCTCAGATTCCCCGCCACAGATTCCCCGCCTCAGATTCCCCGCCTCAGATTCCCTGCCTCTGATTCCCTGCCTCTGACTCCCTGCCTCTGATTCCCTGCCTCTGATTCCGCACCTCTGATTCCACGCCTCTATTTCCGTGTCTCTGATTCCCCGCCTCTGATTCCCTGCCTCTGATACCCTGCCTCTCTTTGCCTGCCTCTATTTCCGTGCTTCTTTCTCTGCATCTAGTTTCCCACATCTCATTTGCCCCCTCTGATAACCCGCCTCTGATTCCATGCCTCTGATTCCCCGCCTCTGATTCCCCGCCTCTGATTCCCCGCCTCTGATTCCCTGCCTCAGATTCCCTGCCTCAGATTCCTTGCCTCAGATTCCCTGCCTCTGATTCCCCGCCTCTGATTCCCCGCCTCTTATTCCCCGCGTCTGATTCCCCGCCTCAGATTCCCCTGCTCTGATTCCCTGCCTGAGATTCCATGCCTGAGAATCCCCGCCTCAGATTCCCTGCCTCACATTCCCCGCCTCAGATTCCCCGCCTCAGAATCCCCGCCTCAAATTCCCTGCCTCAGATTCCCCGCCTCAGATTCCCCACCTCAGATTCCCCGCCTCAGATTCCCCACCTCAGATTCCCTGCCTCAGATTCCCTGCCTCAGATTCCCTGCTTCAGATTCCCTTCATCCGATTCCCTTCATCTGATTCCCTGCCTCTGATTCCCTGCCTCTGATTCCCCGCCTCTGATTCCCCTCCTCAGATTCCCTGCCTCAGATTCCCTGCCTCAGATTCCCTGCCTCTGATTCCCTGCCTCAGATTCCCTGCCTCAGATTCCCTGCCTCAGATTCCCTGCCTCTGATTGCCTGCCTCTGATTCCCTGCCTCTGATTCCCTGCCTCTGATTGCCTGCCTCTGATTCCCTGCCTCTGATTCCCTGCCTCTGATTCCCTGCCTCTGATACCGCACCTCTGATTCCACGCCTCTCTTTCCTTGTCTCTGATTCCCCGCCTCTGATTCCCTGCCTCTGATACCCTGCCTCTCTTTGCCTGCCTCTATTTCCGTGCCTCTTTCTCTGCATCTAGTTTCCCACATCTCATTTGCCCCCTCTAATAACCCGCCTCTGATTCCATGCCTCTGATTCACTGCCACAGATTCCCTGCCTCAGATACCCCGACTCATATTTACCGCCTCAGATTCCCCGCCTCAGATTCCCTGCCTCAGATTCCCTGCCTCAGATTCACTGCCTGAGATTCCCTGCCTCAGATCCCTGCCTCAGATTCCCCTCCACTGATTCCCCGCCTCTGATTCCCCACCTCTGATTCCCAGCCTCTGAATCCCCGCCTATGAATCCCCTCCTCTGATTCCCCGCCTCTGTTTCCCCGCCTCTGATTCCCCGCCTCTGATTCCCTGCCTCTGATTCCATGCCTCTGATTCCCCGCCTCTGATTCCAGGCCTCTTATAACCCGCCTCTGATTCCCCGCCTCTGATTCCCCACCTCTGTCTCGACGCCTCTCTTTCACCTCCAATCTTTCCCCTCCACTCTTTCCGTGCCTGTCTTTCCCTCCCTCAATTTCAACAACACTGTTTGATCTGTTTTGTGTACCTCATTTTAAACACACAAGTTCCAACCACTATGTTTTGCCCGCCTCTTTCCCCGCCTCTATTTATCCACCTATGTTTACCTGCCTCTGTTTACCAGCCTGTTTCCACTCCTCTGATTCCCCACCTTTCATTCCCCGCCTCTCTTTCCCTGCCTCTATTTCCGTGCCTCTTTCTCTGACTCTCTTTCCCCACATCTCTTTTCCTCCCCCTGATTCCCCGCCTCTGATTCCCCGCCTCTGATTCCCTGCCTCTGATTCCCCGCCTCTGATTCCCTGCCTCAGATTCCCTGCCTCAGATTCCCTGCCTCAGATTCCCTGCCTCTGATTCCCCGCCTCTGATTCCCCGCCTCTTATTCCCCGCCTCTGATTCCCCGCCTCTGATTCCCCACCTCTGATTCCCTGCCTCAGATTCCCCGGCTCTGATTCCCTGCATCAGATTCCCTGCCTCAGATTCCCTGCCTCTGATTCCCCGCCTCTGATTGCCTGCCTCTGATTACCCGCCTCTGATTCCCTGCCTCAGATTCCCTGCCTCAGATTAGCTGCCTCAGATTCCCTGCCTCTGATTCCCCGCCTTTGATTCCCCACCTCTTATTCCCCGCCTCTGATTCCCCACCTCTGATTCCGCGCCTCTGATTCCCTGCCTCTGTTTCCCCGCCTCTGATTCCCCGCCTCTGATTCCCCGCCTCAGATTCCCCGCCTCAGATTTCCCGCCTCAGATTCCCCGCCTCAGATTCCCCGCCTCAGATTCCCCGCCTCAGATTCCCCACCTCAGATTCCCTGCCTCAGATTCCCTGCCTCAGATTCCCTGCCTCAGATTCCCTTCATCTGATTCCCTTCATCTGATTCCCTGCCTCTGATTCCCTGCCTCTGATTCCCTGCCTCTGATTCCCCGCCTCTGATTCCCCTCCTCAGATTCCCTGCCTCAGATTCCCTGCCGCAGATTCCCTGCCTCTGATTCCCTGCCTCAGATTCCCTGCCTCAGATTCCCTGCCTCAGATTCCCTGCCTCTGATTGCCTGCCTCTGATTCCCTGCCTCTGATTCCCTGCCTCTGATTGCCTGCCTCTGATTCCCTGCCTCTGATTCCCTGCCTCTGATTCCCTGCCTCTGATACCGCACCTCTGATTCCACGCCTCTCTTTCCTTGTCTCTGATTCCCCGCCTCTGATTCCCTGCCTCTGATACCCTGCCTCTCTTTGCCTGCCTCTATTTCCGTGCCTCTTTCTCTGCATCTAGTTTCCCACATCTCATTTGCCCCCTCTGATAACCCGCCTCTGATTCCATGCCTCTGATTCACTGCCTCAGATTCCCTGCCTCAGATACCCCGACTCAGATTTACCGCCTCAGATTCCCCGCCTCAGATTCCCTGCCTCAGATTCCCTGCCTCAGATTCCCTGCCTCAGATTCCCTGCCTCAGATCCCTGCCTCCGATTCCCCGCCTCTGATTCACCGCCTCTGATTCCCCGCCTCTGATTCCCAGCCTCTGAATCCCCGCCTCTGAATCCCCGCCTCTGATACCCTGCCTCTGTTTCCCTGCCTCTGATTCCCCGCCTCTGATTCCCTGCCTCTGATTCCAGGACTCTGATTCCCCGCTTCTGATTCCAGGCTTCTTATTCCCCGCCTCTGATTCCCCACCTCTGATTGCCTGCCACTGATTGCCCGCCTCTGATTCCCCGCCTCTGATTCCCCACCTCTGTCTCGACGCCTCTCTTTCGCCTCCACTCTTTCCCCTCCACACTTTCCGTGCCAGTCTTTCCCTCCCTCAATTTCAACAACACTGTTTGATCTGTTTTGTGTACCTCATTTTAAACACACAAGTTCCAACCACTATGTTTTGCCCGCCTCTTTCCCCGCCTCTATTTATCCACCTATGTTTACCTGCCTCTGTTTACCCGCCTGTTTCCCCTCCTCTGATTCCCCACCTTTCATTCCCCGCCTCTCTTTCCCTGCCTCTATTTCCGCGCCTCTTTCTCTGACTCTCTTTCCCCACATCTCTTTTCCTCCCCCTGATTCCCCGCCTCTGATTCCCCGCCTCTGATTCCCTGCCTCTGATTCCCCGCCTCTGATTCCCTGCCTCAGATTCCCTGCCTCAGATTCCCTGCCTCAGATTCCCTGCCTCTGATTCCCTGCCTCAGATTCCCTGCCTCAGATTCCCTGCCTCAGATTCCCTGCCTCAGATTCCCTGCCTCAGATTCCCTGCCTCTGATTCCCCGCATCTGATTCCCCGCCTCTGATTCCCCGCCTCTGATTCCCGCCTCTGATTCCCTGCCTCTGATTCCCGCCTCTGAATCCCCGCCTCTGATTCCTTGCCTCTGATTCACTGCCTCAGATTCCCTGCCTCAGATACCCCGACTCAGATTTACCGCCTCAGATTCCCCGCCTCAGATTCCCTGCCTCAGATTCCCTGCCTCAGATTCCCTGCCTCAGATTCCCTGCCTCAGATCCCTGCCTCCGATTCCCCGCCTCTGATTCCCCGCCTCTGATTCCCCGCCTCTGATTCCCAGCCTCTGAATCCCCGCCTCTGAATCCCCGCCTCTGATACCCCGCCTCTGTTTCCCCGCCTCTGATTCCCCGCCTCTGATTCCCTGCCTCTGATTCCAGGCCTCTGATTCCCCGCTTCTGATTCCAGGCCTCTTATTCCCCGCCTCTGATTCCCCACCTCTGATTGCCTGCCACTGATTGCCCGCCTCTGATTCCCCGCCTCTGATTCCCCACCTCTGTCTCGACGCCTCTCTTTCGCCTCCACTCTTTCCCCTCCACACTTTCCGTGCCTGTCTTTCCCTCCCTCAATTTCAACAACACTGTTTGATCTGTTTTGTGTACCTTATTTTAAACACACAAGTTCCAACCACTATGTTTTGCCCGCCTCTTTCCCCGCCTCTATTTATCCACCTATGTTTACCTGCCTCTGTTTACCCGCCTGTTTCCCCTCCTCTGATTCCCCAACTTTCATTCCCCGCCTCTCTTTCCCTGCCTCTATTTCCGCGCCTCTTTCTCTGACTCTCTTTCCCCACATCTCTTTTCCTCCCCCTGATTCCCCGCCTCTGATTCCCCGCCTCTGATTCCCTGCCTCTGATTCCCCGCCTCTGATTCCCTGCCTCAGATTCCCTGCCTCAGATTCCCTGCCTCAGATTCCCTGCCTCTGATTCCCCGCCTCTGATTCCCCGCCTCTTATTCCCCGCCTCTGATTCCCCGCCTCTGATTCCCCACCTCTGATTCCCTGCCTCAGATTCCCCGGCTCTGATTCCCTGCATCAGATTCCCTGCCTCAGATTCCCTGCCTCTGATTCCCCACCTCTTATTGCCTGCCTCTGACTCCCCGCCTCAGATTCCCCGCCTCAGATTCCCCGCCTCAGATTCCCCGACTCAGATTCCCTGCCTCAGATTCCCTGCCTCTGATTGCCTGCCTCTGATTCCCTGCCTCTGATTCCCTGCCTCTGATTCCCTGCCTCTGATTCCCTGCCTCTGATTCCCTGCCTCTGATTCCCTGCCTCTGATTCCGAGCCTCTGATTCCACGCCTCTCTTTCCGTATCTCTGATTCCCCGCCTCCGATTCCCTGCCTCTGATTCCCTGCCTCTCTTTGCCTGCCTCTATTTCGGTGCCACTTTCTCTGCATCTAGTTTCCCACATCTCATTTGCCCCCTCTGATTACCCGCCTCTGATTCCATGCCTCTGATTCCCCGCCTCTGATTCCCCGCCTCTGATTCCCCGCCTCTGATTCCCTGCCTCTGATTCCCCACCTCTGATTCCCTGCCTCAGATTCCCTGCCTCAGATTCCCTGCCTCAGATTCCCTGCCTCAGATTCCCTGCCTCTGATTCCCCGCCTCTGATTGCCCGCCTCTTATTCCCCGCCTCTGATTCCCCGCCTCAGATTTCCCAGCTCTGATTCCCTGCCTGAGATTCCCTGCCTGAGATTCCCCGCCTCAGATTCCCTGCCTCAGATTCCCACCCTCAGATTCCCCGTCTCAGATTCCCCATCTCAGATTCCCCGCCTCAGATTCCCCGCCTCAGATTCCCCGCCTCAGAATCCCTGCCTCAGATTCCCTGCCTCTGATTGCCTTCCTCTGATTCCCTGCCTCTGATTCCCTGCCTCTGATTCCCTGCCTCTGATTCCTGCCTCTCATTCCCTGCCTCTCATTCCCTGCCTCTGATTCCGCACCTCTGATTCCACGCCTCTCTTTCCGTGTCTCTGATTCCCCGCCTCTGATTCCCTGCCTCTGATACCCTGCCTCTCTTTGCCTGCCTCTATTTCGGTGCCTCTTTCTCTGCATCTAGTTTCCCACATCTCATTTGCCCCCACTGATAACCCGCCTCTGATTCCATGCCTCTGTTTCCCCTCCTCTGATTCCCCGCCTCTGATTCCCCGCCTCTGATTCCCTGCCTCAGATTCCCTGCCTCAGATTCCTTGCCTCAGATACCCTGCCTCTGATTCCCCGCCTCTGATTCCCCACCTCTTATTCCCCGCCTCTGATTCCCCGCCTCTGATTCCCAGCCTCTGATTCCCTGCCTGTGTTTCCCCGCCTCTGATTCCCCGCGTCTGATTCCCCGCCTCAGATTCCCCGGCTCTGATTCCCTGCCTGAGATTCCATGCCTCAGAATCCCCGCCTCAGATTCCCTGCCTCAGATTCCCCGCCTCAGATTCCCCGCCTAAGATTCCCCGCCTCAGATTCCCTGCCTCAGATTCCCTGCCTCAGATTCCCTGACTCAGATTCCCTGCCTCTGATTCCCCACCTCTGATTCCCCGCCGCTTGTTCCCGGCCTCTGATTCCCCGCCTCTGATTCCCCGCCTCTGATTCCCCGCCTCTGATTCCCTGCCTCAGATTCCCTGCCTCAGATTCCTTGCCTCAGATTCCCTGCCTCTGATTCCCCGCCTCTGATTCCCCGCCTCTTATTCCCCGCGTCTGATTCCCCGCCTCAGATTCACCTGCTCTGATTCCCTGCCTGAGATTCCATGCCTGAGAATCCCCGCCTCAGATTCCCTGCCTCACATTCCCCGCCTCAGATTCCCCGCCTCAGAATCCCCGCCTCAAATTCCCTGCCTCAGATTCCCCGCCTCAGATTCCCCACCTCAGATTCCCCGCCTCAGATTCCCCACCTCAGATTCCCTGCCTCAGATTCCCTGCCTCAGATTCCCTGCCTCAGATTCCCTTCATCTGATTCCCTTCATCTGATTCCCTGCCTCTGATTCCCTGCCTCTGATTCCCCGCCTCTGATTCCCCTCCTCAGATTCCCTGCCTCAGATTCCCTGCCTCAGATTCCCTGCCTCTGATTCCCTGCCTCAGATTCCCTGCCTCAGATTCCCTGCCTCAGATTCCCTGCCTCTGATTGCCTGCCTCTGATTCCATGCCTCTGATTCCCTGCCTCTGATTGCCTGCCTCTGATTCCCTGCCTCAGATACCCTGCCTCTCTTTGCCTGCCTCTATTTCCGTGCCTCTTTCTCTGCATCTAGTTTCCCACATCTCATTTGCCCCCTCTGATAACCCGCCTCTGATTCCATGCCTCTGATTCACTGCCACAGATTCCCTGCCTCAGATACCCCGACTCATATTTACCGCCTCAGATTCCCCGCCTCAGATTCCCTGCCTCAGATTCCCTGCCTCAGATTCACTGCCTGAGATTCCCTGCCTCAGATCCCTGCCTCCGATTCCCCTCCTCTGATTCCCCGCCTCTGATTCCCCACCTCTGATTCCCAGCCTCTGAATCCCCGCCTCTGAATCCCCTCCTCTGATTCCCCGCCTCTGTTTCCCCGCCTCTGATTCCCCGCCTCTGATTCCCTGCCTCTGATTCCATGCCTCTGATTCCCCGCCTCTGATTCCAGGCCTCTTATAACCCGCCTCTGATTCCCCACCTCTGATTGCCTGCCACTGATTGCCCGCCTCTGATTCCCCGCCTCTGATTCCCCACCTCTGTCTCGACGCCTCTCTTTCGCCTCCACTCTTTCCCCTCCACACTTTCCGTGCCTGTCTTTCCCTCCCTCAATTTCAACAACACTGTTTGATCTGTTTTGTGTACCTCATTTTAAACACACAAGTTCCAACCACTATGTTTTGCCCGCCTCTTTCCCCGCCTCTATTTATCCACCTATGTTTACCTGCCTCTGTTTACCAGCCTGTTTCCACTCCTCTGATTCCCCACCTTTCATTCCCCGCCTCTCTTTCCCTGCCTCTATTTCCGTGCCTCTTTCTCTGACTCTCTTTCCCCACATCTCTTTTCCTCCCCCTGATTCCCCGCCTCTGATTCCCCGCCTCTGATTCCCTGCCTCTGATTCCCCGCCTCTGATTCCCTGCCTCAGATTCCCTGCCTCAGATTCCCTGCCTCAGATTCCCTGCCTCTGATTCCCCGCCTCTGATTCCCCGCCTCTTATTCCCCGCCTCTGATTCCCCGCCTCTGATTCCCCACCTCTGATTCCCTGCCTCAGATTCCCCGGCTCTGATTCCCTGCATCAGATTCCCTGCCTCAGATTCCCTGCCTCTGATTCCCCGCCTCTGATTGCCTGCCTCTGATTACCCGCCTCTGATTCCCTGCCTCAGATTCCCTGCCTCAGATTCCCTGCCTCAGATTCCCTGCCTCTGATTCCCCGCCTTTGATTCCCCACCTCTTATTCCCCGCCTCTGATTCCCCACCTCTGATTCCGCGCCTCTGATTCCCTGCCTCTGTTTCCCCGCCTCTGATTCCCCGCCTCTGATTCCCCGCCTCAGATTCCCCGGCTCTGATTCCCTGCCTGAGATTCCCTGCCTCAGATACCCCGCCTCAGATTCCCCGCCTCAGATTTCCCGCCTCAGATTCCCCGCCTCAGATTCCCCGCCTCAGATTCCCCGCCTCAGATTCCCCACCTCAGATTCCCTGCCTCAGATTCCCTGCCTCAGATTCCCTGCCTCAGATTCCCTTCATCTGATTCCCTTCATCTGATTCCCTGCCTCTGATTCCCTGCCTCTGATTCCCTGCCTCTGATTCCCCGCCTCTGATTCCCCTCCTCAGATTCCCTGCCTCAGATTCCCTGCCGCAGATTCCCTGCCTCTGATTACCTGCCTCAGATTCCCTGCCTCAGATTCCCTGCCTCAGATTCCCTGCCTCTGATTGCCTGCCTCTGATTCCCTGCCTCTGATTCCCTGCCTCTGATTGCCTGCCTCTGATTCCCTGCCTCTGATTCCCTGCCTCTGATTCCCTGCCTCTGATACCGCACCTCTGATTCCACGCCTCTCTTTCCTTGTCTCTGATTCCCCGCCTCTGATTCCCTGCCTCTGATACCCTGCCTCTCTTTGCCTGCCTCTATTTCCGTGCCTCTTTCTCTGCATCTAGTTTCCCACATCTCATTTGCCCCCTCTGATAACCCGCCTCTGATTCCATGCCTCTGATTCACTGCCTCAGATTCCCTGCCTCAGATACCCCGACTCAGATTTACCGCCTCAGATTCCCCGCCTCAGATTCCCTGCCTCAGATTCCCTGCCTCAGATTCCCTGCCTCAGATTCCCTGCCTCAGATCCCTGCCTCCGATTCCCCGCCTCTGATTCACCGCCTCTGATTCCCCGCCTCTGATTCCCAGCCTCTGAATCCCCGCCTCTGAATCCCCGCCTCTGATACCCCGCCTCTGTTTCCCTGCCTCTGATTCCCCGCCTCTGATTCCCTGCCTCTGATTCCAGGCCTCTGATTCCCCGCTTCTGATTCCAGGCCTCTTATTCCCCGCCTCTGATTCCCCACCTCTGATTGCCTGCCACTGATTGCCCGCCTCTGATTCCCCGCCTCTGATTCCCCACCTCTGTCTCGACGCCTCTATTTCGCCTCCACTCTTTCCCCTCCACACTTTCCGTGCCAGTCTTTCCCTCCCTCAATTTCAACAACACTGTTTGATCTGTTTTGTGTACCTCATTTTAAACACACAAGTTCCAACCACTATGTTTTGCCCGCCTCTTTCCCCGCCTCTATTTATCCACCTATGTTTACCTGCCTCTGTTTACCCGCCTGTTTCCCCTCCTCTGATTCCCCACCTTTCATTCCCCGTCTCTCTTTCCCTGCCTCTATTTCCGCGCCTCTTTCTCTGACTCTCTTTCCCCACATCTCTTTTCCTCCCCCTGATTCCCCGCCTCTGATTCCCCGCCTCTGATTCCCTGCCTCTGATTCCCCGCCTCTGATTCCCTGCCTCAGATTCCCTGCCTCAGATTCCCTGCCTCAGATTCCCTGTCTCTGATTCCCTGCCTCAGATTCCCTGCCTCAGATTCCCTGCCTCAGATTCCCTGCCTCAGATTCCCTGCCTCAGATTCCCTGCCTCTGATTCCCCGCATCTGATTCCCCGCCTCTGATTCCCCGCCTCTGATTCCCGCCTCTGATTCCCTGCCTCTGATTCCCGCCTCTGAATCCCCGCCTCTGATTCCTTGCCTCTGATTCACTGCCTCAGATTCCCTGCCTCAGATACCCCGACTCAGATTTACCGCCTCAGATTCCCCGCCTCAGATTCCCTGCCTCAGATTCCCTGCCTCAGATTCCCTGCCTCAGATTCCCTGCCTCAGATCCCTGCCTCCGATTCCCCGCCTCTGATTCCCGGCCTCTGATTCCCCGCCTCTGATTCCCAGCCTCTGAATCCCCGCCTCTGAATCCCCGCCTCTGATACCCCGCCTCTGTTTCCCCGCCTCTGATTCCCCGCCTCTGATTCCCTGCCTCTGATTCCAGGCCTCTGATTCCCCGCTTCTGATTCCAGGCCTCTTATTCCCCACCTCTGATTCCCCACCTCTGATTGCCTGCCACTGATTGCCCGCCTCTGATTCCCCGCCTCTGATTCCCCACCTCTGTCTCGACGCCTCTCTTTCGCCTC
Source organism: Narcine bancroftii (assembly GCF_036971445.1). NCBI lineage: Eukaryota > Metazoa > Chordata > Chondrichthyes > Torpediniformes > Narcinidae > Narcine > Narcine bancroftii. The sequence continues at coordinate 248,722,242 of NC_091474.1, forward strand.
CACTCTTTCCCCTCCACACTTTCCGTGCCTGTCTTTCCCTCCCTCAATTTCAACAACACTGTTTGATCTGTTTTGGGTACCTCATTTTAAACACACAAGTTCCAACCACTATGTTTTGCCCGCCTCTTTCCCCGCCTCTATTTATCCACCTATGTTTACCTGCCTCTGTTTACCCGCCTGTTTCCCCTCCTCTGATTCCCCACCTTTCATTCCCCGCCTCTCTTTCCCTGCCTCTATTTCCGCGCCTCTTTCTCTGACTCTCTTTCCCCACATCTCTTTTCCTCCCCCTGATTCCCCGCCTCTGATTCCCCGCCTCTGATTCCCTGCCTCTGATTCCCCGCCTCTGATTCCCTGCCTCAGATTCCCTGCCTCAGATTCCCTGCCTCAGATTCCCTGCCTCTGATTCCCCGCCTCTGATTCCCCGCCTCTTATTCCCCGCCTCTGATTCCCCGCCTCTGATTCCCCACCTCTGATTCCCTGCCTCAGATTCCCCGGCTCTGATTCCCTGCATCAGATTCCCTGCCTCAGATTCCCTGCCTCTGATTCCCCAGCTCTTATTGCCTGCCTCTGACTCCCCGCCTCAGATTCCCCACCTCAGATTCCCCGCCTCAGATACCCCGACTCAGATTCCCTGCCTCAGATTCCCTGCCTCTGATTGCCTGCCTCTGATTCCCTGCCTCTGATTCCCTGCCTCTGATTCCCTGCCTCTGATTCCCTGCCTCTGATTCCCTGCCTCTGATTCCCTGCCTCTGATTCCCTGCCTCTGATTCCGAGCCTCTGATTCCACGCCTCTCTTTCCGTATCTCTGATTCCCCGCCTCCGATTCCCTGCCTCTGATTCCCTGCCTCTCTTTGCCTGCCTCTATTTCGGTGCCACTTTCTCTGCATCTAGTTTCCCACATCTCATTTGCCCCCTCTGATTACCCGCCTCTGATTCTATGCCTCTGATTCCCCGCCTCTGATTCCCCGCCTCTGATTCCCCGCCTCTGATTCCCCGCCTCTGATTCCCTGCCTCAGATTCCCTGCCTCAGATTCCCTGCCTCAGATTCCCTGCCTCAGATTCCCTGCCTCTGATTCCCCGCCTCTGATTCCCCGCCTCTGATTCCCCGCCTCTGATTCCCTGCCTCTGTTTCCCCGCCTCTGATTCCCCGCCTCTGATTCCCCGCCTCAGATTTCCCAGCTCTGATTCCCTGCCTGAGATTCCCTGCCTGAGATTCCCCGCCTCAGATTCCCTGCCTCAGATTCCCACCCTCAGATTCCCCGCCTCAGATTCCCCATCTCAGATTCCCCGCCTCAGATTCCCCGCCTCAGATTCCCCGCCTCAGAATCCCTGCCTCAGATTCCCTGCCTCTGATTGCCTTCCTCTGATTCCCTGCCTCTGATTCCCTGCCTCTGATTCCCTGCCTCTGATTGCCTTCCTCTGATTCCCTGCCTCTCATTCCCTGCCTCTCATTCCCTGCCTCTGATTCCGCACCTCTGATTCCACGCCTCTCTTTCCGTGTCTCTGATTCCCCGCCTCTGATTCACTGCCTCTGATACCCTGCCTCTCTTTGCCTGCCTCTATTTCGGTGCCTCTTTCTCTGCATCTAGTTTCCCACATCTCATTTGCCCCCACTGATAACCCGCCTCTGATTCCATGCCTCTGTTTCCCCTCCTCTGATTCCCCGCCTCTGATTCCCTGCCTCTGATTCCCTGCCTCAGATTCCCTGCCTCAGATTCCTTGCCTCAGATACCCTGCCTCTGATTCCCCGCCTCTGATTCCCCACCTCTTATTCCCCGCCTCTGATTCCCCGCCTCTGATTCCCAGCCTCTGATTCCCTGCCTGTGTTTCCCCGCCTCTGATTCCCCGCGTCTGATTCCCCGCCTCAGATTCCCCGGCTCTGATTCCCTGCCTGAGATTCCATGCCTCAGAATCCCCGCCTCAGATTCCCTGCCTCAGATTCCCCGCCTCAGATTCCCCGCCTAAGATTCCCCGCCTCAGATTCCCTGCCTCAGATTCCCTGCCTCAGATTCCCTGCCTCAGATTCCCTGCCTCTGATTCCCCACCTCTGATTCCCCGCCGCTTGTTCCCGGCCTCTGATTCCCCGCCTCTGATTCCCAGCCTATGATTCCCTGCCTCTGTTTCCCTGCCTCTGATTCCCTGCCTCTGAATCCCCGCCTCAGATTCCCCGCCTCAGATTCCCCGGCGCTGATTCCCTGCCTCAGATTCTCTGCCTCAGAATCCCCGCCTCAGATTCCCTGCCTCAGATTCCCCGCCTCAGATTCCCCGCCTAAGATTCCCCGCCTCAGATTCCCTGCCTCAGATTCCCTGCGTCAGATTCCCTGCCTCTGATTCCCCGCCGCTGATTCCCCGCCTCTTATTCCCTGCCTCTGATTCCCCGCATCTGATTCCCCGCCTCTGATTCCCTGCCTCTGTTTCCCCGCCTCTGATTCCCCGCCTCTGATTCCCCGCCTCATATTTCCTGGCTCTGATTCCCTACCTGAGATTCCCTGCCTGAGATTCCCCGCCTCAGATTCCCTGCCTCAGATTCCCCGCCTCAGATTCCCCGCCTCAGATTCCCCGCCTCAGATTCCCCGCCTCAGATTCCCCGTCTCAGATTCCCTGCCTCAGATTCCCCGCCTCAGATTCCCCGCCTCAGATTCCCTGCCTCTGATTCCCTGCCTCTGATTCCCTGCCTCTGATTCCCTGCCTCTGATTCCGCACCTCTGATTCCACGCCTCTATTTCCGTGTCTCTGATTCCCCGCCTCTGATTCCCTGCCTCTGATACCCTGCCTCTCTTTGCCTGCCTCTATTTCCATGCTTCTTTCTCTGCATCTAGTTTCCCACATCTCATTTGCCCCCTCTGATAACCCGCCTCTGATTGCATGCCTCTGATTCCCCACCTCTGATTCCCCGCCTCTGATTCCCCGCCTCTGATTCCCTGCCTCAGATTCCCTGCCTCAGATTCCTTGCCTCAGATTCCCTGCCTCTGATTCCCCGCCTCTGATTCCCCGCCTCTTATTCCCCGCTTCTGATTCCCCGCCTCTGATTCCCCGCCTCTGATTCCCCGCCTCAGATTCCCTGCCTCAGATTCCCTGCCTCAGATTCCCTGCCTCAGATTCCCTGCCTCTGATTCCCCGCCTCTGATTCCCCGCCTCTTATTCCCTGCCTCTGATTCCCCGCCTCTGATTCCCCGCCTCTGATTCCCTGCCTCTGTTTCCCTGCCTCTGATTCCCCGCCTCTGATTCCCCGCCTCATATTTACTGGCTCTGATTCCCTACCTGAGATTCCCTGCCTGAGATTCCCCGCCTCAGATTCCCTGCCTCAGATTCCCCGCCTCAGATTCCCCGCCTCAGATTCCCCGCCTCAGATTCCCCGCCTCAGATTCCCCGCCTCAGATTCCCCGCCTCAGATTCCCTGCCTCTGATTCCCTGCCTCTGATTCCCTGCCTCTGATTCCCTGCCTCTGATTCTGCACCTCTGATTCCACGCCTCTATTTCCGTGTCTCTGATTCCCCGCCTCTGATTCCCTGCCTCTGATACCCTGCCTCTCTTTGCCTGCCTCAATTTCCGTGCTTCTTTCTCTGCATCTAGTTTCCCACATCTCATTTGCCCCCTCTGATAACCCGCCTCTGATTCCATGCCTCTGATTCCCCGCCTCTGATTCCCCGCCTCTGATTCCCTGCCTCAGATTCCCTGCCTCAGATTCCTTGCCTCAGATTCCCTGCCTCTGATTCCCCGCCTCTGATTCCCCGCCTCTTATTCCCCGCGTCTGATTCCCCGCCTCAGATTCCCCGGCTCTGATTCCCTGCCTGAGATTCCATGCCTGAGAATCCCCGCCTCAGATTCCCTGCCTCAGATTCCCCGCCTCAGATTCCCCGCCTCAGAATCCCCGCCTCAAATTCCCTACCTCAGATTCCCCGCCTCAGATTCCCCGCCTCAGATTCCCCGCCTCAGATTCCCCACCTCAGATTCCCTGCCTCAGCTTCCCTGCCTCAGATTCCCTGCCTCAGATTCCCTTCATCTGATTCCCTTCATCTGATTCCCTGCCTCAGATTCCCTGCCTCAGATTCCCTGCCTCTGATTGCCTGCCTCTGATTCCCTGCCTCTGATACCCTGCCTCTGATTGCCTGCCTCTGATTCCCTGCCTCTGATTCCCTGCCTCTGATTCCCTGCCTCTGATACCGCACCTCTGATTCCACGCCTCTCTTTCCTTGTCTCTGATTCCCCGCCTCTGATTCCCTGCCTCTGATACCCTGCCTCTCTTTGCCTGCCTCTATTTCCGTGCCTCTAACTCTGCATCTAGTTTCCCACATCTCATTTGCCCCCTCTGATAACCCGCCTCTGATTCCATGCCTCTGATTCACTGCCTCAGATTCCCTGCCTCAGATACCCCGACTCAGATTTACCGCCTCAGATTCCCCGCCTCAGATTCCCTGCCTCAGATTCCCTGCCTCAGATTCCCTGCCTCAGATTCCCTGCCTCAGATTCCTGCCTCCGATTCCCCGCCTCTGATTCCCCGCCTCTGATTCCCCGCCTCTGATTCCCAGCCTCTGAATCCCCGCCTCTGAATCCCCTCCTCTGATTCCCCGCCTCTGTTTCCCCGCCTCTGATTCCCCGCCTCTGATTCCCTGCCTCTGATTCCATGCCTCTGATTCCCCGCCTCTGATTCCAGGCCTCTTATTCCCCGCCTCTGATTCCCCACCTCTGATTGCCTGCCACTGATTGCCCGCCTCTGATTCCCCGCCTCTGATTCCCCACCTCTGTCTCGACACCTCTCTTTCGCCTCCACTCTTTCCCCTCCACACTTTCCGTGCCTGTCTTTCCCTCCCTCAATTTCAACAACACTGTTTGATCTGTTTTGTGTACCTCATTTTAAACACACAAGTTCCAACCACTATGTTTTGCCCGCCTCTTTCCCCGCCTCTATTTATCCACCTATGTTTTCCTGCCTCTGTTTACCCGCCTGTTTCCCCTCCTCTGATTCCCCACCTTTCATTCCCCGCCTCTCTTTCCCTGCCTCTATTTCCGTGCCTCTTTCTCTGACTCTCTTTCCCCACATCTCTTTTCCTCCCCCTGATTCCCCACCTCTGATTCCCCGCCTCTGATTCCCTGCCTCTGATTCCCCGCCTCTGATTCCCTGCCTCAGATTCCCTGCCTCAGATTCCCTGCCTCAGATTCCCTGCCTCTGATTCCCTGCCTCTGATTCCCCGCCTCTTATTCCCCGCCTCTGATTCCCCGCCTCTGATTCCCCACCTCTGATTCCCTGCCTCAGATTCCCCGGCTCTGATTCCCTGCATCTGATTCCGCGCCTCTGATTCCCCGCCTCTGATTCCCCGCCTCTGATTCCCCGCCTCTTATTCCCCGCGTCTGATTCCCCGCCTGAGATTCCATGCCTGAGAATCCCCGCCTCAGATTCCCTGCCTCACATTCCCCGCCTCAGATTCCCCGCCTCAGAATCCCCGCCTCAAATTCCCTGCCTCAGATTCCCCGCCTCAGATTCCCCACCTCAGATTCCCCGCCTCAGATTCCCCACCTCAGATTCCCTGCCTCAGATTCCCTGCCTCGGATTCCCTGCCTCAGATTCCCTTCATCTGATTCCCTTCATCTGATTCCCTGCCTCTGATTCCCTGCCTCTGATTCCCCGCCTCTGATTCCCCTCCTCAGATTCCCTGCCTCAGATTCCCTGCCTCAGATTCCCTGCCTCTGATTCCCTGCCTCAGATTCCCTGCCTCAGATTCCCTGCCTCAGATTCCCTGCCTCTGATTGCCTGCCTCTGATTCCCTGCCTCTGATTCCCTGCCTCTGATTGCCTGCCTCTGATTCCCTGCCTCTGATTCCCTGCCTATGATTCCCTGCCTCTGATACCGCACCTCTGATTCCACGCCTCTCTTTCCTTGTCTCTGATTCCCCGCCTCTGATTCCCTGCCTCTCATACCCTGCCTCTCTTTGCCTGCCTCTATTTCCGTGCCTCTTTCTCTGCATCTAGTTTCCCACATCTCATTTGCCCCCTCTGATAACCCGCCTCTGATTCCATGCCTCTGATTCACTGCCACAGATTCCCTGCCTCAGATACCCCGACTCATATTTACTGCCTCAGATTCCCCGCCTCAGATTCCCTGCCTCAGATTCCCTGCCTCAGATTCACTGCCTGAGATTCCCTGCCTCAGATCCCTGCCTCCGATTCCCCTCCTCTGATTCCCCGCCTCTGATTCCCCACCTCTGATTCCCAGCCTCTGAATCCACGCCTCTGAATCCCCTCCTCTGATTCCCCGCCTCTGTTTCCCCGCCTCTGATTCCCCGCCTCTGATTCCCTGCCTCTGATTCCATGCCTCTGATTCCCCGCCTCTGATTCCAGGCCTCTTATAACCCGCCTCTGATTCCCCACCTCTGATTGCCTGCCACTGATTGCCCGCCTCTGATTCCCCGCCTCTGATTCCCCACCTCTGTCTCGACGCCTCTCTTTCGCCTCCACTCTTTCCCCTCCACACTTTCCGTGCCTGTCTTTCCCTCCCTCAATTTCAACAACACTGTTTGATCTGTTTTGTGTACCTCATTTTAAACACACAAGTTCCAACCACTATGTTTTGCCCGCCTCTTTCCCCGCCTCTATTTATCCACCTATGTTTACCTGCCTCTGTTTACCAGCCTGTTTCCACTCCTCTGATTCCCCACCTTTCATTCCCCGCCTCTCTTTCCCTGCCTCTATTTCCGTGCCTCTTTCTCTGACTCTCTTTCCCCACATCTCTTTTCCTCCCCCTGATTCCCCGCCTCTGATTCCCCGCCTCTGATTCCCTGCCTCTGATTCCCCGCCTCTGATTCCCTGCCTCAGATTCCCTGCCTCAGATTCCCTGCCTCAGATTCCCTGCCTCTGATTCCCCGCCTCTGATTCCCCGCCTCTGATTCCCCGCCTCTGATTCCCCACCTCTGATTCCCTGCCTCAGATTCCCCGGCTCTGATTCCCTGCATCAGATTCCCTGCCTCAGATTCCCTGCCTCTGATTCCCCGCCTCTGATTGCCTGCCTCTGATTACCCGCCTCTGATTCCCTGCCTCAGATTCCCTGCCTCAGATTCCCTGCCTCAGATTCCCTGCCTCTGATTCCCCGCCTTTGATTCCCCACCTCTTATTCCCCGCCTCTGATTCCCCACCTCTGATTCCGCGCCTCTGATTCCCTGCCTCTGTTTCCCCGCCTCTGATTCCCCGCCTCTGATTCCCCGCCTCAGATTCCCCGGCTCTGATTCCCTGCCTGAGATTCCCTGCCTCAGATACCCCGCCTCAGATTCCCCGCCTCAGATTTCCCGCCTCAGATTCCCCGCCTCAGATTCCCCGCCTCAGATTCCCCGCCTCAGATTCCCCACCTCAGATTCCCTGCCTCAGATTCCCTGCCTCAGATTCCCTGCCTCAGATTCCCTTCATCTGATTCCCTTCATCTGATTCCCTGCCTCTGATTCCCTGCCTCTGATTCCCTGCCTCTGATTCCCCGCCTCTGATTCCCCTCCTCAGATTCTCTGCCTCAGATTCCCTGCCGCAGATTCCCTGCCTCTGATTCCCTGCCTCAGATTCCCTGCCTCAGATTCCCTGCCTCAGATTCCCTGCCTCTGATTGCCTGCCTCTGATTCCCTGCCTCTGATTCCCTGCCTCTGATTGCCTGCCTCTGATTCCCTGCCTCTGATTCCCTGCCTCTGATTCCCTGCCTCTGATACCGCACCTCTGATTCCACGCCTCTCTTTCCTTGTCTCTGATTCCCCGCCTCTGATTCCCTGCCTCTGATACCCTGCCTCTCTTTGCCTGCCTCTATTTCCGTGCCTCTTTCTCTGCATCTAGTTTCCCACATCTCATTTGCCCCCTCTGATAACCCGCCTGTGATTCCATGCCTCTGATTCACTGCCTCAGATTCCCTGCCTCAGATACCCCGACTCAGATTTACCGCCTCAGATTCCCCGCCTCAGATTCCCTGCCTCAGATTCCCTGCCTCAGATTCCCTGCCTCAGATTCCCTGCCTCAGATCCCTGCCTCCGATTCCAAGCCTCTGATTCACCGCCTCTGATTCCCCGCCTCTGATTCCCAGCCTCTGAATCCCCGCCTCTGAATCCCCGCCTCTGATACCCCGCCTCTGTTTCCCTGCCTCTGATTCCCCGCCTCTGATTCCCTGCCTCTGATTCCAGGCCTCTGATTCCCCGCTTCTGATTCCAGGCCTCTTATTCCCCGCCTCTGATTCCCCACCTCTGATTGCCTGCCACTGATTGCGCGCCTCTGATTCCCCGCCTCTGATTCCCCACCTCTGTCTCGACGCCTCTCTTTCGCCTCCACTCTTTCCCCTCCACACTTTCCGTGCCAGTCTTTCCCTCCCTCAATTTCAACAACACTGTTTGATCTGTTTTGTGTACCTCATTTTAAACACACAAGTTCCAACCACTATGTTTTGCCCGCCTCTTTCCCCGCCTCTATTTATCCACCTATGTTTACCTGCCTCTGTTTACCCGCCTGTTTCCCCTCCTCTGATTCCCCACCTTTCATTCCCCGCCTCTCTTTCCCTGCCTCTATTTCCGCGCCTCTTTCTCTGACTCTCTTTCCCCACATCTCTTTTCCTCCCCCTGATTCCCCGCCTCTGATTCCCCGCCTCTGATTCCCTGCCTCTGATTCCCCGCCTCTGATTCCCTGCCTCAGATTCCCTGCCTCAGATTCCCTGCCTCAGATTCCCTGTCTCTGATTCCCTGCCTCAGATTCCCTGCCTCAGATTCCCTGCCTCAGATTCCCTGCCTCAGATTCCCTGCCTCAGATTCCCTGCCTCTGATTCCCCGCATCTGATTCCCCGCCTCTGATTCCCCGCCTCTGATTCCCGCCTCTGATTCCCTGCCTCTGATTCCCGCCTCTGAATCCCCGCCTCTGATTCCTTGCCTCTGATTCACTGCCTCAGATTCCCTGCCTTAGATACCCCGACTCAGATTTACCGCCTCAGATTCCCCGCCTCAGATTCCCTGCCTCAGATTCCCTGCCTCAGATTCCCTGCCTCAGATTCCCTGCCTCAGATCCCTGCCTCCGATTCCCCGCCTCTGATTCCCCGCCTCTGATTCCCCGCCTCTGATTCCCAGCCTCTGAATCCCCGCCTCCGAATCCCCGCCTCTGATACCCCGCCTCTGTTTCCCCGCCTCTGATTCCCCGCCTCTGATTCCCTGCCTCTGATTCCAGGCCTCTGATTCCCCGCTTCTGATTCCAGGCCTCTTATTCCCTGCCTCTGATTCCCTGCCTCTCTTTGCCTGCCTCTATTTCGGTGCCACTTTCTCTGCATCTAGTTTCCCACATCTCATTTGCCCCCTCTGATTACCCGCCTCTGATTCCATGCCTCTGATTCCCCGCCTCTGATTCCCCGCCTCTGATTCCCCGCCTCTGATTCCCCGCCTCTGATTCCCTGCCTCAGATTCCCTGCCTCAGATTCCCTGCCTCAGATTCCCTGCCTCAGATTCCCTGCCTCTGATTCCCCGCCTCTGATTCTCCGCCTCTTATTCCGCGCCTCTGATTCCCCGCCTCTGATTCCCCGCCTCTGATTCCCTGCCTCTGTTTCCCCGCCTCTGATTCCCCGCTGATTCCCCGCCTCAGATTTCCCAGCTCTGATTCCCTGCCTGAGATTCCCTGCCTGAGATTCCCCGCCTCAGATTCCCTGCCTCAGATTCCCACCCTCAGATTCCCCGCCTCAGATTCCCCATCTCAGATTCCCCGCCTCAGATTCCCCGCCTCAGATTCCCCGCCTCAGAATCCCTGCCTCAGATTCCCTGCCTCTGATTGCCTTCCTCTGATTCCCTGCCTCTGATTCCCTGCCTCTGATTCCCTGCCTCTGATTCCTGCCTCTCATTCCCTGCCTCTCATTCCCTGCATCTGATTCCGCACCTCTGATTCCACGCCTCTCTTTCCGTGTCTCTGATTCCCCGCCTCTGATTCCCTGCCTCTGATACCCTGCCTCTCTTTGCCTGCCTCTATTTCGGTGCCTCTTTCTCTGCATCTAGTTTCCCACATCTCATTTGCCCCCACTGATAACCCGCCTCTGATTCCATGCCTCTGTTTCCCCTCCTCTGATTCCCCGCCTCTGATTCCCCGCCTCTGATTCCCTGCCTCAGATTCCCTGCCTCAGATTCCTTGCCTCAGATACCCTGCCTCTGATTCCCCGCCTCTGATTCCCCACCTCTTATTCCCCGCCTCTGATTCCCCGCCTCTGATTCCCAGCCTCTGATTCCCTGCCTGTGTTTCCCCGCCTCTGATTCCCCGCGTCTGATTCCCCGCCTCAGATTCCCCGGCTCTGATTCCCTGCCTGAGATTCCATGCCTCAGAATCCCCGCCTCAGATTCCCTGCCTCAGATTCCCCGCCTCAGATTCCCCGCCTAAGATTCCCCGCCTCAGATTCCCTGCCTCAGATTCCCTGCCTCAGATTCCCTGCCTCAGATTCCCTGCCTCTGATTCCCCACCTCTGATTCCCCGCCACTTGTTCCCGGCCTCTGATTCCCCGCCTCTGATTCCCAGCCTATGATTCCCTGCCTCTGTTTCCCTGCCTCTGATTCCCTGCCTCTGAATCCCCGCCTCAGATTCCCCGGCTCTGATTCCCTGCCTGAGATTCCCTGCCTCAGATTCTCTGCCTCAGATTCCCAGCCTCTGAGTCCCCGCCTCAGATTCCCCGGCGCTGATTCCCTGCCTGTGATTCCCTGCCTCACATTCCCCGCCTCAGATTCCCCGCCTCAGATTCCCCGCCTCAGATTCCCCGCCTCAGATTCCCCGCCTCAGATTCCCTGCCTCTGATTGCCTGCCTCTGATTCCCTGCCTCTGATTCCCTGCCTCTAAATCCCAGCCTCTGATTCCCTGCCTCTGATTCCCTGCCTCTGATTCCGCGCCTCTGATTCCACGCCTCTCCTTCCGTGTCTCTGATTCCCCGCCTCTGATTCACTGCCTCAGATTCCCCGCCTCTGATTCCCCGCCTCTGATTCGCCGCCTCTGATTCCCCGCCTCTGATTCCCCGCCTCTGATTCCCCGCCTCTGATTCCCCGCCTCTGATTCCCCAACTCTGATTCCCCGCCTCAGATTCCCTGCCTCAGATTCCCTGCCTCAGATTCCCTGCGTCAGATTCCCTGCCTCTGATTCCCCGCCGCTGATTCCCCGCCTCTTATTCCCTGCCTCTGATTCCCCGCATCTGATTCCCCGCCTCTGATTCCCTGCCTCTGTTTCCCCGCCTCTGATTCCCCGCCTCTGATTCCCCGCCTCATATTTCCTGGCTCTGATTCCCTACCTGAGATTCCCTGCCTGAGATTCCCCGCCTCAGATTCCCTGCCTCAGATTCCCTGCCTCAGATTCCCCGCCTCAGATTCCCCGCCTCAGATTCCCCGCCTCAGATTCCCCGCCTCAGATTCCCCGTCTCAGATTCCCTGCCTCAGATTCCCCGCCTCAGATTCCCCGCCTCAGATTCCCTGCCTCTGATTCCCTGCCTCTGATTCCCTGCCTCTGATTCCCTGCCTCTGATTCCGCACCTCTGATTCCACGCCTCTATTTCCGTGTCTCTGATTCCCCGCCTCTGATTCCCTGCCTCTGATACCCTGCCTCTCTTTGCCTGCCTCTATTTCCATGCTTCTTTCTCTGCATCTAGTTTCCCACATCTCATTTGCCCCCTCTGATAACCCGCCTCTGATTGCATGCCTCTGATTCCCCGCCTCTGATTCCCCGCCTCTGATTCCCCGCCTCTGATTCCCTGCCTCAGATTCCCTGCCTCAGATTCCTTGCCTCAGATTCCCTGCCTCTGATTCCCCGCCTCTGATTCCCCGCCTCTTATTCCCCGCTTCTGATTCCCCGCCTCTGATTCCCCGCCTCTGATTCCCCGCCTCAGATTCCCTGCCTCAGATTCCCTGCCTCAGATTCCCTGCCTCAGATTCCCTGCCTCTGATTCCCTGCCTCTGATTCCCCGCCTCTTATTCCCTGCCTCTGATTCCCCGCCTCTGATTCCCCGCCTCTGATTCCCTGCCTCTGTTTCCCCGCCTCTGATTCCCCGCCTCTGATTCCCCGCCTCATATTTACTGGCTCTGATTCCCTACCTGAGATTCCCTGCCTGAGATTCCCCGCCTCAGATTCCCTGCCTCAGATTCCCCGCCTCAGATTCCCCGCCTCAGATTCCCCGCCTCAGATTCCCCGCCTCAGATTGCCCGCCTCAGATTCCCCGCCTCAGATTCCCTGCCTCTGATTCCCTGCCTCTGATTCCCTGCCTCTGATTCTGCACCTCTGATTCCACGCCTCTATTTCCGTGTCTCTGATTCCCCGCCTCTGATTCCCTGCCTCTGATACCCTGCCTCTCTTTGCCTGCCTCAATTTCCGTGCTTCTTTCTCTGCATCTAGTTTCCCACATCTCATTTGCCCCCTCTGATAACCCGCCTCTGATTCCATGCCTCTGATTCCCCGCCTCTGATTCCCCGCCTCTGATTCCCTGCCTCAGATTCCCTGCCTCAGATTCCTTGCCTCAGATTCCCTGCCTCTGATTCCCCGCCTCTGATTCCCCGCCTCTTATTCCCCGCGTCTGATTCCCCGCCTCAGATTCCCCGGCTCTGATTCCCTGCCTGAGATTCCATGCCTGAGAATCCCCGCCTCAGATTCCCTGCCTCAGATTCCCCGCCTCAGATTCCCCGCCTCAGAATCCCCGCCTCAAATTCCCTACCTCAGATTCCCCGCCTCAGATTCCCCGCCTCAGATTCCCCGCCTCAGATTCCCCACCTCAGATTCCCTTCATCTGATTCCCTTCATCTGATTCCCTGCCTCAGATTCCCTGCCTCAGATTCCCTGCCTCTGATTGCCTGCCTCTGATTCCCTGCCTCTGATACCCTGCCTCTGATTGCCTGCCTCTGATTCCCTGCCTCTGATTCCCTGCCTCTGATTCCCTGCCTCTGATACCGCACCTCTGATTCCACGCCTCTCTTTCCTTGTCTCTGATTCCCCGCCTCTGATTCCCTGCCTCTGATACCCTGCCTCTCTTTGCCTGCCTCTATTTCCGTGCCTCTAACTCTGCATCTAGTTTCCCACATCTCATTTGCCCCCTCTGATAACCCGCCTCTGATTCCATGCCTCTGATTCACTGCCTCAGATTCCCTGCCTCAGATACCCCGACTCAGATTTACCGCCTCAGATTCCCCGCCTCAGATTCCCTGCCTCAGATTCCCTGCCTCAGATTCCCTGCCTCAGATTCCCTGCCTCAGATTCCTGCCTCCGATTCCCCGCCTCTGATTCCCCGCCTCTGATTCCCCGCCTCTGATTCCCAGCCTCTGAATCCCCGCCTCTGAATCCCCTCCTCTGATTCCCCGCCTCTGTTTCCCCGCCTCTGATTCCCCGCCTCTGATTCCCTGCCTCTGATTCCATGCCTCTGATTCCCCGCCTCTGATTCCAGGCCTCTTATTCCCCGCCTCTGATTCCCCACCTCTGATTGCCTGCCACTGATTGCCCGCCTCTGATTCCCCGCCTCTGATTCCCCACCTCTGTCTCAACACCTCTCTTTCGCCTCCACTCTTTCCCCTCCACACTTTCCGTGCCTGTCTTTCCCTCCCTCAATTTCAACAACACTGTTTGATCTGTTTTGTGTACCTCATTTTAAACACACAAGTTCCAACCACTATGTTTTGCCCGCCTCTTTCCCCGCCTCTATTTATCCACCTATGTTTACCTGCCTCTGTTTACCCGCCTGTTTCCCCTCCTCTGATTCCCCACCTTTCATTCCCCGCCTCTCTTTCCCTGCCTCTATTTCCGTGCCTCTTTCTCTGACTCTCTTTCCCCACATCTCTTTTCCTCCCCCTGATTCCCCACCTCTGATTCCCCGCCTCTGATTCCCTGCCTCTGATTCCCCGCCTCTGATTCCCTGCCTCAGATTCCCTGCCTCAGATTCCCTGCCTCAGATTCCCTGCCTCTGATTCCCCGCCTCTGATTCCCCGCCTCTTATTCCCCGCCTCTGATTCCCCGCCTCTGATTCCCCACCTCTGATTCCCTGCCTCAGATTCCCCGGCTCTGATTCCCTGCATCTGATTCCGCGCCTCTGATTCCCTCCCTCTGTTTCCCCGCCTCTGATTCCCCGCCTCTGATTCCCCGCCTCAGATTCCCCGGCTCTGATTCCCTGCCTCAGATTCCCTGCCTCAGATTCCTTGCCTCAGATTCCCTGCCTCTGATTCCCCGCCTCTGATTCCCCGCCTCTTATTCCCCGCTTCTGATTCCCCGCCTCTGATTCCCCGCCTCTGATTCCCCGCCTCAGATTCCCTGCCTCAGATTCCCTGCCTCAGATTCCCTGCCTCAGATTCCCTGCCTCTGATTCCCCGCCTCTGATTCCCCGCCTCTTATTCCCTGCCTCTGATTCCCCGCCTCTGATTCCCTGCCTCAGATTCCCTGCCTCAGATTCCTTGCCTCAGATTCCCTGCCTCTGATTCCCCGCCTCTGATTCCCCGCCTCTTATTCCCCGCTTCTGATTCCCCGCCTCTGATTCCCCGCCTCTGATTCCCCGCCTCAGATTCCCTGCCTCAGATTCCCTGCCTCAGATTCCCTGCCTCAGATTCCCTGCCTCTGATTCCCCGCCTCTGATTCCCCGCCTCTTATTCCCTGCCTCTGATTCCCCGCCTCTGATTCCCCGCCTCTGATTCCCTGCCTCTGTTTCCCCGCCTCTGATTCCCCGCCTCTGATTCCCCGCCTCATATTTACTGGCTCTGATTCCCTACCTGAGATTCCCTGCCTGAGATTCCCCGCCTCAGATTCCCTGCCTCAGATTCCCCGCCTCAGATTCCCCGCCTCAGATTCCCCGCCTCAGATTCGCCGCCTCAGATTCCCCGCCTCAGATTCCCCGCCTCAGATTCCCTGCCTCTGATTCCCTGCCTCTGATTCCCTGCCTCTGATTCCCTGCCTCTGATTCTGCACCTCTGATTCCACGCCTCTATTTCCGTGTCTCTGATTCCCCGCCTCTGATTCCCTGCCTCTGATACCCTGCCTCTCTTTGCCTGCCTCAATTTCCGTGCTTCTTTCTCTGCATCTAGTTTCCCACATCTCATTTGCCCCCTCTGATAACCCGCCTCTGATTCCATGCCTCTGATTCCCCGCCTCTGATTCCCCGCCTCTGATTCCCTGCCTCAGATTCCCTGCCTCAGATTCCTTGCCTCTGATTCCCCGCCTCTGATTCCCCGCCTCTTATTCCCCGCGTCTGATTCCCCGCCTCAGATTCCCCGGCTCTGATTCCCTGCCTGAGATTCCATGCCTGAGAATCCCCGCCTCAGATTCCCTGCCTCAGATTCCCCGCCTCAGATTCCCCGCCTCAGAATCCCCGCCTCAAATTCCCTACCTCAGATTCCCCGCCTCAGATTCCCCGCCTCAGATTCCCCGCCTCAGATTCCCCACCTCAGATTCCCTGCCTCAGATTCCCTGCCTCAGATTCCCTGCCTCAGATTCCCTTCATCTGATTCCCTTCATCTGATTCCCTGCCTCAGATTCCCTGCCTCAGATTCCCTGCCTCTGATTGCCTGCCTCTGATTCCCTGCCTCTGATACCCTGCCTCTGATTGCCTGCCTCTGATTCCCTGCCTCTGATTCCCTGCCTCTGATTCCCTGCCTCTGATACCGCACCTCTGATTCCACGCCTCTCTTTCCTTGTCTCTGATTCCCCGCCTCTGATTCCCTGCCTCTGATACCCTGCCTCTCTTTGCCTGCCTCTATTTCCGTGCCTCTAACTCTGCATCTAGTTTCCCACATCTCATTTGCCCCCTCTGATAACCCGCCTCTGATTCCATGCCTCTGATTCACTGCCTCAGATTCCCTGCCTCAGATACCCCGACTCAGATTTACCGCCTCAGATTCCCCGCCTCAGATTCCCTGCCTCAGATTCCCTGCCTCAGATTCCCTGCCTCAGATTCCCTGCCTCAGATTCCTGCCTCCGATTCCCCGCCTCTGATTCCCCGCCTCTGATTCCCCGCCTCTGATTCCCAGCCTCTGAATCCCCGCCTCTGAATCCCCTCCTCTGATTCCCCGCCTCTGTTTCCCCGCCTCTGATTCCCCGCCTCTGATTCCCTGCCTCTGATTCCATGCCTCTGATTCCCCGCCTCTGATTCCAGGCCTCTTATTCCCCGCCTCTGATTCCCCACCTCTGATTGCCTGCCACTGATTGCCCGCCTCTGATTCCCCGCCTCTGATTCCCCACCTCTGTCTCGACACCTCTCTTTCGCCTCCACTCTTTCCCCTCCACACTTTCCGTGCCTGTCTTTCCCTCCCTCAATTTCAACAACACTGTTTGATCTGTTTTGTGTACCTCATTTTAAACACACAAGTTCCAACCACTATGTTTTGCCCGCCTCTTTCCCCGCCTCTATTTATCCACCTATGTTTACCTGCCTCTGTTTACCCGCCTGTTTCCCCTCCTCTGATTCCCCACCTTTCATTCCCCGCCTCTCTTTCCCTGCCTCTATTTCCGTGCCTCTTTCTCTGACTCTCTTTCCCCACATCTCTTTTCCTCCCCCTGATTCCCCACCTCTGATTCCCCGCCTCTGATTCCCTGCCTCTGATTCCCCGCCTCTGATTCCCTGCCTCAGATTCCCTGCCTCAGATTCCCTGCCTCAGATTCCCTGCCTCTGATTCCCCGCCTCTGATTCCCCGCCTCTTATTCCCCGCCTCTGATTCCCCGCCTCTGATTCCCCACCTCTGATTCCCTGCCTCAGATTCCCCGGCTCTGATTCCCTGCATCTGATTCCGCGCCTCTGATTCCCTGCCTCTGTTTCCCCGCCTCTGATTCCCCGCCTCTGATTCCCCGCCTCAGATTCCCCGGCTCTGATTCCCTGCCTGAGATTCCCTGCCTCAGATACCCCGCCTCAGATTCCCCGCCTCAGATTCCCCGCCTCAGATTCCCCGCCTCAGATTCCCCGCCTCAGATTCCCCGCCTCAGATTCCCCGCCTCAGATTCCCCTCCTCAGATTCCCCACCTCAGATTCCCCGCCTCAGATTCCCCACCTCAGATTCCCCGCCTCAGATTCCCCGACTCAGATTCCCTGCCTCAGATTCCCTGCCTCTGATTGCCTGCCTCTGATTCCCTGCCTCTGATTCCCTGCCTCTGATTCCCTGCCTCTGATTCCCTGCCTCTGATTCCCTGCCTCTGGTTCCGAGCCTCTGATTCCACGCCTCTCTTTCCGTATCTCTGATTCCCCGCCTCCGATTCCCTGCCTCTGATACCCTGCCTCTCTTTGCCTGCCTCTATTTCGGTGCCACTTTCTCTGCATCTAGTTTCCCACATCTCATTTGCCCCCTCTGATTACCCGCCTCTGATTCCATGCCTCTGATTCCCCGCCTCAGATTCCCCGCCTCAGATTCCCCGCCTCAGATTCCCCGCCTCAGATTCCCCGCCTCAGATTCCCTGCCTCTGATTCCAGGCCTCTGATTCCCCGCTTCTGATTCCAGGCCTCTTATTCCCCGCCTCTGATTCCCCACCTCTGATTGCCTGCCACTGATTGCCCGCCTCTGATTCCCCGCCTCTGATTCCCCACCTCTGTCTCGACGCCTCTCTTTCGCCTCCACTCTTTCCCCTCCACACTTTCCGTGCCTGTCTTTCCCTCCCTCAATTTCAACAACACTGTTTGATCTGTTTTGTGTACCTCATTTTAAACACACAAGTTCCAACCACTATGTTTTGCCCGCCTCTTTCCCCGCCTCTATTTATCCACCTATGTTTACCTGCCTCTGTTTACCCGCCTGTTTCCCCTCCTCTGATTCCCCACCTTTCATTCCCCGCCTCTCTTTCCCTGCCTCTAATTCCGCGCCTCATTCTCTGACTCTCTTTCCCCACATCTCTTTTCCTCCCCCTGATTCCCCGCCTCTGATTCCCCGCCTCTGATTCCCTGCCTCTGATTCCCCCCCTCTGATTCCCTGCCTCAGATTCCCTGCCTCAGATTCCCTGCCTCAGATTCCCTGCCTCTGATTCCCCGCCTCTGATTCCCCGCCTCTTATTCCCCGCCTCTGATTCCCCGCCTCTGATTCCCCACCTCTGATTCCCTGCCTCAGATTCCCCGGCTCTGATTCCCTGCATCAGATTCCCTGCCTCAGATTCCCTGCCTCTGATTCCCCGCCTCTGATTGCCTGCCTCTGATTCCCCGCCTCTGATTCCCTGCCTCAGATTCCCTGCCTCAGATTCCCTGCCTCAGATTCCCTGCCTCTGATTCCCCGCCTTTGATTCCCCACCTCTTATTCCCCGCCTCTGATTCCCCACCTCTGATTCCCCGCCTCAGATTCCCCGCCTCAGAATCCCCGCCTCAAATTCCCTACCTCAGATTCCCCGCCTCAGATTCCCCGCCTCAGATTCCCCGCCTCAGATTCCCCACCTCAGATTCCCTGCCTCAGATTCCCTGCCTCAGATTCCCTGCCTCAGATTCCCTTCATCTGATTCCCTTCATCTGATTCCCTGCCTCAGATTCCCTGCCTCAGATTCCCTGCCTCTGATTGCCTGCCTCTGATTCCCTGCCTCTGATACCCTGCCTCTGATTGCCTGCCTCTGATTCCCTGCCTCTGATTCCCTGCCTCTGATTCCCTGCCTCTGATACCGCACCTCTGATTCCACGCCTCTCTTTCCTTGTCTCTGATTCCCCGCCTCTGATTCCCTGCCTCTGATACCCTGCCTCTCTTTGCCTGCCTCTATTTCCGTGCCTCTAACTCTGCATCTAGTTTCCCACATCTCATTTGCCCCCTCTGATAACCCGCCTCTGATTCCATGCCTCTGATTCACTGCCTCAGATTCCCTGCCTCAGATACCCCGACTCAGATTTACCGCCTCAGATTCCCCGCCTCAGATTCCCTGCCTCAGATTCCCTGCCTCAGATTCCCTGCCTCAGATTCCCTGCCTCAGATTCCTGCCTCCGATTCCCCGCCTCTGATTCCCCGCCTCTGATTCCCCGCCTCTGATTCCCAGCCTCTGAATCCCCGCCTCTGAATCCCCTCCTCTGATTCCCCGCCTCTGTTTCCCCGCCTCTGATTCCCCGCCTCTGATTCCCTGCCTCTGATACCCTGCCTCTCTTTGCCTGCCTCTATTTCCATGCTTCTTTCTCTGCATCTAGTTTCCCACATCTCATTTGCCCCCTCTGATAACCCGCCTCTGATTGCATGCCTCTGATTCCCCGCCTCTGATTCCCCGCCTCTGATTCCCCGCCTCTGATTCCCCGCCTCAGATTCCCTGCCTCAGATTCCTTGCCTCAGATTCCCTGCCTCTGATTCCCCGCCTCTGATTCCCCGCCTCTTATTCCCCGCTTCTGATTCCCCGCCTCTGATTCCCCGCCTCTGATTCCCCGCCTCAGATTCCCCGCCTCAGATTCCCTGCCTCAGATTCCCTGCCTCAGATTCCCTGCCTCTGATTCCCCGCCTCTGATTCCCCGCCTCTTATTCCCCGCCTCTGATTCCCCGCCTCTGATTCCCCGCCTCTGATTCCCTGCCTCTGTTTCCCCGCCTCTGATTCCCCGCCTCTGATTCCCCGCCTCATATTTACTGGCTCTGATTCCCTACCTGAGATTCCCTGCCTGAGATTCCCCGCCTCAGATTCCCTGCCTCAGATTCCCCGCCTCAGATTCCCCGCCTCAGATTCCCCGCCTCAGATTCCCCGCCTCAGATTCCCCGCCTCAGATTCCCCGCCTCAGATTCCCTGCCTCTGATTCCCTGCCTCTGATTCCCTGCCTCTGATTCCCTGCCTCTGATTCTGCACCTCTGATTCCACGCCTCTATTTCCGTGTCTCTGATTCCCCGCCTCTGATTCCCTGCCTCTGATACCCTGCCTCTCTTTGCCTGCCTCAATTTCCGTGCTTCTTTCTCTGCATCTAGTTTCCCACATCTCATTTGCCCCCTCTGATAACCCGCCTCTGATTCCATGCCTCTGATTCCCCGCCTCTGATTCCCCGCCTCTGATTCCCTGCCTCAGATTCCCTGCCTCAGATTCCTTGCCTCTGATTCCCCGGCTCTGATTCCCCGCCTCTTATTCCCCGCGTCTGATTCCCCGCCTCAGATTCCCCGGCTCTGATTCCCTGCCTGAGATTCCATGCCTGAGAATCCCCGCCTCAGATTCCCTGCCTCAGATTCCCCGCCTCAGATTCCCCGCCTCAGAATCCCCGCCTCAAATTCCCTACCTCAGATTCCCCGCCTCAGATTCCCCGCCTCAGATTCCCCGCCTCAGATTCCCCACCTCAGATTCCCTGCCTCAGATTCCCTGCCTCAGATTCCCTGCCTCAGATTCCCTTCATCTGATTCCCTTCATCTGATTCCCTGCCTCAGATTCCCTGCCTCAGATTCCCTGCCTCTGATTGCCTGCCTCTGATTCCCTGCCTCTGAATCCCCTCCTCTGATTCCCCGCCTCTGATTCCCCGCCTCTGATTCCCCGCCTCTGATTCCCTGCCTCTGATTCCATGCCTCTGATTCCCCGCCTCTGATTCCAGGCCTCTTATTCCCCGCCTCTGATTCCCCACCTCTGATTGCCTGCCACTGATTGCCCGCCTCTGATTCCCCGCCTCTGATTCCCCACCTCTGTCTCGACACCTCTCTTTCGCCTCCACTCTTTCCCCTCCACACTTTCCGTGCCTGTCTTTCCCTCCCTCAATTTCAACAACACTGTTTGATCTGTTTTGTGTACCTCATTTTAAACACACAAGTTCCAACCACTATGTTTTGCCCGCCTCTTTCCCCGCCTCTATTTATCCACCTATGTTTACCTGCCTCTGTTTACCCGCCTGTTTCCCCTCCTCTGATTCCCCACCTTTCATTCCCCGCCTCTCTTTCCCTGCCTCTATTTCCGTGCCTCTTTCTCTGACTCTCTTTCCCCACATCTCTTTTCCTCCCCCTGATTCCCCACCTCTGATTCCCCGCCTCTGATTCCCTGCCTCTGATTCCCCGCCTCTGATTCCCTGCCTCAGATTCCCTGCCTCAGATTCCCTGCCTCAGATTCCCTGCCTCTGATTCCCCGCCTCTGATTCCCCGCCTCTTATTCCCCGCCTCTGATTCCCCGCCTCTGATTCCCCACCTCTGATTCCCTGCCTCAGATTCCCCGGCTCTGATTCCCTGCATCTGATTCCGCGCCTCTGATTCCCTGCCTCTGTTTCCCCGCCTCTGATTCCCCGCCTCTGATTCCCCGCCTCAGATTCCCCGGCTCTGATTCCCTGCCTGAGATTCCCTGCCTCAGATACCCCGCCTCAGATTCCCCGCCTCAGATTCCCCGCCTCAGATTCCCCGCCTCAGATTCCCCGCCTCAGATTCCCCGCCTCAGATTCCCCGCCTCAGATTCCCCTCCTCAGATTCCCCACCTCAGATTCCCCGCCTCAGATTCCCCACCTCAGATTCCCCGCCTCAGATTCCCCGACTCAGATTCCCTGCCTCAGATTCCCTGCCTCTGATTGCCTGCCTCTGATTCCCTGCCTCTGATTCCCTGCCTCTGATTCCCTGCCTCTGATTCCCTGCCTCTGATTCCCTGCCTCTGATTCCGAGCCTCTGATTCCACGCCTCTCTTTCCGTATCTCTGATTCCCCGCCTCCGATTCCCTGCCTCTGATACCCTGCCTCTCTTTGCCTGCCTCTATTTCGGTGCCACTTTCTCTGCATCTAGTTTCCCACATCTCATTTGCCCCCTCTGATTACCCGCCTCTGATTCCATGCCTCTGATTCCCTGCCTCAGATTCCCCGCCTCAGATTCCCCGCCTCAGATTCCCCGCCTCAGATTCCCTGCCTCTGATTCCAGGCCTCTGATTCCCCGCTTCTGATTCCAGGCCTCTTATTCCCCGCCTCTGATTCCCCACCTCTGATTGCCTGCCACTGATTGCCCGCCTCTGATTCCCCGCCTCTGATTCCCCACCTCTGTCTCGACGCCTCTCTTTCGCCTCCACTCTTTCCCCTCCACACTTTCCGTGCCTGTCTTTCCCTCCCTCAATTTCAACAACACTGTTTGATCTGTTTTGTGTACCTCATTTTAAACACACAAGTTCCAACCACTATGTTTTGCCCGCCTCTTTCCCCGCCTCTATTTATCCACCTATGTTTACCTGCCTCTGTTTACCCGCCTGTTTCCCCTCCTCTGATTCCCCACCTTTCATTCCCCGCCTCTCTTTCCCTGCCTCTAATTCCGCGCCTCATTCTCTGACTCTCTTTCCCCACATCTCTTTTCCTCCCCCTGATTCCCCGCCTCTGATTCCCCGCCTCTGATTCCCTGCCTCTGATTCCCCCCCTCTGATTCCCTGCCTCAGATTCCCTGCCTCAGATTCCCTGCCTCAGATTCCCTGCCTCTGATTCCCCGCCTCTGATTCCCCGCCTCTTATTCCCCGCCTCTGATTCCCCGCCTCTGATTCCCCACCTCTGATTCCCTGCCTCAGATTCCCCGGCTCTGATTCCCTGCATCAGATTCCCTGCCTCAGATTCCCTGCCTCTGATTCCCCGCCTCTGATTGCCTGCCTCTGATTCCCCGCCTCTGATTCCCTGCCTCAGATTCCCTGCCTCAGATTCCCTGCCTCAGATTCCCTGCCTCTGATTCCCCGCCTTTGATTCCCCACCTCTTATTCCCCGCCTCTGATTCCCCACCTCTGATTCCCCGCCTCAGATTCCCCGCCTCAGAATCCCCGCCTCAAATTCCCTACCTCAGATTCCCCGCCTCAGATTCCCCGCCTCAGATTCCCCGCCTCAGATTCCCCACCTCAGATTCCCTGCCTCAGATTCCCTGCCTCAGATTCCCTGCCTCAGATTCCCTTCATCTGATTCCCTTCATCTGATTCCCTGCCTCAGATTCCCTGCCTCAGATTCCCTGCCTCTGATTGCCTGCCTCTGATTCCCTGCCTCTGATACCCTGCCTCTGATTGCCTGCCTCTGATTCCCTGCCTCTGATTCCCTGCCTCTGATTCCCTGCCTCTGATACCGCACCTCTGATTCCACGCCTCTCTTTCCTTGTCTCTGATTCCCCGCCTCTGATTCCCTGCCTCTGATACCCTGCCTCTCTTTGCCTGCCTCTATTTCCGTGCCTCTAACTCTGCATCTAGTTTCCCACATCTCATTTGCCCCCTCTGATAACCCGCCTCTGATTCCATGCCTCTGATTCACTGCCTCAGATTCCCTGCCTCAGATACCCCGACTCAGATTTAACGCCTCAGATTCCCCGCCTCAGATTCCCTGCCTCAGATTCCCTGCCTCAGATTCCCTGCCTCAGATTCCCTGCCTCAGATTCCTGCCTCCGATTCCCCGCCTCTGATTCCCCGCCTCTGATTCCCCGCCTCTGATTCCCAGCCTCTGAATCCCCGCCTCTGAATCCCCTCCTCTGATTCCCCGCCTCTGTTTCCCCGCCTCTGATTCCCCGCCTCTGATTCCCTGCCTCTGATACCCTGCCTCTCTTTGCCTGCCTCTATTTCCATGCTTCTTTCTCTGCATCTAGTTTCCCACATCTCATTTGCCCCCTCTGATAACCCGCCTCTGATTGCATGCCTCTGATTCCCCGCCTCTTATTCCCCGCCTCTGATTCCCCGCCTCTGATTCCCCGCCTCAGATTCCCTGCCTCAGATTCCTTGCCTCAGATTCCCTGCCTCTGATTCCCCGCCTCTGATTCCCCGCCTCTTATTCCCCGCTTCTGATTCCCCGCCTCTGATTCCCCGCCTCTGATTCCCCGCCTCAGATTCCCCGCCTCAGATTCCCTGCCTCAGATTCCCTGCCTCAGATTCCCTGCCTCTGATTCCCCGCCTCTGATTCCCCGCCTCTTATTCCCCGCCTCTGATTCCCCGCCTCTGATTCCCCGCCTCTGATTCCCTGCCTCTGTTTCCCCGCCTCTGATTCCCCGCCTCTGATTCCCCGCCTCATATTTACTGGCTCTGATTCCCTACCTGAGATTCCCTGCCTGAGATTCCCCGCCTCAGATTCCCTGCCTCAGATTCCCCGCCTCAGATTCCCCGCCTCAGATTCCCCGCCTCAGATTCCCCGCCTCAGATTCCCCGCCTCAGATTCCCCGCCTCAGATTCCCTGCCTCTGATTCCCTGCCTCTGATTCCCTGCCTCTGATTCCCTGCCTCTGATTCTGCACCTCTGATTCCACGCCTCTATTTCCGTGTCTCTGATTCCCCGCCTCTGATTCCCTGCCTCTGATACCCTGCCTCTCTTTGCCTGCCTCAATTTCCGTGCTTCTTTCTCTGCATCTAGTTTCCCACATCTCATTTGCCCCCTCTGATAACCCGCCTCTGATTCCATGCCTCTGATTCCCCGCCTCTGATTCCCCGCCTCTGATTCCCTGCCTCAGATTCCCTGCCTCAGATTCCTTGCCTCTGATTCCCCGGCTCTGATTCCCCGCCTCTTATTCCCCGCGTCTGATTCCCCGCCTCAGATTCCCCGGCTCTGATTCCCTGCCTGAGATTCCATGCCTGAGAATCCCCGCCTCAGATTCCCTGCCTCAGATTCCCCGCCTCAGATTCCCCGCCTCAGAATCCCCGCCTCAAATTCCCTACCTCAGATTCCCCGCCTCAGATTCCCCGCCTCAGATTCCCCGCCTCAGATTCCCCACCTCAGATTCCCTGCCTCAGATTCCCTGCCTCAGATTCCCTGCCTCAGATTCCCTTCATCTGATTCCCTTCATCTGATTCCCTGCCTCAGATTCCCTGCCTCAGATTCCCTGCCTCTGATTGCCTGCCTCTGATTCCCTGCCTCTGATACCCTGCCTCTGATTGCCTGCCTCTGATTCCCTGCCTCTGATTCCCTGCCTCTGATTCCCTGCCTCTGATACCGCACCTCTGATTCCACGCCTCTCTTTCCTTGTCTCTGATTCCCCGCCTCTGATTCCCTGCCTCTGATACCCTGCCTCTCTTTGCCTGCCTCTATTTCCGTGCCTCTAACTCTGCATCTAGTTTCCCACATCTCATTTGCCCCCTCTGATAACCCGCCTCTGATTCCATGCCTCTGATTCACTGCCTCAGATTCCCTGCCTCAGATACCCCGACTCAGATTTACCGCCTCAGATTCCCCGCCTCAGATTCCCTGCCTCAGATTCCCTGCCTCAGATTCCCTGCCTCAGATTCCCTGCCTCAGATTCCTGCCTCCGATTCCCCGCCTCTGATTCCCCGCCTCTGATTCCCCGCCTCTGATTCCCAGCCTCTGAATCCCCGCCTCTGAATCCCCTCCTCTGATTCCCCGCCTCTGTTTCCCCGCCTCTGATTCCCCGCCTCTGATTCCCTGCCTCTGATTCCATGCCTCTGATTCCCCGCCTCTGATTCCAGGCCTCTTATTCCCCGCCTCTGATTCCCCACCTCTGATTGCCTGCCACTGATTGCCCGCCTCTGATTCCCCGCCTCTGATTCCCCACCTCTGTCTCGACACCTCTCTTTCGCCTCCACTCTTTCCCCTCCACACTTTCCGTGCCTGTCTTTCCCTCCCTCAATTTCAACAACACTGTTTGATCTGTTTTGTGTACCTCATTTTAAACACACAAGTTCCAACCACTATGTTTTGCCCGCCTCTTTCCCCGCCTCTATTTATCCACCTATGTTTACCTGCCTCTGTTTACCCGCCTGTTTCCCCTCCTCTGATTCCCCACCTTTCATTCCCCGCCTCTCTTTCCCTGCCTCTATTTCCGTGCCTCTTTCTCTGACTCTCTTTCCCCACATCTCTTTTCCTCCCCCTGATTCCCCACCTCTGATTCCCCGCCTCTGATTCCCTGCCTCTGATTCCCCGCCTCTGATTCCCTGCCTCAGATTCCCTGCCTCAGATTCCCTGCCTCAGATTCCCTGCCTCTGATTCCCCGCCTCTGATTCCCCGCCTCTTATTCCCCGCCTCTGATTCCCCGCCTCTGATTCCCCACCTCTGATTCCCTGCCTCAGATTCCCCGGCTCTGATTCCCTGCATCTGATTCCGCGCCTCTGATTCCCTGCCTCTGTTTCCCCGCCTCTGATTCCCCGCCTCTGATTCCCCGCCTCAGATTCCCCGGCTCTGATTCCCTGCCTGAGATTCCCTGCCTCAGATACCCCGCCTCAGATTCCCCGCCTCAGATTCCCCGCCTCAGATTCCCCGCCTCAGATTCCCCGCCTCAGATTCCCCGCCTCAGATTCCCCGCCTCAGATTCCCCTCCTCAGATTCCCCACCTCAGATTCCCCGCCTCAGATTCCCCACCTCAGATTCCCCGCCTCAGATTCCCCGACTCAGATTCCCTGCCTCAGATTCCCTGCCTCTGATTGCCTGCCTCTGATTCCCTGCCTCTGATTCCCTGCCTCTGATTCCCTGCCTCTGATTCCCTGCCTCTGATTCCCTGCCTCTGATTCCGAGCCTCTGATTCCACGCCTCTCTTTCCGTATCTCTGATTCCCCGCCTCCGATTCCCTGCCTCTGATACCCTGCCTCTCTTTGCCTGCCTCTATTTCGGTGCCACTTTCTCTGCATCTAGTTTCCCACATCTCATTTGCCCCCTCTGATTACCCGCCTCTGATTCCATGCCTCTGATTCCCCGCCTCAGATTCCCCGCCTCAGATTCCCCGCCTCAGATTCCCCGCCTCAGATTCCCCGCCTCAGATTCCCTGCCTCTGATTCCAGGCCTCTGATTCCCCGCTTCTGATTCCAGGCCTCTTATTCCCCGCCTCTGATTCCCCACCTCTGATTGCCTGCCACTGTCTCGACGCCTCTCTTTCGCCTCCACTCTTTCCCCTCCACACTTTCCGTGCCTGTCTTTCCCTCCCTCAATTTCAACAACACTGTTTGATCTGTTTTGTGTACCTCATTTTAAACACACAAGTTCCAACCACTATGTTTTGCCCGCCTCTTTCCCCGCCTCTATTTATC
Source organism: Narcine bancroftii (assembly GCF_036971445.1). NCBI lineage: Eukaryota > Metazoa > Chordata > Chondrichthyes > Torpediniformes > Narcinidae > Narcine > Narcine bancroftii. The sequence continues at coordinate 248,748,989 of NC_091474.1, forward strand.
CACCTATGTTTACCTGCCTCTGTTTACCCGCCTGTTTCCCCTCCTCTGATTCCCCACCTTTCATTCCCCGCCTCTCTTTCCCTGCCTCTAATTCCCCCCCTCTGATTCCCTGCCTCAGATTCCCCGCCTCTGATTCCCTGCCTCAGATTCCCCCCCTCTGATTCCCTGCCTCAGATTCCCTGCCTCAGATTCCCTGCCTCAGATTCCCTGCCTCTGATTCCCCGCCTCTGATTCCCCGCCTCTTATTCCCCGCCTCTGATTCCCCGCCTCTGATTCCCCACCTCTGATTCCCTGCCTCAGATTCCCCGGCTCTGATTCCCTGCATCAGATTCCCTGCCTCAGATTCCCTGCCTCTGATTCCCCGCCTCTGATTGCCTGCCTCTGATTCCCCGCCTCTGATTCCCTGCCTCAGATTCCCTGCCTCAGATTCCCTGCCTCAGATTCCCTGCCTCTGATTCCCCGCCTTTGATTCCCCACCTCTTATTCCCCGCCTCTGATTCCCCACCTCTGATTCCGCGCCTCTGATTCCCTGCCTCTGTTTCCCCGCCTCTGATTCCCCGCCTCTGATTCCCCGCCTCAGATTCCCCGGCTCTGATTCCCTGCTGAGATTCCCTGCCTCAGATACCCCGCCTCAGATTCTCCGCCTCAGATTTCCCGCCTCAGATTCCCCGCCTCAGATTCCCAGCCTCAGATTCCCCGCCTCAGATTCCCCGCCTCAGATTCCCCTCCTCAGATTCCCCGCCTCAGATTCCCCACCTCAGATTCCCCGCCTCAGATTCCCCGCCTCAGATTCCCCGCCTCAGATTCCCCGCCTCAGATTCCCCGACTCAGATTCCTTGCCTGAGATTCCCTGCCTCTGATTGCCTGCCTCTGATTCCCTGCCTCTGATTCCCTGCCTCTGATTCCCTGCCTCTGATTCCCTGCCTCTGATTCCCTGCCTCTGATTCCCTGCCTCTGATTCCCTGCCTCTGATTCCGAGCCTCTGATTCCACGCCTCTCTTTCCGTATCTCTGATTCCCCGCCTCCGATTCCCTGCCTCTCATACCCTGCCTCTCTTTGCCTGCCTCTATTTCGGTGCCACTTTCTCTGCATCTAGTTTCCCACATCTCATTTGCCCCCTCTGATTACCCGCCTCTGATTCCATGCCTCTGATTCCCCGCCTCTGATTCCCCACCTCTGATTCCCTGCCACTGATTCCCCACCTCTGATTCCCTGCCTCAGATTCCCTGCCTCAGAATCCCTGCCTCAGATTCCCTGCCTCAGATTCCCTGCCTCTGATTCCCCGCCTCTGATTCCCCGCCTCTTATTCCCCGCCTCTGATTCCCCGCCTCTGATTCCCCGCCTCTGATTCCCTTCCTCTGTTTCCCCGCCTCTGATTCCCCGCCTCTGATTCCCCGCCTCGGATTTCCCGGCTCTGATTCCCTGCCTGAGATTCCCTGCCTGAGATTCCCCGCCTCAGATTCCATGCCTCAGATTCCCCGCCTCAGATTCCCCGCCTCAGATTCCCCATCTCAGATTCTCCGCCTCAGATTCCCCGCCTCAGATTCCCCGCCTCAGAATCCCTGCCTCAGAGTCCCTGCCTCTGATTGCCTTCCTCTGATTCCCTGCCTCTGATTCCCTGCCTCTGATTCCCTGCCTCTGATTCCTGCCTCTCATTCCCTGCCTCTCATTCCCTGCCTCTGATTCCGCACCTCTGATTCCACGCCTCTCTTTCCGTGTCTCTGATTCCCCGCCTCTGATTCCCTGCCTCTGATACCCTGCCTCTCTTTGCCTGCCTCTATTTCGGTGCCTCTTTCTCTGCATCTAGTTTCCCACATCTCATTTGCCCCCACTGATAACCCGCCTCTGATTCCATGCCTCTGATTCCCCTCCTCTGATTCCCCACCTCTGATTCCCCGCCTCTGATTCCCTGCCTCTGTTTCCCCGCCTCTGATTCCCCGCCTCTGATTCCCCGCCTCAGATTCCCCGGCTCTGATTCCCTGCCTGAGATTCCCTGCCTCAGATACCCCGCCTCAGATTCCCCGCCTCAGATTCCCCGCCTCAGATTCCCCGCCTCAGATTCCCCGCCTCAGATTCCCCGCCTCAGATTCCCCGCCTCAGATTCCCCGCCTCAGATTCCCCACCTCAGATTCCCCGCCTCAGATTCCCCGACTCAGATTCCCTGCCTCAGATTCCCTGCCTCTCATTGCCTGCCTCTGATTCCCTGCCTCTGATTCCCTGCCTCTGATTCCCTGCCTCTGATTCCCTGCCTCTGATTCCCTGCCTCTGATTCCGAGCCTCTGATTCCACGCCTCTCTTTCCGTATCTCTGATTTCCCGCCTCCGATTCCCTGCCTCTGATACCCTGCCTCTGATTGCCTGCCTCTGATTCCCTGCCTCTGATTCCCTGCCTCTGATTCCCTGCCTCTGATACCGCACCTCTGATTCCACGCCTCTCTTTCCTTGTCTCTGATTCCCCGCCTCTGATTCCCTGCCTCTGATACCCTGCCTCTCTTTGCCTGCCTCTATTTCCGTGCCTCTAACTCTGCATCTAGTTTCCCACATCTCATTTGCCCCCTCTGATAACCCGCCTCTGATTCCATGCCTCTGATTCACTGCCTCAGATTCCCTGCCTCAGATACCCCGACTCAGATTTACCGCCTCAGATTCCCCGCCTCAGATTCCCTGCCTCAGATTCCCTGCCTCAGATTCCCTGCCTCAGATTCCCTGCCTCAGATTCCTGCCTCCGATTCCCCGCCTCTGATTCCCCGCCTCTGATTCCCCGCCTCTGATTCCCAGCCTCTGAATCCCCGCCTCTGAATCCCCTCCTCTGATTCCCCGCCTCTGTTTCCCCGCCTCTGATTCCCCGCCTCTGATTCCCTGCCTCTGATTCCATGCCTCTGATTCCCCGCCTCTGATTCCAGGCCTCTTATTCCCCGCCTCTGATTCCCCACCTCTGATTGCCTGCCACTGATTGCCCGCCTCTGATTCCCCGCCTCTGATTCCCCACCTCTGTCTCGACACCTCTCTTTCGCCTCCACTCTTTCCCCTCCACACTTTCCGTGCCTGTCTTTCCCTCCCTCAATTTCAACAACACTGTTTGATCTGTTTTGTGTACCTCATTTTAAACACACAAGTTCCAACCACTATGTTTTGCCCGCCTCTTTCCCCGCCTCTATTTATCCACCTATGTTTACCTGCCTCTGTTTACCCGCCTGTTTCCCCTCCTCTGATTCCCCACCTTTCATTCCCCGCCTCTCTTTCCCTGCCTCTATTTCCGTGCCTCTTTCTCTGACTCTCTTTCCCCACATCTCTTTTCCTCCCCCTGATTCCCCACCTCTGATTCCCCGCCTCTGATTCCCTGCCTCTGATTCCCCGCCTCTGATTCCCTGCCTCAGATTCCCTGCCTCAGATTCCCTGCCTCAGATTCCCTGCCTCTGATTCCCCGCCTCTGATTCCCCGCCTCTTATTCCCCGCCTCTGATTCCCCGCCTCTGATTCCCCACCTCTGATTCCCTGCCTCAGATTCCCCGGCTCTGATTCCCTGCATCTGATTCCGCGCCTCTGATTCCCTGCCTCTGTTTCCCCGCCTCTGATTCCCCGCCTCTGATTCCCCGCCTCAGATTCCCCGGCTCTGATTCCCTGCCTGAGATTCCCTGCCTCAGATACCCCGCCTCAGATTCCCCGCCTCAGATTCCCCGCCTCAGATTCCCCGCCTCAGATTCCCCGCCTCAGATTCCCCGCCTCAGATTCCCCGCCTCAGATTCCCCTCCTCAGATTCCCCACCTCAGATTCCCCGCCTCAGATTCCCCACCTCAGATTCCCCGCCTCAGATTCCCCGACTCAGATTCCCTGCCTCAGATTCCCTGCCTCTGATTGCCTGCCTCTGATTCCCTGCCTCTGATTCCCTGCCTCTGATTCCCTGCCTCTGATTCCCTGCCTCTGATTCCCTGCCTCTGATTCCGAGCCTCTGATTCCACGCCTCTCTTTCCGTATCTCTGATTCCCCGCCTCCGATTCCCTGCCTCTGATACCCTGCCTCTCTTTGCCTGCCTCTATTTCGGTGCCACTTTCTCTGCATCTAGTTTCCCACATCTCATTTGCCCCCTCTGATTACCCGCCTCTGATTCCATGCCTCTGATTCCCCGCCTCAGATTCCCCGCCTCAGATTCCCCGCCTCAGATTCCCCGCCTCAGATTCCCCGCCTCAGATTCCCTGCCTCTGATTCCAGGCCTCTGATTCCCCGCTTCTGATTCCAGGCCTCTTATTCCCCGCCTCTGATTCCCCACCTCTGATTGCCTGCCACTGTCTCGACGCCTCTCTTTCGCCTCCACTCTTTCCCCTCCACACTTTCCGTGCCTGTCTTTCCCTCCCTCAATTTCAACAACACTGTTTGATCTGTTTTGTGTACCTCATTTTAAACACACAAGTTCCAACCACTATGTTTTGCCCGCCTCTTTCCCCGCCTCTATTTATCCACCTATGTTTACCTGCCTCTGTTTACCCGCCTGTTTCCCCTCCTCTGATTCCCCACCTTTCATTCCCCGCCTCTCTTTCCCTGCCTCTAATTCCCCCCCTCTGATTCCCTGCCTCAGATTCCCCGCCTCTGATTCCCTGCCTCAGATTCCCCCCCTCTGATTCCCTGCCTCAGATTCCCTGCCTCAGATTCCCTGCCTCAGATTCCCTGCCTCTGATTCCCCGCCTCTGATTCCCCGCCTCTTATTCCCCGCCTCTGATTCCCCGCCTCTGATTCCCCACCTCTGATTCCCTGCCTCAGATTCCCCGGCTCTGATTCCCTGCATCAGATTCCCTGCCTCAGATTCCCTGCCTCTGATTCCCCGCCTCTGATTGCCTGCCTCTGATTCCCCGCCTCTGATTCCCTGCCTCAGATTCCCTGCCTCAGATTCCCTGCCTCAGATTCCCTGCCTCTGATTCCCCGCCTTTGATTCCCCACCTCTTATTCCCCGCCTCTGATTCCCCACCTCTGATTCCGCGCCTCTGATTCCCTGCCTCTGTTTCCCCGCCTCTGATTCCCCGCCTCTGATTCCCCGCCTCAGATTCCCCGGCTCTGATTCCCTGCTGAGATTCCCTGCCTCAGATACCCCGCCTCAGATTCTCCGCCTCAGATTTCCCGCCTCAGATTCCCCGCCTCAGATTCCCAGCCTCAGATTCCCCGCCTCAGATTCCCCGCCTCAGATTCCCCTCCTCAGATTCCCCGCCTCAGATTCCCCACCTCAGATTCCCCGCCTCAGATTCCCCGCCTCAGATTCCCCGCCTCAGATTCCCCGCCTCAGATTCCCCGACTCAGATTCCTTGCCTGAGATTCCCTGCCTCTGATTGCCTGCCTCTGATTCCCTGCCTCTGATTCCCTGCCTCTGATTCCCTGCCTCTGATTCCCTGCCTCTGATTCCCTGCCTCTGATTCCCTGCCTCTGATTCCCTGCCTCTGATTCCGAGCCTCTGATTCCACGCCTCTCTTTCCGTATCTCTGATTCCCCGCCTCCGATTCCCTGCCTCTCATACCCTGCCTCTCTTTGCCTGCCTCTATTTCGGTGCCACTTTCTCTGCATCTAGTTTCCCACATCTCATTTGCCCCCTCTGATTACCCGCCTCTGATTCCATGCCTCTGATTCCCCGCCTCTGATTCCCCACCTCTGATTCCCTGCCACTGATTCCCCACCTCTGATTCCCTGCCTCAGATTCCCTGCCTCAGAATCCCTGCCTCAGATTCCCTGCCTCAGATTCCCTGCCTCTGATTCCCCGCCTCTGATTCCCCGCCTCTTATTCCCCGCCTCTGATTCCCCGCCTCTGATTCCCCGCCTCTGATTCCCTTCCTCTGTTTCCCCGCCTCTGATTCCCCGCCTCTGATTCCCCGCCTCGGATTTCCCGGCTCTGATTCCCTGCCTGAGATTCCCTGCCTGAGATTCCCCGCCTCAGATTCCATGCCTCAGATTCCCCGCCTCAGATTCCCCGCCTCAGATTCCCCATCTCAGATTCTCCGCCTCAGATTCGCCGCCTCAGATTCCCCGCCTCAGAATCCCTGCCTCAGAGTCCCTGCCTCTGATTGCCTTCCTCTGATTCCCTGCCTCTGATTCCCTGCCTCTGATTCCCTGCCTCTGATTCCTGCCTCTCATTCCCTGCCTCTCATTCCCTGCCTCTGATTCCGCACCTCTGATTCCACGCCTCTCTTTCCGTGTCTCTGATTCCCCGCCTCTGATTCCCTGCCTCTGATACCCTGCCTCTCTTTGCCTGCCTCTATTTCGGTGCCTCTTTCTCTGCATCTAGTTTCCCACATCTCATTTGCCCCCACTGATAACCCGCCTCTGATTCCATGCCTCTGATTCCCCTCCTCTGATTCCCCACCTCTGATTCCCCGCCTCTGATTCCCTGCCTCTGTTTCCCCGCCTCTGATTCCCCGCCTCTGATTCCCCGCCTCAGATTCCCCGGCTCTGATTCCCTGCCTGAGATTCCCTGCCTCAGATACCCCGCCTCAGATTCCCCGCCTCAGATTCCCCGCCTCAGATTCCCCGCCTCAGATTCCCCGCCTCAGATTCCCCGCCTCAGATTCCCCGCCTCAGATTCCCCGCCTCAGATTCCCCACCTCAGATTCCCCGCCTCAGATTCCCCGACTCAGATTCCCTGCCTCAGATTCCCTGCCTCTCATTGCCTGCCTCTGATTCCCTGCCTCTGATTCCCTGCCTCTGATTCCCTGCCTCTGATTCCCTGCCTCTGATTCCCTGCCTCTGATTCCGAGCCTCTGATTCCACGCCTCTCTTTCCGTATCTCTGATTTCCCGCCTCCGATTCCCTGCCTCTGATACCCTGCCTCTCTTTGCCTGCCTCTATTTCGGTGCCACTTTCTCTGCATCTAGTTTCCCACATCTCATTTGCCCCCTCTGATTACCCGCCTCTGATTCCATGCCTCTGATTCCCCGCCTCAGATTCCCCGCCTCAGATTCCCCGCCTCAGATTCCCCGCCTCAGATTCCCCGCCTCAGATTCCCTGCCTCTGATTCCAGGCCTCTGATTCCCCGCTTCTGATTCCAGGCCTCTTATTCCCCGCCTCTGATTCCCCACCTCTGATTGCCTGCCACTGATTGCCCGCCTCTGATTCCCCGCCTCTGATTCCCCACCTCTGTCTCGACGCCTCTCTTTCGCCTCCACTCTTTCCCCTCCACACTTTCCGTGCCTGTCTTTCCCTCCCTCAATTTCAACAACACTGTTTGATCTGTTTTGTGTACCTCATTTTAAACACACAAGTTCCAACCACTATGTTTTGCCCGCCTCTTTCCCCGCCTCTATTTATCCACCTATGTTTACCTGCCTCTGTTTACCCGCCTGTTTCCCCTCCTCTGATTCCCCACCTTTCATTCCCCGCCTCTCTTTCCCTGCCTCTATTTCCGCGCCTCTTTCTCTGACTCTCTTTCCCCACATCTCTTTTCCTCCCCCTGATTCCCCGCCTCTGATTCCCCGCCTCTGATTCCCTGCCTCTGATTCCCCGCCTCTGATTCCCTGCCTCAGATTCCCTGCCTCAGATTCCCTGCCTCAGATTCCCTGCCTCTGATTCCCCGCCTCTGATTCCCCGCCTCTTATTCCCCGCCTCTGATTCCCCGCCTCTGATTCCCCACCTCTGATTCCCTGCCTCAGATTCCCCGGCTCTGATTCCCTGCATCAGATTCCCTGCCTCAGATTCCCTGCCGCTGATTCCCCGCCTCTGATTGCCTGCCTCTGATTCCCCGCCTCTGATTCCCTGCCTCAGATTCCCTGCCTCAGATTCCCTGCCTCAGATTCCCTGCCTCTGATTCCCCGCCTTTGATTCCCCACCTCTTATTCCCCGCCTCTGATTCCCCACCTCTGATTCCGCGCCTCTGATTCCCTGCCTCTGTTTCCCCGCCTCTGATTCCCCGCCTCTGATTCCCCGCCTCAGATTCCCCGGCTCTGATTCCCTGCTGAGATTCCCTGCCTCAGATACCCCGCCTCAGATTCCCCGCCTCAGATTTCCCGCCTCAGATTCCCCGCCTCAGATTCCCAGCCTCAGATTACACGCCTCAGATTCCCCGCCTCAGATTCCCCTCCTCAGATTCCCCGCCTCAGATTCCCCGCCTCAGATTCCCCGCCTCAGATTCCCCGCCTCAGATTCCCCGACTCAGATTCCTTGCCTCAGATTCCCTGCCTCTGATTGCCTGCCTCTGATTCCCTGCCTCTGATTCCCTGCCTCTGATTCCCTGCCTCTGATTCCCTGCCTCTGATTCCCTGCCTCTGATTCCCTGCCTCTGATTCCGAGCCTCTGATTCCACGCCTCTCTTTCCGTATCTCTGATTCCCCGCCTCCGATTCCCTGCCTCTCATACCCTGCCTCTCTTTGCCTGCCTCTATTTCAGTGCCACTTTCTCTGCATCTAGTTTCCCACATCTCATTTGCCCCCTCTGATTACCCACCTCTGATTCCATGCCTCTGATTCCCCGCCTCTGATTCCCCACCTCTGATTCCCTGCCACTGATTCCCCACCTCTGATTCCCTGCCTCAGATTCCCTGCCTCAGATTCCCTGCCTCAGATTCCCTGCCTCAGATTCCCTGCCTCTGATTCCCCGCCTCTGATTCCCCGCCTCTTATTCCCCGCCTCTGATTCCCCGCCTCTGATTCCCCGCCTCTGATTCCCTTCCTCTGTTTCCCCGCCTCTGATTCCCCGCCTCTGATTCCCCGCCTCGGATTTCCCGGCTCTGATTCCCTGCCTGAGATTCCCTGCCTGAGATTCCCCGCCTCAGATTCCATGCCTCAGATTCCCCGCCTCAGATTCCCCGCCTCAGATTCCCCATCTCAGATTCTCCGCCTCAGATTCCCCGCCTCAGATTCCCCGCCTCAGAATCCCTGCCTCAGAGTCCCTGCCTCTGATTGCCTTCCTCTGATTCCCTGCCTCTGATTCCCTGCCTCTGATTCCCTGCCTCTGATTCCTGCCTCTCATTCCCTGCCTCTCATTCCCTGCCTCTGATTCCGCACCTCTGATTCCACGCCTCTCTTTCTGTGTCTCTGATTCCCCGCCTCTGATTCCCTGCCTCTGATACCCTGCCTCTCTTTGCCTGCCTCTATTTCGGTGCCTCTTTCTCTGCATCTAGTTTCCCACATCTCATTTGCCCCCACTGATAACCCGCCTCTGATTCCATGCCTCTGATTCCCCTCCTCTGATTCCCCGCCTCTGATTCCCCGCCTCTGATTCCCTGCCTCAGATTCCCTGCCTCAGATTCCTTGCCTCAGATACCCTGCCTCTGATTCCCCGCCTCTGATTCCCCACCTCTTATTCCCCGCCTCTGATTCCCCGCCTCTGATTCCCAGCCTCTGATTCCCTGCCTGTGTTTCCCCGCCTCTGATTCCCCGCGTCTGATTCCCCGCCTCAGATTCCCCGGCTCTGATTCCCTGCCTGAGATTCCATGCCTCAGAATCCCCGCCTCAGATTCCCTGCCTCAGATTCCCCGCCTCAGATTCCCCGCCTCAGATTCCCCGCCTCAGATTCCCTGCCTCAGATTCCCTGCCTCAGATTCCCTGCCTCAGATTCCCTGCCTCTGATTCCCCGCCGCTTGTTCCCGGCCTCTGATTCCCCGCCTCTGATTCCCAGCCTATGATTCCCTGCCTCTGTTTCCCTGCCTCTGATTCCCTGCCTCTGAATCCCCGCCTCAGATTCCCCGGCTCTGATTCCCTGCCTGAGATTCCCTGCCTCAGATTCCCTGCCTCAGATTCCCAGCCTCTGAGTCCCCGCCTCAGATTCCCCGGCGCTGATTCCCTGCCTGTGATTCCCTGCCTCACATTCCCCGCCTCAGATTCCCCGCCTCAGATTCCCCGCCTCAGATTCCCCGCCTCAGATTCCCCGCCTCAGATTCCCCGCCTCAGATTCCCTGCCTCTGATTGCCTGCCTCTGATTCCCTGCCTCTGATTCCCTGCCTCTAAATCCCTGCCTCTGATTCCCTGCCTCTGATTCCCTGCCTCTGATTCTGCGCCTCTGATTCCACGCCTCTCCTTCCGTGTCTCTGATTCCCCGCCTCTGATTCACTGCCTCAGATTCCCCGCCTCTGATTCCCCGCCTCTGATTCCCCGCCTCTTATTCCCTGCCTCTGATTCCCCGCCTCTGATTCCCCGCCTCTGATTCCCTGCCTCTGTTTCCCCGCCTCTGATTCCCCGCCTCTGATTCCCTGCCTCATATTTACTTGCTCTGATTCCCTACCTCAGATTCCCTGCCTGAGATTCCCCGCCTCAGATTCCCTGCCTCAGATTCCCCGCCTCAGATTCCCCGCCTCAGATTCCCCGCCTCAGATTCCCCGCCTCAGATTCCCCGCCTCAGATTCCCCGCCTCAGATTCCCTGCCTCTGATTCCCTGCCTCTGATTCCCTGCCTCTGATTCCCTGCCTCTGATTCTGCACCTCTGATTCCACGCCTCTATTTCCGTGTCTCTGATTCTCCGCCTCTGATTCCCTGCCTCTGATTCCCCGCCTCTGATTCCCTGCCTCAGATTCCCTGCCTCAGATTCCCTGCCTCAGATTCCCTGCCTCTGATTCCCCGCCTCTGATTCCCCGCCTCTTATTCCCCGCCTCTGATTCCCCGCCTCTGATTCCCCACCTCTGATTCCCTGCCTCAGATTCCCCGGCTCTGATTCCCTGCATCTGATTCCGCGCCTCTGATTCCCTGCCTCTGTTTCCCCGCCTCTGATGCCCCGCCTCTGATTCCCCGCCACAGATTCCCCGGCTCTGATTCCCTGCCTGAGATTCCCTGCCTCAGATACCCCACCTCAGATTCCCCGCCTCAGATTCCCCGCCTCAGATTCCCCGCCTCAGATTCCCCGTCTCAGATTCCCTGCCTCAGATTCCCCGCCTCAGATTCCCCTCCTCAGATTCCCCACCTCAGATTCCCCGCCTCAGATTCCCCACCTCAGATTCCCCGCCTCAGATTCCCCGCCTCAGATTCCCCGCCTCAGATTCCCCGACTCAGATTCCCTGCCTCAGATTCCCTGCCTCTGATTGCCTGCCTCTGATTCCCTGCCTCTGATTCCCTGCCTCTGATTCCCTGCCTCTGATTCCCTGCCTCTGATTCCCTGCCTCTGATTCCCTGCCTCTGATTCCGAGCCTCTGATTCCACGCCTCTCTTTCCGTATCTCTGATTCCCCGCCTCCGATTCCCTGCCTCTGATACCCTGCCTCTCTTTGCCTACCTCTATTTCGGTGCCACTTTCTCTGCATCTGGTTTCCCACATCTCATTTGCCCCCTCTGATTACCCGCCTCTGATTCCATGCCTCTGATTCCCCGCCTCAGATTCCCCGCCTCATATTCCCCGCCTCAGATTCCCCGCCACAGATTCCCCGCCTCAGATTCCCCGCCTCAGATTCCCTGCCTCTGATTGCCTGCCTCTGATTCCCTGCATCTGATTCCCTGCCTCTAAATCCCCGCCTCTTATTCCCTGCCTCTGATTCCCCGCCTCTGATTCCCCGCCTCTGATCCCCTGCCTCAGATTCCCCGCCTCAGATTCCCCGCCTCAGATTCCCTGCCTCTGATTCCCTGCCTCTGATTCCCTGCCTCTGATTCCCTGCCTCTGATTCCCCGCCTCAGATTCCCTGCCTCAGATTCCCTGCCTCAGATTCCCTGCCTCAGATTCCCTGCCTCTGATTCCCCGCCTCTGATTCCCCGCCTCTTATTCCCTGCCTCTGATTCCCCGCCTCTGATTCCCCGCCTCTGATTCCCTGCCTCTGTTTCCCCGCCTCTGATTCCCCGCCTCTGATTCCCTGCCTCATATTTACTGGCTCTGATTCCCTACCTGAGATTCCCTGCCTGAGATTCCCCGCCTCAGATTCCCCGCCTCAGATTCCCCGCCTCAGATTCCCCGCCTCAGATTCCCCGCCTCAGATTCCCCGCCTCAGATTCCCTGCCTCTGATTCCCTGCCTCTGATTCCCTGCCTCTGATTCCCTGCCTCTGATTCTGCACCTCTGATTCCACGCCTCTATTTCCGTGTCTCTGATTCCCCGCCTCTGATTCCCTGCCTCTGATACCCTGCCTCTCTTTGCCTGCCTCAATTTCCGTGCTTCTTTCTCTGCATCTAGTTTCCCACATCTCATTTGCCCCCTCTGATAACCCGCCTCTGATTCCATGCCTCTGATTCCCCGCCTCTGATTCCCCGCCTCTGATTCCCCGCCTCTGATTCCCTGCCTCAGATTCCCTGCCTCAGATTCCTTGCCTCAGATTCCCTGCCTCTGATTCCCCGCCTCTGATTCCCCGCCTCTTATTCCCCGCGTCTGATTCCCCGCCTCACATTCCCCGGCTCTGATTCCCTGCCTGAGATTCCATGCCTGAGAATCCCCGCCTCAGATTCCCTGCCTCAGATTCCCCGCCTCAGATTCCCCGCCTCAAAATCCCCGCCTCAAATTCCCTGCCTCAGATTCCCCGCCTCAGATTCCCCGCCTCAGATTCCCCGCCTCAGATTCCCCACCTCAGATTCCCCGCCTCAGATTCCCTGCCTCAGATTCCCTGCCTCAGATTCCCTTCATCTGATTCCCTTCATCTGATTCCCTGCCTCTGATTCCCTGCCTCTGATTCCCTGCCTCTGATTGCCCGCCTCTGATTCCCCTCCTCAGATTCCATGCCTCAGATTCCCTGCCTCAGATTCCCTGCCTCTGATTCCCTGCCTCAGATTCCCTGCCTCAGATTCCCTGCCTCAGATTCCCTGCCTCTGATTGCCTGCCTCTGATTCCCTGCCTCTGATACCCTGCCTCTGATTGCCTGCCTCTGATTACCTGCCTCTGATTCCCTGCCTCTGATTCCCTGCCTCTGATACCGCACCTCTGATTCCACGCCTCTCTTTCCTTGTCTCTGATTCCCCGCCTCTGATTCCCTGCCTCTGATACCCTGCCTCTCTTTGCCTGCCTCTATTTCCGTGCCTCTAACTCTGCATCTAGTTTCCCACATCTCATTTGCCCCCTCTGATAACCCACCTCTGATTCCATGCCTCTGATTCACTGCCTCAGATTCCCTGCCTCAGATACCCCGCCTCAGATTTACCGCCTCAGATTCCCCGCCTCAGATTCCCTGCCTCAGATTCCCCGTCTCAGATTCCCCGCCTCAGATTCCCCGCCTCAGATTCCCTGCCTCTGATTCCCTGCCTCTGATTCCCTGCCTCTGATTCCCTGCCTCTGATTCCGCACCTCTGATTCCACGCCTCTATTTCCGTGTCTCTGATTCCCCGCCTCTGATTCCCTGCCTCTGATATCCTGCCTCTCTTTGCCTGCCTCTATTTCCGTGCTTCTTTCTCTGCATCTAGTTTCCCACATCTCATTTGCCCCCTCTGATAACCCGCCTCTGATTCCATGCCTCTGATTCCCCGCCTCTGATTCCCCGCCTCTGATTCCCCGCCTCTGATTCCCTGCCTCAGATTCCCTGCCTCAGATTCCTTGCCTCAGATTCCCTGCCTCTGATTCCCCGCCTCTGATTCCCCGCCTCTTATTCCCCGCGTCTGATTCCCCGCCTCAGATTCCCCGGCTCTGATTCCCTGCCTGAGATTCCATGCCTGAGAATCCCCGCCTCAGATTCCCTGCCTCACATTCCCCGCCTCAGATTCCCCGCCTCAGAATCCCCGCCTCAAATTCCCTGCCTCAGATTCCCCGCCTCAGATTCCCCCCCTCAGATTCCCCGCCTCTGATTCCCCACCTCTGATTGCCTGCCACTGATTGCCCGCCTCTGATTCCCCGCCTCTGATTCCCCACTTCTGTCTCGATGCCTCTCTTTCGCCTCCACTCTTTCCCCTCCACACTTTCCGTGCCTGTCTTTCCCTCCCTCAATTTCAACAACACTGTTTGATCTGTTTTGTGTACCTCATTTTAAACACACAAGTTCCAACCACTATGTTTTGCCCGCCTCTTTCCCCGCCTCTATTTATCCACCTATGTTTACCTGCCTCTGTTTACCCGCCTGTTTCCCCTCCTCTGATTCCCCACCTTTCATTCCCCGCCTCTCTTTCCCTGCCTCTATTTCCGCGCCTCTTTCTCTGACTCTCTTTCCCCACATCTCTTTTCCTCCCCCTGATTCCCCACCTCTGATTCCCCGCCTCTGATTCCCTGCCTCTGATTCCCCGCCTCTGATTCCCTGCCTCAGATTCCCTGCCTCAGATTCCCTGCCTCAGATTCCCTGCCTCTGATTCCCCGCCTCTGATTCCCCGCCTCTTATTCCCCGCCTCTGATTCCCCGCCTCTGATTCCCCACCTCTGATTCCCTGCCTCAGATTCCCCGGCTCTGATTCCCTGCATCTGATTCCGCGCCTCTGATTCCCTGCCTCTGTTTCCCCGCCTCTGATGCCCCGCCTCTGATTCCCCGCCTCAGTTTCCCCGGCTCTGATTCCCTGCCTGAGATTCCCTGCCTCAGATACCCCACCTCAGATTCCCCGCCTCAGATTCCCCGCCTCAGATTCCCCGCCTCAGATACCCCGTCTCAGATTCCCTGCCTCAGATTCCCCGCCTCAGATTCCCCTCCTCAGATTCCCCACCTCAGATTCCCCGCCTCAGATTCCCCACCTCAGATTCCCCGCCTCAGATTCCCCGCCTCAGATTCCCCGCCTCAGATTCCCCGACTCAGATTCCCTGCCTCAGATTCCCTGCCTCTGATTGCCTGCCTCTGATTCCCTGCCTCTGATTCCCTGCCTCTGATTCCCTGCCTCTGATTCCCTGCCTCTGATTCCCTGCCTCTGATTCCCTGCCTCTGATTCCGAGCCTCTGATTCCACGCCTCTCTTTCCATATCTCTGATTCCCCGCCTCCGATTCCCTGCCTCTGATACCCTGCCTCTCTTTGCCTACCTCTATTTCGGTGCCACTTTCTCTGCATCTGGTTTCCCACATCTCATTTGCCCCCTCTGATTACCCGCCTCTGATTCCATGCCTCTGATTCCCCGCCTCAGATTCCCCGCCTCATATTCCCCGCCTCAGATTCCCCGCCACAGATTCCCCGCCTCAGATTCCCCGCCTCAGATTCCCTGCCTCTGATTGCCTGCCTCTGATTCCCTGCATCTGATTCCCTGCCTCTAAATCCCCGCCTCTTATTCCCTGCCTCTGATTCCCCGCCTCTGATTCCCCGCCTCTGATCCCCTGCCTCAGATTCCCCGCCTCAGATTCCCCGCCTCAGATTCCCTGCCTCTGATTCCCTGCCTCTGATTCCCTGCCTCTGATTCCCTGCCTCTGATTCCCCGCCTCAGATTCCCTGCCTCAGATTCCCTGCCTCAGATTCCCTGCCTCAGATTCCCTGCCTCAGATTCCCTGCCTCTGATTCCCCGCCTCTGATTCCCCGCCTCTTATTCCCTGCCTCTGATTCCCCGCCTCTGATTCCCCGCCTCTGATTCCCTGCCTCTGTTTCCCCGCCTCTGATTCCCCGCCTCTGATTCCCTGCCTCATATTTACTGGCTCTGATTCCCTACCTGAGATTCCCTGCCTGAGATTCCCCGCCTCAGATTCCCCGCCTCAGATTCCCCGCCTCAGATTCCCCGCCTCAGATTCCCCGCCTCAGATTCCCCGCCTCAGATTCCCTGCCTCTGATTCCCTGCCTCTGATTCCCTGCCTCTGATTCCCTGCCTCTGATACCCTGCCTCTCTTTGCCTGCCTCAATTTCCGTGCTTCTTTCTCTGCATCTAGTTTCCCACATCTCATTTGCCCCCTCTGATAACCCGCCTCTGATTCCATGCCTCTGATTCCCCGCCTCTGATTCCCCGCCTCTGATTCCCCGCCTCTGATTCCCTGCCTCAGATTCCCTGCCTCAGATTCCTTGCCTCAGATTCCCTGCCTCTGATTCCCCGCCTCTGATTCCCCGCCTCTTATTCCCCGCGTCTGATTCCCCGCCTCAGATTCCCCGGCTCTGATTCCCTGCCTGAGATTCCATGCCTGAGAATCCCCGCCTCAGATTCCCTGCCTCAGATTCCCCGCCTCAGATTCCCCGCCTCAGAATCCCCGCCTCAAATTCCCTGCCTCAGATTCCCCGCCTCAGATTCCCCGCCTCAGATTCCCCGCCTCAGATTCCCCACCTCAGATTCCCCGCCTCAGATTCCCTGCCTCAGATTCCCCGCCTCAGATTCCCCACCTCAGATTCCCTGCCTCTGATTCCCTGCCTCTGATTGCCCGCCTCTGATTCCCCTCCTCAGATTCCATGCCTCAGATTCCCTGCCTCAGATTCCCTGCCTCTGATTCCCTGCCTCAGATTCCCTGCCTCAGATTCCCTGCCTCAGATTCCCTGCCTCTGATTGCCTGCCTCTGATTCCCTGCCTCTGATACCCTGCCTCTGATTGCCTGCCTCTGATTACCTGCCTCTGATTCCCTGCCTCTGATTCCCTGCCTCTGATACCGCACCTCTGATTCCACGCCTCTCTTTCCTTGTCTCTGATTCCCCGCCTCTGATTCCCTGCCTCTGATACCCTGCCTCTCTTTGCCTGCCTCTATTTCCGTGCCTCTAACTCTGCATCTAGTTTCCCACATCTCATTTGCCCCCTCTGATAACCCACCTCTGATTCCATGCCTCTGATTCACTGCCTCAGATTCCCTGCCTCAGATACCCCGCCTCAGATTTACCGCCTCAGATTCCCCGCCTCAGATTCCCTGCCTCAGATTCCCCGTCTCAGATTCCCCGCCTCAGATTCCCCGCCTCAGATTCCCTGCCTCTGATTCCCTGCCTCTGATTCCCTGCCTCTGATTCCCTGCCTCTGATTCCGCACCTCTGATTCCACGCCTCTATTTCCGTGTCTCTGATTCCCCGCCTCTGATTCCCTGCCTCTGATATCCTGCCTCTCTTTGCCTGCCTCTATTTCCGTGCTTCTTTCTCTGCATCTAGTTTCCCACATCTCATTTGCCCCCTCTGATAACCCGCCTCTGATTCCATGCCTCTGATTCCCCGCCTCTGATTCCCCGCCTCTGATTCCCCGCCTCTGATTCCCTGCCTCAGATTCCCTGCCTCAGATTCCTTGCCTCAGATTCCCTGCCTCTGATTCCCCGCCTCTGATTCCCCGCCTCTTATTCCCCGCGTCTGATTCCCCGCCTCAGATTCCCCGGCTCTGATTCCCTGCCTGAGATTCCATGCCTGAGAATCCCCGCCTCAGATTCCCTGCCTCACATTCCCCGCCTCAGATTCCCCGCCTCAGAATCCCCGCCTCAAATTCCCTGCCTCAGATTCCCCGCCTCAGATTCCCCCCCTCAGATTCCCCGCCTCAGATTCCCCACCTCAGATTCCCTGCCTCAGATTCCCTGCCTCAGATTCCCTGCCTCAGATTCCCTTCATCTGATTCCCTTCATCTGATTCCCTGCCTCTGATTCCCTGCCTCTGATTCCCTGCCTCTGATTCCCCGCCTCTGATTCCCCTCCTCAGATTCCCTGCCTCAGATTCCCTGCCTCAGATTCCCTGCCTCTGATTCCCTGCCTCAGATTCCCTGCCTCAGATTCCCTGCCTCAGATTCCCTGCCTCTGATTGCCTGCCTCTGATTCCCTGCCTCTGATTCCCTGCCTCTGATTGCCTGCCTCTGATTCCCTGCCTCTGATTCCCTGCCTCTGATTCCCTGCCTCTGATACCGCACCTCTGATTCCACGCCTCTCTTTCCTTGTCTCTGATTCCACGCCTCTGATTCCCTGCCTCTGATACCCTGCCTCTCTTTGCCTGCCTCTATTTCCGTGCCTCTTTCTCTGCATCTAGTTTCCCACATCTCATTTGCCCCCTCTGATAACCCGCCTCTGATTCCATGCCTCTGATTCACTGCCACAGATTCCCTGCCTCAGATACCCCGACTCAGATTTACCGCCTCAGATTCCCCGCCTCAGATTCCCTGCCTCAGATTCCCTGCCTCAGATTCCCTGCCTGAGATTCCCTGCCTCAGATCCCTGCCTCCGATTCCCCTCCTCTGATTCCCCGCCTCTGATTCCCCACCTCTGATTCCCAGCCTCTGAATCCCCGCCTCTGAATCCCCTCCTCTGATTCCCCGCCTCTGTTTCCCCGCCTCTGATTCCCCGCCTCTGATTCCCTGCCTCTGATTCCATGCCTCTGATTCCCCGCCTCTGATTCCAGGCCACTTATAACCCGCCTCTGATTCCCCACCTCTGATTGCCTGCCACTGATTGCCCGCCTCTGATTCCCCGCCTCTGATTCCCCACCTCTGTCTCGACGCCTCTCTTTCGCCTCCACTCTTTCCCCTCCACACTTTCCGTGCCTGTCTTTCCCTCCCTCAATTTCAACAACACTGTTTGATCTGTTTTGTGTACCTCATTTTAAACACACAAGTTCCAACCACTATGTTTTGCCCGCCTCTTTCCCCGCCTCTATTTATCCACCTATGTTTACCTGCCTCTGTTTACCCGCCTGTTTCCCCTCCTCTGATTCCCCACCTTTAATTCCCCGCCTCTCTTTCCCTGCCTCTATTTCCGCGCCTCTTTCTCTGACTCTCTTTCCCCACATCTCTTTTCCTCCCCCTGATTCCCCGCCTCTGATTCCCCGCCTCTGATTCCCTGCCTCTGATTCCCCGCCTCTGATTCCCTGCCTCAGATTCCCTGCCTCAGATTCCCTGCCTCAGATTCCCTGCCTCTGATTCCCCGCCTCTGATTCCCCGCCTCTTATTCCCCGCCTCTGATTCCCCGCCTCTGATTCCCCACCTCTGATTCCCTGCCTCAGATTCCCCAGCTCTGATTCCCTGCATCTGATTCCGCGCCTCTGATTCCCCGCCTCATATTTCCTGGCTCTGATTCCCTACCTGAGATTCCCTGCCTGAGATTCCCCGCCTCAGATTCCCTGCCTCAGATTCCCCGCCTCAGATTCCCCGCCTCAGATTCCCCTCCTCAGATTCCCCGCCTCAGATTCCCCGTCTCAGATTCCCTGCCTCAGATTCCACGCCTCAGATTCCCCGCCTCAGATACCCTGCCTCTGATTCCCTGCCTCTGATTCCCTGCCTCTGATTCCCTGCCTCTGATTCCGCACCTCTGATTCCACGCCTCTATTTCCGTGTCTCTGATTCCCCGCCTCTGATTCCCTGCCTCTGATACCCTGCCTCTCTTTGCCTGCCTCTATTTCCGTGCTTCTTTCTCTGCATCTAGTTTCCCACATCTCATTTGCCCCCTCTGATAACCCGCCTCTGATTGCATGCCTCTGATTCCCCGCCTCTGATTCCCCGCCTCTGATTCCCCGCCTCTGATTCCCTGCCTCAGGTTCCCTGCCTCAGATTCCTTGCCTCAGATTCCCTGCCTCTGATTCCCCGCCTCTTATTCCCCGCCTCTTATTCCCCGCTTCTGATTCCCCGCCTCTGATTCCCCGCCTCTGATTCCCTGCCTCTGATTCCCCGCCTCAGATTCCCTGCCTCAGATTCCCTGCCTCAGATTCCCTGCCTCAGATTCCTGCCTCTGATTCCCCGCCTCTGATTCCCCGCCTCTTATTCCCTGCCTCTGATTCCCCGCCTCTGATTCCCCGCCTCTGATTCCCTGCCTCTGTTTCCCCGCCTCTGATTCCCCGCCTCTGATTCCCTGCCTCATATTTACTTGCTCTGATTCCCTACCTGAGATTCCCTGCCTGAGATTCCCCGCCTCAGATTCCCTGCCTCAGATTCCCCGCCTCAGATTCCCCGCCTCAGATTCCCCGCCTCAGATTCCCCGCCTCAGATTCCCCGCCTCAGATTCCCCGCCTCAGATTCCCTGCCTCTGATTCCCTGCCTCTGATTCCCTGCCTCTGATTCCCTGCCTCTGATTCTGCACCTCTGATTCCACGCCTCTATTTCCGTGTCTCTGATTCCCCGCCTCTGATTCCCTGCCTCTGATACCCTGCCTCTCTTTGCCTGCCTCAATTTCCGTGCTTCTTTCTCTGCATCTAGTTTCCCACATCTCATTTGCCCCCTCTGATAACCCGCCTCAGATTCCTTGCCTCAGATTCCCTGCCTCTGATTCCCCGCCTCTGATTCCCCGCCTCTTATTCCCCGCGTCTGATTCCCCGCCTCAGATTCCCCGGCTCTGATTCCCTGCCTGAGATTCCATGCCTGAGAATCCCCGCCTCAGATTCCCTGCCTCAGATTCCCCGCCTCAGATTCCCCGCCTCAGAATCCCTGCCTCAAATTCCCTGCCTCAGATTCCCCGCCTCAGATTCCCCGCCTCAGATTCCCCGCCTCAGATTCCACACCTCAGATTCCCTGCCTCAGATTCCCTGCCTCAGATTCCCTGCCTCAGATTCCCTTCATCTGATTCCCTTCATCTGATTCCCTGCCTCTGATTCCCTGCCTCTGATTCCCTGCCTCTGATTCCCCGCCTCTGATTCCCCTCCTCAGATTCCATGCCTCAGATTCCCTGCCTCAGATTCCCTGCCTCTGATTCCCTGCCTCAGATTCCCTGCCTCAGATTCCCTGCCTCAGATTCCCTGCCTCTGATTGCCTGCCTCTGATTCCCTGCCTCTGATACCCTGCCTCTGATTGCCTGCCTCTGATTCCCTGCCTCTGATTCCCTGCCTCTGATTCCCTGCCTCTGATACCGCACCTCTGATTCCAAGCCTCTCTTTCCTTGTCTCTGATTCCCCGCCTCTGATTCCCTGCCTCTGATACCCTGCCTCTCTTTGCCTGCCTCTATTTCCGTGCCTCTAACTCTGCATCTAGTTTCCCACATCTCATTTGCCCCCTCTGATAACCTGCCTCTGATTCCATGCCTCTGATTCACTGCCTCAGATTCCCTGCCTCAGATACCCCGACTCAGATTTACCGCCTCAGATTCCCCGCCTCAGATTCCCTGCCTCAGATTCCCTGCCTCAGATTCCCTGCCTCAGATTCCCTGCCTCAGATCCCTGCCTCCGATTCCCCGCCTCTGATTCCCCGCCTCTGATTCCCCGCCTCTGATTCCCAGCCTCTGAATCCCCGCCTCTGAATCCCCTCCTCTGATTCCCCGCCTCTGTTTCCCCGCCTCTGATTCCCCGCCTCTGATTCCCTGCCTCTGATTCCATGCCTCTGATTCCCCGCCTCTGATTCCAGGCCTCTTATTCCCCGCCTCTGATTCCCCACCTCTGATTGCCTGCCACTGATTGCCCGCCTCTGATTCCCCGCCTCTGATTCCCCACCTTTCATTCCCCGCCTCTCTTTCCCTGCCTCTATTTCCGCGCCTCTTTCTCTGACTCTCTTTCCCCACATCTCTATTCCTCCCCCTGATTCCCCGCCTCTGATTCCCCGCCTCTGATTCCCTGCCTCTGATTCCCCGCCTCTGATTCCCTGCCTCAGATTCCCTGCCTCAGATTCCCTGCCTCAGATTCCCTGCCTCTGATTCCCCGCCTCTGATTCCCCGCCTCTTATTCCCCGCCTCTGATTCCCCGCCTCTGATTCCCCACCTCTGATTCCCTGCCTCAGATTCCCCAGCTCTGATTCCCTGCATCTGATTCCGCGCCTCTGATTCCCCGCCTCATATTTCCTGGCTCTGATTCCCTACCTGAGATTCCCTGCCTGAGATTCCCCGCCTCAGATTCCCTGCCTCAGATTCCCCGCCTCAGATTCCCCGCCTCAGATTCCCCTCCTCAGATTCCCCGCCTCAGATTCCCCGTCTCAGATTCCCTGCCTCAGATTCCACGCCTCAGATTCCCCGCCTCAGATACCCTGCCTCTGATTCCCTGCCTCTGATTCCCTGCCTCTGATTCCCTGCCTCTGATTCCGCACCTCTGATTCCACGCCTCTATTTCCGTGTCTCTGATTCCCCGCCTCTGATTCCCTGCCTCTGATACCCTGCCTCTCTTTGCCTGCCTCTATTTCCGTGCTTCTTTCTCTGCATCTAGTTTCCCACATCTCATTTGCCCCCTCTGATAACCCGCCTCTGATTGCATGCCTCTGATTCCCCGCCTCTGATTCCCCGCCTCTGATTCCCCGCCTCTGATTCCCTGCCTCAGGTT
Organism: Narcine bancroftii; assembly: GCF_036971445.1. NCBI lineage: Eukaryota > Metazoa > Chordata > Chondrichthyes > Torpediniformes > Narcinidae > Narcine > Narcine bancroftii. The sequence continues at coordinate 248,770,837 of NC_091474.1, forward strand.
CCCTGCCTCAGATTCCTTGCCTCAGATTCCCTGCCTCTGATTCCCCGCCTCTGATTCCCCGCCTCTTATTCCCCGCTTCTGATTCCCCGCCTCTGATTCCCCGCCTCTGATTCCCTGCCTCTGATTCCCCGCCTCAGATTCCCTGCCTCAGATTCCCTGCCTCAGATTCCCTGCCTCAGATTCCTGCCTCTGATTCCCCGCCTCTGATTCCCCGCCTCTTATTCCCTGCCTCTGATTCCCCGCCTCTGATTCCCCGCCTCTGATTCCCTGCCTCTGTTTCCCCGCCTCTGATTCCCCGCCTCTGATTCCCTGCCTCATATTTACTTGCTCTGATTCCCTACCTGATATTCCCTGCCTGAGATTCCCCGCCTCAGATTCCCTGCCTCAGATTCCCCGCCTCAGATTCCCCGCCTCAGATTCCCCGCCTCAGATTCCCCGCCTCAGATTCCCCGCCTCAGATTCCCCGCCTCAGATTCCCTGCCTCTGATTCCCTGCCTCTGATTCCCTGCCTCTGATTCCCTGCCTCTGATTCTGCACCTCTGATTCCACGCCTCTATTTCCGTGTCTCTGATTCCCCGCCTCTGATTCCCTGCCTCTGATACCCTGCCTCTCTTTGCCTGCCTCAATTTCCGTGCTTCTTTCTCTGCATCTAGTTTCCCACATCTCATTTGCCCCCTCTGATAACCCGCCTCAGATTCCTTGCCTCAGATTCCCTGCCTCTGATTCCCCGCCTCTGATTCCCCGCCTCTTATTCCCCGCGTCTGATTCCCCGCCTCAGATTCCCCGGCTCTGATTCCCTGCCTGAGATTCCATGCCTGAGAATCCCCGCCTCAGATTCCCTGCCTCAGATTCCCCGCCTCAGATTCCCCGCCTCAGAATCCCCGCCTCAAATTCCCTGCCTCAGATTCCCCGCCTCAGATTCCCCGCCTCAGATTCCCCGCCTCAGATTCCACACCTCAGATTCCCTGCCTCAGATTCCCTGCCTCAGATTCCCTGCCTCAGATTCCCTTCATCTGATTCCCTTCATCTGATTCCCTGCCTCTGATTCCCTGCCTCTGATTCCCTGCCTCTGATTCCCCGCCTCTGATTCCCCTCCTCAGATTCCATGCCTCAGATTCCCTGCCTCAGATTCCCTGCCTCTGATTCCCTGCCTCAGATTCCCTGCCTCAGATTCCCTGCCTCAGATTCCCTGCCTCTGATTGCCTGCCTCTGATTCCCTGCCTCTGATACCCTGCCTCTGATTGCCTGCCTCTGATTCCCTGCCTCTGATTCCCTGCCTCTGATTCCCTGCCTCTGATACCGCACCTCTGATTCCAAGCCTCTCTTTCCTTGTCTCTGATTCCCCGCCTCTGATTCCCTGCCTCTGATACCCTGCCTCTCTTTGCCTGCCTCTATTTCCGTGCCTCTAACTCTGCATCTAGTTTCCCACATCTCATTTGCCCCCTCTGATAACCTGCCTCTGATTCCATGCCTCTGATTCACTGCCTCAGATTCCCTGCCTCAGATACCCCGACTCAGATTTACCGCCTCAGATTCCCCGCCTCAGATTCCCTGCCTCAGATTCCCTGCCTCAGATTCCCTGCCTCAGATTCCCTGCCTCAGATCCCTGCCTCCGATTCCCCGCCTCTGATTCCCCGCCTCTGATTCCCCGCCTCTGATTCCCAGCCTCTGAATCCCCGCCTCTGAATCCCCTCCTCTGATTCCCCGCCTCTGTTTCCCCGCCTCTGATTCCCCGCCTCTGATTCCCTGCCTCTGATTCCATGCCTCTGATTCCCCGCCTCTGATTCCAGGCCTCTTATTCCCCGCCTCTGATTCCCCACCTCTGATTGCCTGCCACTGATTGCCCGCCTCTGATTCCCCGCCTCTGATTCCCCACCTCTGTCTCGATGCCTCTCTTTCGCCTCCACTCTTTCCCCTCCACACTTTCCGTGCCTGTCTTTCCCTCCCTCAATTTCAACAACACTGTTTGATCTGTTTTGTGTACCTCATTTTAAACACACAAGTTCCAACCACTATGTTTTGCCCGCCTCTTTCCCCGCCTCTATTTATCCACCTATGTTTACCTGCCTCTGTTTACCTGCCTGTTTCCCCTCCTCTGATTCCCCACCTTTCATTCCCCGCCTCTCTTTCCCTGCCTCTATTTCCGCGCCTCTTTCTCTGACTCTCTTTCCCCACATCTCTTTTCCTCCCCCTGATTCCCCACCTCTGATTCCCCGCCTCTGATTCCCTGCCTCTGATTCCCCGCCTCTGATTCCCTGCCTCAGATTCCCTGCCTCAGATTCCCTGCCTCAGATTCCCTGCCTCTGATTCCCCGCCTCTGATTCCCCGCCTCTTATTCCCCGCCTCTGATTCCCCGCCTCTGATTCCCCACCTCTGATTCCCTGCCTCAGATTCCCCGGCTCTGATTCCCTGCATCTGATTCCGCGCCTCTGATTCCCTGCCTCTGTTTCCCCGCCTCTGATGCCCCGCCTCTGATTCCCCGCCTCAGATTCCCCGGCTCTGATTCCCTGCCTGAGATTCCCTGCCTCAGATACCCCACCTCAGATTCCCCGCCTCAGATTCCCCGCCTCAGATTCCCCGCCTCAGATTCCCCGTCTCAGATTCCCCGCCTCAGATTCCCCGCCTCAGATTCCCCTCCTCAGATTCCCCACCTCAGATTCCCCGCCTCAGATTCGCCACCTCAGATTCCCCGCCTCAGATTCCCCGCCTCAGATTCCCCGCCTCAGATTCCCCGACTCAGATTCCCTGCCTCAGATTCCCTGCCTCTGATTGACTGCCTCTGATTCCCTGCCTCTGATTCCCTGCCTCTGATTCCCTGCCTCTGATTCCCTGCCTCTGATTCCCTGCCTCTGATTCCCTGCCTCTGATTCCGAGCCTCTGATTCCACGCCTCTCTTTCCGTATCTCTTATTCCCCGCCTCCGATTCCCTGCCTCTGATACCCTGCCTCTCTTTGCCTACCTCTATTTCGGTGCCACTTTCTCTGCATCTGGTTTCCCACATCTCATTTGCCCCCTCTGATTACCCGCCTCTGATTCCATGCCTCTGATTCCCCGCCTCAGATTCCCCGCCTCATATTCCCCGCCTCAGATTCCCCGCCACAGATTCCCCGCCTCAGATTCCCCGCCTCAGATTCCCTGCCTCAGATTCCCTGCCTCAGATTCCCTGCCTCAGATTCCCTGCCTCTGATTCCCCGCCTCAGATTCCCTGCCTCAGATTCCCTGCCTCAGATTCCCTGCCTCAGATTCCCTGCCTCTGATTCCCCGCCTCTGATTCCCCGCCTCTTATTCCCTGCCTCTGATTCCCCGCCTCTGTTTCCCCGCCTCTGATTCCCCGCCTCTGATTCCCTGCCTCATATTTACTGGCTCTGATTCCCTACCTGAGATTCCCTGCCTGAGATTCCCCGCCTCAGATTCCCCGCCTCAGATTCCCCGCCTCAGATTCCCCGCCTCAGATTCCCCGCCTCAGATTCCCCGCCTCAGATTCCCTGCCTCTGATTCCCTGCCTCTGATTCCCTGCCTCTGATTCCCTGCCTCTGATTCTGCACCTCTGATTCCACGCCTCTATTTCCGTGTCTCTGATTCCCCGCCTCTGATTCCCTGCCTCTGATACCCTGCCTCTCTTTGCCTGCCTCAATTTCCGTGCTTCTTTCTCTGCATCTAGTTTCCCACATCTCATTTGCCCCCTCTGATAACCCGCCTCTGATTCCATGCCTCTGATTCCCCGCCTCTGATTCCCCGCCTCTGATTCCCCGCCTCTGATTCCCTGCCTCAGATTCCCTGCCTCAGATTCCTTGCCTCAGATTCCCTGCCTCTGATTCCCCGCCTCTGATTCCCCGCCTCTTATTCCCCGCGTCTGATTCCCCGCCTCAGATTCCCCGGCTCTGATTCCCTGCCTGAGATTCCATGCCTGAGAATCCCCGCCTCAGATTCCCTGCCTCAGATTCCCCGCCTCAGATTCCCCGCCTCAGAATCCCCGCCTCAAATTCCCTGCCTCAGATTCCCCGCCTCAGATTCCCCGCATCAGATTCCCCGCCTCAGATTCCCCACCTCAGATTCCCCGCCTCAGATTCCCTGCCTCAGATTCCCTGCCTCAGATTCCCTTCATCTGATTCCCTTCATCTGATTCCCTGCCTCTGATTCCCTGCCTCTGATTCCCTGCCTCTGATTGCCCGCCTCTGATTCCCCTCCTCAGATTCCATGCCTCAGATTCCCTGCCTCAGATTCCCTGCCTCTGATTCCCTGCCTCAGATTCCCTGCCTCAGATTCCCTGCCTCAGATTCCCTGCCTCTGATTGCCTGCCTCTGATTCCCTGCCTCTGATACCCTGCCTCTGATTGCCTGCCTCTGATTACCTGCCTCTGATTCCCTGCCTCTGATTCCCTGCCTCTGATACCGCACCTCTGATTCCACGCCTCTCTTTCCTTGTCTCTGATTCCCCGCCTCTGATTCCCTGCCTCTGATACCCTGCCTCTCTTTGCCTGCCTCTATTTCCGTGCCTCTAACTCTGCATCTAGTTTCCCACATCTCATTTGCCCCCTCTGATAACCCACCTCTGATTCCATGCCTCTGATTCACTGCCTCAGATTCCCTGCCTCAGATACCCCGCCTCAGATTTACCGCCTCAGATTCCCCGCCTCAGATTCCCTGCCTCAGATTCCCCGTCTCAGATTCCCCGCCTCAGATTCCCCGCCTCAGATTCACTGCCTCTGATTCCCTGCCTCTGATTCCCTGCCTCTGATTCCCTGCCTCTGATTCCGCACCTCTGATTCCACGCCTCTATTTCCGTGTCTCTGATTCCCCGCCTCTGATTCCCTGCCTCTGATATCCTGCCTCTCTTTGCCTGCCTCTATTTCCGTGCTTCTTTCTCTGCATCTAGTTTCCCACATCTCATTTGCCCCCTCTGATAACCCGCCTCTGATTCCATGCCTCTGATTCCCCGCCTCTGATTCCCCGCCTCTGATTCCCCGCCTCTGATTCCCTGCCTCAGATTCCCTGCCTCAGATTCCTTGCCTCAGATTCCCTGCCTCTGATTCCCCGCCTCTGATTCCCCGCCTCTTATTCCCCGCGTCTGATTCCCCGCCTCAGATTCCCCGGCTCTGATTCCCTGCCTGAGATTCCATGCCTGAGAATCCCCGCCTCAGATTCCCTGCCTCACATTCCCCGCCTCAGATTCCCCGCCTCAGAATCCCCGCCTCAAATTCCCTGCCTCAGATTCCCCGCCTCAGATTCCCCCCCTCAGATTCCCCGCCTCAGATTCCCCACCTCAGATTCCCTGCCTCAGATTCCCTGCCTCAGATTCCCTGCCTCAGATTCCCTTCATCTGATTCCCTTCATCTGATTCCCTGCCTCTGATTCCCTGCCTCTGATTCCCTGCCTCTGATTCCCCGCCTCTGATTCCCCTCCTCAGATTCCCTGCCTCAGATTCCCTGCCTCAGATTCCCTGCCTCTGATTCCCTGCCTCAGATTCCCTGCCTCAGATTCCCTGCCTCAGATTCCCTGCCTCTGATTGCCTGCCTCTGATTCCCTGCCTCTGATTCCCTGCCTCTGATTGCCTGCCTCTGATTCCCTGCCTCTGATTCCCTGCCTCTGATTCCCTGCCTCTGATACCGCACCTCTGATTCCACGCCTCTCTTTCCTTGTCTCTGATTCCACGCCTCTGATTCCCTGCCTCTGATACCCTGCCTCTCTTTGCCTGCCTCTATTTCCGTGCCTCTTTCTCTGCATCTAGTTTCCCACATCTCATTTGCCCCCTCTGATAACCCGCCTCTGATTCCATGCCTCTGATTCACTGCCACAGATTCCCTGCCTCAGATACCCCGACTCAGATTTACCGCCTCAGATTCCCCGCCTCAGATTCCCTGCCTCAGATTCCCTGCCTCAGATTCCCTGCCTGAGATTCCCTGCCTCAGATCCCTGCCTCCGATTCCCCTCCTCTGATTCCCCGCCTCTGATTCCCCACCTCTGATTCCCAGCCTCTGAATCCCCGCCTCTGAATCCCCTCCTCTGATTCCCCGCCTCTGTTTCCCCGCCTCTGATTCCCCGCCTCTGATTCCCTGCCTCTGATTCCATGCCTCTGATTCCCCGCCTCTGATTCCAGGCCACTTATAACCCGCCTCTGATTCCCCACCTCTGATTGCCTGCCACTGATTGCCCGCCTCTGATTCCCCGCCTCTGATTCCCCACCTCTGTCTCGACGCCTCTCTTTCGCCTCCACTCTTTCCCCTCCACACTTTCCGTGCCTGTCTTTCCCTCCCTCAATTTCAACAACACTGTTTGATCTGTTTTGTGTACCTCATTTTAAACACACAAGTTCCAACCACTATGTTTTGCCCGCCTCTTTCCCCGCCTCTATTTATCCACCTATGTTTACCTGCCTCTGTTTACCCGCCTGTTTCCCCTCCTCTGATTCCCCACCTTTCATTCCCCGCCTCTCTTTCCCTGCCTCTATTTCCGCGCCTCTTTCTCTGACTCTCTTTCCCCACATCTCTTTTCCTCCCCCTGATTCCCCGCCTCTGATTCCCCGCCTCTGATTCCCTGCCTCTGATTCCCCGCCTCTGATTCCCTGCCTCAGATTCCCCGCCTCAGATTCCCCTCCTCAGATTCCCCACCTCAGATTCCCCGCCTCAGATTCCCCACCTCAGATTCCCCGCCTCAGATTCCCCGCCTCAGATTCCCCGCCTCAGATTCCCCGACTCAGATTCCCTGCCTCAGATTCCCTGCCTCTGATTGCCTGCCTCTGATTCCCTGCCTCTGATTCCCTGCCTCTGATTCCCTGCCTCTGATTCCCTGCCTCTGATTCCCTGCCTCTGATTCCCTGCCTCTGATTCCGAGCCTCTGATTCCACGCCTCTCTTTCCGTATCTCTTATTCCCCGCCTCCGATTCCCTGCCTCTGATACCCTGCCTCTCTTTGCCTACCTCTATTTCGGTGCCACTTTCTCTGCATCTGGTTTCCCACATCTCATTTGCCCCCTCTGATTACCCGCCTCTGATTCCATGCCTCTGATTCCCCGCCTCAGATTCCCCGCCTCATATTCCCCGCCTCAGATTCCCCGCCACAGATTCCCCGCCTCAGATTCCCCGCCTCAGATTCCCTGCCTCAGATTCCCTGCCTCAGATTCCCTGCCTCAGATTCCCTGCCTCTGATTCCCCGCCTCAGATTCCCTGCCTCAGATTCCCTGCCTCAGATTCCCTGCCTCAGATTCCCTGCCTCTGATTCCCCGCCTCTGATTCCCCGCCTCTTATTCCCTGCCTCTGATTCCCCGCCTCTGTTTCCCCGCCTCTGATTCCCCGCCTCTGATTCCCTGCCTCATATTTACTGGCTCTGATTCCCTACCTGAGATTCCCTGCCTGAGATTCCCCGCCTCAGATTCCCCGCCTCAGATTCCCCGCCTCAGATTCCCCGCCTCAGATTCCCCGCCTCAGATTCCCCGCCTCAGATTCCCTGCCTCTGATTCCCTGCCTCTGATTCCCTGCCTCTGATTCCCTGCCTCTGATTCTGCACCTCTGATTCCACGCCTCTATTTCCGTGTCTCTGATTCCCCGCCTCTGATTCCCTGCCTCTGATACCCTGCCTCTCTTTGCCTGCCTCAATTTCCGTGCTTCTTTCTCTGCATCTAGTTTCCCACATCTCATTTGCCCCCTCTGATAACCCGCCTCTGATTCCATGCCTCTGATTCCCCGCCTCTGATTCCCCGCCTCTGATTCCCCGCCTCTGATTCCCTGCCTCAGATTCCCTGCCTCAGATTCCTTGCCTCAGATTCCCTGCCTCTGATTCCCCGCCTCTGATTCCCCGCCTCTTATTCCCCGCGTCTGATTCCCCGCCTCAGATTCCCCGGCTCTGATTCCCTGCCTGAGATTCCATGCCTGAGAATCCCCGCCTCAGATTCCCTGCCTCAGATTCCCCGCCTCAGATTCCCCGCCTCAGAATCCCCGCCTCAAATTCCCTGCCTCAGATTCCCCGCCTCAGATTCCCCGCATCAGATTCCCCGCCTCAGATTCCCCACCTCAGATTCCCCGCCTCAGATTCCCTGCCTCAGATTCCCTGCCTCAGATTCCCTTCATCTGATTCCCTTCATCTGATTCCCTGCCTCTGATTCCCTGCCTCTGATTCCCTGCCTCTGATTGCCCGCCTCTGATTCCCCTCCTCAGATTCCATGCCTCAGATTCCCTGCCTCAGATTCCCTGCCTCTGATTCCCTGCCTCAGATTCCCTGCCTCAGATTCCCTGCCTCAGATTCCCTGCCTCTGATTGCCTGCCTCTGATTCCCTGCCTCTGATACCCTGCCTCTGATTGCCTGCCTCTGATTACCTGCCTCTGATTCCCTGCCTCTGATTCCCTGCCTCTGATACCGCACCTCTGATTCCACGCCTCTCTTTCCTTGTCTCTGATTCCCCGCCTCTGATTCCCTGCCTCTGATACCCTGCCTCTCTTTGCCTGCCTCTATTTCCGTGCCTCTAACTCTGCATCTAGTTTCCCACATCTCATTTGCCCCCTCTGATAACCCGCCTCTGATTCCATGCCTCTGATTCACTGCCTCAGATTCCCTGCCTCAGATACCCCGACTCAGATTTACCGCCTCAGATTCCCCGCCTCAGATTCCCTGCCTCAGATTCCCCGTCTCAGATTCCCCGCCTCAGATTCCCCGCCTCAGATTCCCTGCCTCTGATTCCCTGCCTCTGATTCCCTGCCTCTGATTCCCTGCCTCTGATTCCGCACCTCTGATTCCACGCCTCTATTTCCGTGTCTCTGATTCCCCGCCTCTGATTCCCTGCCTCTGATATCCTGCCTCTCTTTGCCTGCCTCTATTTCCGTGCTTCTTTCTCTGCATCTAGTTTCCCACATCTCATTTGCCCCCTCTGATAACCCGCCTCTGATTCCATGCCTCTGATTCCCCGCCTCTGATTCCCCGCCTCTGATTCCCCGCCTCTGATTCCCTGCCTCAGATTCCCTGCCTCAGATTCCTTGCCTCAGATTCCCTGCCTCTGATTCCCCGCCTCTGATTCCCCGCCTCTTATTCCCCGCGTCTGATTCCCCGCCTCAGATTCCCCGGCTCTGATTCCCTGCCTGAGATTCCATGCCTGAGAATCCCCGCCTCAGATTCCCTGCCTCACATTCCCCGCCTCAGATTCCCCGCCTCAGAATCCCCGCCTCAAATTCCCTGCCTCAGATTCCCCGCCTCAGATTCCCCCCCTCAGATTCCCCGCCTCAGATTCCCCACCTCAGATTCCCTGCCTCAGATTCCCTGCCTCAGATTCCCTGCCTCAGATTCCCTTCATCTGATTCCCTTCATCTGATTCCCTGCCTCTGATTCCCTGCCTCTGATTCCCTGCCTCTGATTCCCCGCCTCTGATTCCCCTCCTCAGATTCCCTGCCTCAGATTCCCTGCCTCAGATTCCCTGCCTCTGATTCCCTGCCTCAGATTCCCTGCCTCAGATTCCCTGCCTCAGATTCCCTGCCTCTGATTGCCTGCCTCTGATTCCCTGCCTCTGATTCCCTGCCTCTGATTCCCTGCCTCTGATACCGCACCTCTGATTCCACGCCTCTCTTTCCTTGTCTCTGATTCCACGCCTCTGATTCCCTGCCTCTGATACCCTGCCTCTCTTTGCCTGCCTCTATTTCCGTGCCTCTTTCTCTGCATCTAGTTTCCCACATCTCATTTGCCCCCTCTGATAACCCGCCTCTGATTCCATGCCTCTGATTCACTGCCACAGATTCCCTGCCTCAGATACCCCGACTCAGATTTACCGCCTCAGATTCCCCGCCTCAGATTCCCTGCCTCAGATTCCCTGCCTCAGATTCCCTGCCTGAGATTCCCTGCCTCAGATTCCCCACCTCTGATTCCCAGCCTCTGAATCCCCGCCTCTGAATCCCCTCCTCTGATTCCCCGCCTCTGTTTCCCCGCCTCTGATTCCCCGCCTCTGATTCCCTGCCTCTGATTCCATGCCTCTGATTCCCCGCCTCTGATTCCAGGCCACTTATAACCCGCCTCTGATTCCCCACCTCTGATTGCCTGCCACTGATTGCCCGCCTCTGATTCCCCGCCTCTGATTCCCCACCTCTGTCTCGACGCCTCTCTTTCGCCTCCACTCTTTCCCCTCCACACTTTCCGTGCCTGTCTTTCCCTCCCTCAATTTCAACAACACTGTTTGATCTGTTTTGTGTACCTCATTTTAAACACACAAGTTCCAACCACTATGTTTTGCCCGCCTCTTTCCCCGCCTCTATTTATCCACCTATGTTTACCTGCCTCTGTTTACCCGCCTGTTTCCCCTCCTCTGATTCCCCACCTTTCATTCCCCGCCTCTCTTTCCCTGCCTCTATTTCCGCGCCTCTTTCTCTGACTCTCTTTCCCCACATCTCTTTTCCTCCCCCTGATTCCCCGCCTCTGATTCCCCGCCTCTGATTCCCTGCCTCTGATTCCCCGCCTCTGATTCCCTGCCTCAGATTCCCTGCCTCAGATTCCCTGCCTCAGATTCCCTGCCTCTGATTCCCCGCCTCTGATTCCCCGCCTCTTATTCCCCGCCTCTGATTCCCCGCCTCTGATTCCCCACCTCTGATTCCCTGCCTCAGATTCCCCAGCTCTGATTCCCTGCATCTGATTCCGCGCCTCTGATTCCCTGCCTCTGTTTCCCCGCCTCTGATTCCCCGCCTCTGATTCCCCGCCTCTGATTCCCCGCCTCAGATTCCCCGGCTCTGATTCCCTGCCTGAGATTCCCTGCCTCAGATACCCCGCCTCATATTCCCCGCCTCAGATTCCCCGCCTCAGATTCCCCGCCTCAAATTCCCCGCCTCAGATTCCCCGCCTCAGATTCCCCGCCTCAGATTCCCCTCCTCAGATTCCCCACCTCAGATTCCCCGCCTCTGATTCCCCACCTCAGATTCCCCGCCTCAGATTTCCCGCCTCAGATTCCCCGCCTCAGATTCCCCGACTCAGATTCCCTGCCTCAGATTCCCTGCCTCTGATTGCCTGCCTCTGATTCCCTGCCTCTGATTCCCTGCCTCTGATTCCCTGCCTCTGATTCCCTGCCTCTGATTCCCTGCCTCTGATTCCACGCCTCTCTTTCCGTATCTCTGATTCCCCGCCTCCGATTCCCTGCCTCTGATACCCTGCCTCTCTTTGCCTGCCTCTATTTCGGTGCCACTTTCTCTGCATCTAGTTTCCCACATCTCATTTTCCCCCTCTGATTACCCGTCTCTGATTCCATGCCTCTGATTCCCCACCTCTGATTCTCTGCCTCAGATTCCCTGCCTCAGATTCCCTGCCTCAGATTCCCTGCCTCAGATTCCCTGCCTCTGATTCCCCGACTCTGATTCCCCGCCTCTTATTCCCCGCCTCTGATTCCCCGCCTCTGATTCCCCGCCTCTGATTCCCTGCCTCTGTTTCCCCGCCTCTGATTCCCCGCCTCTGATTCCCCGCCTCAGATTTCCCGGCTCTGATTCCCTGCCTGAGATTCCCTGCCTGAGATTCCCCGCCTCAGATTCCCTGCCTCAGATTCCCCGCCTCAGATTCCCTGCCTCTGATTCCCTGCCTCAGATTCCCTGCCTCTGATTCCCTGCCTCTGATACCGCACCTCTGATTCCACGCCTCTCTTTCCTTGTCTCTGATTCCACGCCTCTGATTCCCTGCCTCTGATACCCTGCCTCTCTTTGCCTGCCTCTATTTCCGTGCCTCTTTCTCTGCATCTAGTTTCCCACATCTCATTTGCCCCCTCTGATAACCCGCCTCTGATTCCATGCCTCTGATTCACTGCCACAGATTCCCTGCCTCAGATACCCCGACTCAGATTTACCGCCTCAGATTCCCCGCCTCAGATTCCCTGCCTCAGATTCCCTGCCTCAGATTCCCTGCCTGAGATTCCCTGCCTCAGATCCCTGCCTCCGATTCCCCTCCTCTGATTCCCCGCCTCTGATTCCCCACCTCTGATTCCCAGCCTCTGAATCCCCGCCTCTGAATCCCCTCCTCTGATTCCCCGCCTCTGTTTCCCCGCCTCTGATTCCCCGCCTCTGATTCCCTGCCTCTGATTCCATGCCTCTGATTCCCCGCCTCTGATTCCAGGCCACTTATAACCCGCCTCTGATTCCCCACCTCTGATTGCCTGCCACTGATTGCCCGCCTCTGATTCCCCGCCTCTGATTCCCCACCTCTGTCTCGACGCCTCTCTTTCGCCTCCACTCTTTCCCCTCCACACTTTCCGTGCCTGTCTTTCCCTCCCTCAATTTCAACAACACTGTTTGATCTGTTTTGTGTACCTCATTTTAAACACACAAGTTCCAACCACTATGTTTTGCCCGCCTCTTTCCCCGCCTCTATTTATCCACCTATGTTTACCTGCCTCTGTTTACCCGCCTGTTTCCCCTCCTCTGATTCCCCACCTTTCATTCCCCGCCTCTCTTTCCCTGCCTCTATTTCCGCGCCTCTTTCTCTGACTCTCTTTCCCCACATCTCTTTTCCTCCCCCTGATTCCCCGCCTCTGATTCCCCGCCTCTGATTCCCTGCCTCTGATTCCCCGCCTCTGATTCCCTGCCTCAGATTCCCTGCCTCAGATTCCCTGCCTCAGATTCCCTGCCTCTGATTCCCCGCCTCTGATTCCCCGCCTCTTATTCCCCGCCTCTGATTCCCCGCCTCTGATTCCCCACCTCTGATTCCCTGCCTCAGATTCCCCAGCTCTGATTCCCTGCATCTGATTCCGCGCCTCTGATTCCCTGCCTCTGTTTCCCCGCCTCTGATTCCCCGCCTCTGATTCCCCGCCTCAGATTCCCCGGCTCTGATTCCCTGCCTGAGATTCCCTGCCTCAGATACCCCGCCTCATATTCCCCGCCTCAGATTCCCCGCCTCAGATTCCCCGCCTCAAATTCCCCGCCTCAGATTCCCCGCCTCAGATTCCCCGCCTCAGATTCCCCTCCTCAGATTCCCCACCTCAGATTCCCCGCCTCAGATTCCCCACCTCAGATTCCCTGCCTCAGATTCCCTGCCTCTGATTCCCTGCCTCAGATTCCCTGCCTCAGATTCCCTGCCTCAGATTCCCTGCCTCTGATTGCCTGCCTCTGATTCCCTGCCTCTGATACCCTGCCTCTGATTGCCTGCCTCTGATTACCTGCCTCTGATTCCCTGCCTCTGATTCCCTGCCTCTGATACCGCACCTCTGATTCCACGCCTCTCTTTCCTTGTCTCTGATTCCCCGCCTCTGATTCCCTGCCTCTGATACCCTGCCTCTCTTTGCCTGCCTCTATTTCCGTGCCTCTAACTCTGCATCTAGTTTCCCACATCTCATTTGCCCCCTCTGATAACCCACCTCTGATTCCATGCCTCTGATTCACTGCCTCAGATTCCCTGCCTCAGATACCCCGCCTCAGATTTACCGCCTCAGATTCCCCGCCTCAGATTCCCTGCCTCAGATTCCCCGTCTCAGATTCCCCGCCTCAGATTCCCCGCCTCAGATTCCCTGCCTCTGATTCCCTGCCTCTGATTCCCTGCCTCTGATTCCCTGCCTCTGATTCCGCACCTCTGATTCCACGCCTCTATTTCCGTGTCTCTGATTCCCCGCCTCTGATTCCCTGCCTCTGATATCCTGCCTCTCTTTGCCTGCCTCTATTTCCGTGCTTCTTTCTCTGCATCTAGTTTCCCACATCTCATTTGCCCCCTCTGATAACCCGCCTCTGATTCCATGCCTCTGATTCCCCGCCTCTGATTCCCCGCCTCTGATTCCCCGCCTCTGATTCCCTGCCTCAGATTCCCTGCCTCAGATTCCTTGCCTCAGATTCCCTGCCTCTGATTCCCCGCCTCTGATTCCCCGCCTCTTATTCCCCGCGTCTGATTCCCCGCCTCAGATTCCCCGGCTCTGATTCCCTGCCTGAGATTCCATGCCTGAGAATCCCCGCCTCAGATTCCCTGCCTCACATTCCCCGCCTCAGATTCCCCGCCTCAGAATCCCCGCCTCAAATTCCCTGCCTCAGATTCCCCGCCTCAGATTCCCCCCCTCAGATTCCCCGCCTCAGATTCCCCACCTCAGATTCCCTGCCTCAGATTCCCTGCCTCAGATTCCCTGCCTCAGATTCCCTTCATCTGATTCCCTTCATCTGATTCCCTGCCTCTGATTCCCTGCCTCTGATTCCCTGCCTCTGATTCCCCGCCTCTGATTCCCCTCCTCAGATTCCCTGCCTCAGATTCCCTGCCTCAGATTCCCTGCCTCTGATTCCCTGCCTCAGATTCCCTGCCTCAGATTCCCTGCCTCAGATTCCCTGCCTCTGATTGCCTGCCTCTGATTCCCTGCCTCTGATTCCCTGCCTCTGATTGCCTGCCTCTGATTCCCTGCCTCTGATTCCCTGCCTCTGATTCCCTGCCTCTGATACCGCACCTCTGATTCCACGCCTCTCTTTCCTTGTCTCTGATTCCACGCCTCTGATTCCCTGCCTCTGATACCCTGCCTCTCTTTGCCTGCCTCTATTTCCGTGCCTCTTTCTCTGCATCTAGTTTCCCACATCTCATTTGCCCCCTCTGATAACCCGCCTCTGATTCCATGCCTCTGATTCACTGCCACAGATTCCCTGCCTCAGATACCCCGACTCAGATTTACCGCCTCAGATTCCCCGCCTCAGATTCCCTGCCTCAGATTCCCTGCCTCAGATTCCCTGCCTGAGATTCCCTGCCTCAGATTCCCCACCTCTGATTCCCAGCCTCTGAATCCCCGCCTCTGAATCCCCTCCTCTGATTCCCCGCCTCTGTTTCCCCGCCTCTGATTCCCCGCCTCTGATTCCCTGCCTCTGATTCCATGCCTCTGATTCCCCGCCTCTGATTCCAGGCCACTTATAACCCGCCTCTGATTCCCCACCTCTGATTGCCTGCCACTGATTGCCCGCCTCTGATTCCCCGCCTCTGATTCCCCACCTCTGTCTCGACGCCTCTCTTTCGCCTCCACTCTTTCCCCTCCACACTTTCCGTGCCTGTCTTTCCCTCCCTCAATTTCAACAACACTGTTTGATCTGTTTTGTGTACCTCATTTTAAACACACAAGTTCCAACCACTATGTTTTGCCCGCCTCTTTCCCCGCCTCTATTTATCCACCTATGTTTACCTGCCTCTGTTTACCCGCCTGTTTCCCCTCCTCTGATTCCCCACCTTTCATTCCCCGCCTCTCTTTCCCTGCCTCTATTTCCGCGCCTCTTTCTCTGACTCTCTTTCCCCACATCTCTTTTCCTCCCCCTGATTCCCCGCCTCTGATTCCCCGCCTCTGATTCCCTGCCTCTGATTCCCCGCCTCTGATTCCCTGCCTCAGATTCCCTGCCTCAGATTCCCTGCCTCAGATTCCCTGCCTCTGATTCCCCGCCTCTGATTCCCCGCCTCTTATTCCCCGCCTCTGATTCCCCGCCTCTGATTCCCCACCTCTGATTCCCTGCCTCAGATTCCCCAGCTCTGATTCCCTGCATCTGATTCCGCGCCTCTGATTCCCTGCCTCTGTTTCCCCGCCTCTGATTCCCCGCCTCTGATTCCCCGCCTCTGATTCCCCGCCTCAGATTCCCCGGCTCTGATTCCCTGCCTGAGATTCCCTGCCTCAGATACCCCGCCTCATATTCCCCGCCTCAGATTCCCCGCCTCAGATTCCCCGCCTCAAATTCCCCGCCTCAGATTCCCCGCCTCAGATTCCCCGCCTCAGATTCCCCTCCTCAGATTCCCCACCTCAGATTCCCCGCCTCTGATTCCCCACCTCAGATTCCCCGCCTCAGATTTCCCGCCTCAGATTCCCCGCCTCAGATTCCCCGACTCAGATTCCCTGCCTCAGATTCCCTGCCTCTGATTGCCTGCCTCTGATTCCCTGCCTCTGATTCCCTGCCTCTGATTCCCTGCCTCTGATTCCCTGCCTCTGATTCCCTGCCTCTGATTCCACGCCTCTCTTTCCGTATCTCTGATTCCCCGCCTCCGATTCCCTGCCTCTGATACCCTGCCTCTCTTTGCCTGCCTCTATTTCGGTGCCACTTTCTCTGCATCTAGTTTCCCACATCTCATTTTCCCCCTCTGATTACCCGTCTCTGATTCCATGCCTCTGATTCCCCACCTCTGATTCTCTGCCTCAGATTCCCTGCCTCAGATTCCCTGCCTCAGATTCCCTGCCTCAGATTCCCTGCCTCTGATTCCCCGACTCTGATTCCCCGCCTCTTATTCCCCGCCTCTGATTCCCCGCCTCTGATTCCCCGCCTCTGATTCCCTGCCTCTGTTTCCCCACCTCTGATTCCCCGCCTCTGATTCCCCGCCTCAGATTTCCCGGCTCTGATTCCCTGCCTGAGATTCCCTGCCTGAGATTCCCCGCCTCAGATTCCCTGCCTCAGATTCCCCGCCTCAGATTTCCCGGCTCTGATTCCCTGCCTGAGATTCCCTGCCTGAGATTCCCCGCCTCTGATTCCCTGCCTCAGATTCCCTGCCTCTGATTCCCTGCCTCTGATACCCTGCCTCAGATTCCCTGCCTCTGATTCCCCGACTCTGATTCCCCGCCTCTTATTCCCCGCCTCTGATTCCCCGCCTCTGATTCCCCGCCTCTGATTCCCTGCCTCTGTTTCCCCACCTCTGATTCCCCGCCTCTGATTCCCCGCCTCAGATTTCCCGGCTCTGATTCCCTGCCTGAGATTCCCTGCCTGAGATTCCCCGCCTCAGATTCCCTGCCTCAGATTCCCCGCCTCAGATTTCCCGGCTCTGATTCCCTGCCTGAGATTCCCTGCCTGAGATTCCCCGCCTCTGATTCCCTGCCTCAGATTCCCCGCCTCAGATTCCCCCCCTCAGATTCCCCGCCTCAGATTCCCCACCTCAGATTCCCTGCCTCAGATTCCCTGCCTCAGATTCCCTGCCTCAGATTCCCTTCATCTGATTCCCTTCATCTGATTCCCTGCCTCTGATTCCCTGCCTCTGATTCCCTGCCTCTGATTCCCCGCCTCTGATTCCCCTCCTCAGATTCCCTGCCTCAGATTCCCTGCCTCAGATTCCCTGCCTCTGATTCCCTGCCTCAGATTCCCTGCCTCAGATTCCCTGCCTCAGATTCCCTGCCTCTGATTGCCTGCCTCTGATTCCCTGCCTCTGATTCCCTGCCTCTGATTGCCTGCCTCTGATTCCCTGCCTCTGATTCCCTGCCTCTGATTCCCTGCCTCTGATACCGCACCTCTGATTCCACGCCTCTCTTTCCTTGTCTCTGATTCCACGCCTCTGATTCCCTGCCTCTGATACCCTGCCTCTCTTTGCCTGCCTCTATTTCCGTGCCTCTTTCTCTGCATCTAGTTTCCCACATCTCATTTGCCCCCTCTGATAACCCGCCTCTGATTCCATGCCTCTGATTCACTGCCACAGATTCCCTGCCTCAGATACCCCGACTCAGATTTACCGCCTCAGATTCCCCGCCTCAGATTCCCTGCCTCAGATTCCCTGCCTCAGATTCCCTGCCTGAGATTCCCTGCCTCAGATCCCTGCCTCCGATTCCCCTCCTCTGATTCCCCGCCTCTGATTCCCCACCTCTGATTCCCAGCCTCTGAATCCCCGCCTCTGAATCCCCTCCTCTGATTCCCCGCCTCTGTTTCCCCGCCTCTGATTCCCCGCCTCTGATTCCCTGCCTCTGATTCCATGCCTCTGATTCCTCGCCTCTGATTCCAGGCCACTTATAACCCGCCTCTGATTCCCCACCTCTGATTGCCTGCCACTGATTGCCCGCCTCTGATTCCCCGCCTCTGATTCCCCACCTCTGTCTCGACGCCTCTCTTTCGCCTCCACTCTTTCCCCTCCACACTTTCCGTGCCTGTCTTTCCCTCCCTCAATTTCAACAACACTGTTTGATCTGTTTTGTGTACCTCATTTTAAACACACAAGTTCCAACCACTATGTTTTGCCCGCCTCTTTCCCCGCCTCTATTTATCCACCTATGTTTACCTGCCTCTGTTTACCCGCCTGTTTCCCCTCCTCTGATTCCCCACCTTTCATTCCCCGCCTCTCTTTCCCTGCCTCTATTTCCGCGCCTCTTTCTCTGACTCTCTTTCCCCACATCTCTTTTCCTCCCCCTGATTCCCCGCCTCTGATTCCCCGCCTCTGATTCCCTGCCTCTGATTCCCCGCCTCTGATTCCCTGCCTCAGATTCCCTGCCTCAGATTCCCTGCCTCAGATTCCCTGCCTCTGATTCCCCGCCTCTGATTCCCCGCCTCTTATTCCCCGCCTCTGATTCCCCGCCTCTGATTCCCCACCTCTGATTCCCTGCCTCAGATTCCCCAGCTCTGATTCCCTGCATCTGATTCCGCGCCTCTGATTCCCTGCCTCTGTTTCCCCGCCTCTGATTCCCCGCCTCTGATTCCCCGCCTCAGATTCCCCGGCTCTGATTCCCTGCCTGAGATTCCCTGCCTCAGATACCCCGCCTCATATTCCCCGCCTCAGATTCCCCGCCTCAGATTCCCCGCCTCAAATTCCCCGCCTCAGATTCCCCGCCTCAGATTCCCCGCCTCAGATTCCCCTCCTCAGATTCCCCACCTCAGATTCCCCGCCTCAGATTCCCCACCTCAGATTCCCCGCCTCAGATTTCCCGCCTCAGATTCCCCGCCTCAGATTCCCCGACTCAGATTCCCTGCCTCAGATTCCCTGCCTCTGATTGCCTGCCTCTGATTCCCTGCCTCTGATTCCCTGCCTCTGATTCCCTGCCTCTGATTCCCTGCCTCTGATTCCCTGCCTCTGATTCCACGCCTCTCTTTCCGTATCTCTGATTCCCCGCCTCCGATTCCCTGCCTCTGATACCCTGCCTCTCTTTGCCTGCCTCTATTTCGGTGCCACTTTCTCTGCATCTAGTTTCCCACATCTCATTTTCCCCCTCTGATTACCCGCCTCTGATTCCATGCCTCTGATTCCCCACCTCTGATTCTCTGCCTCAGATTCCCTGCCTCAGATTCCCTGCCTCAGATTCCCTGCCTCAGATTCCCTGCCTCTGATTCC
Source organism: Narcine bancroftii (assembly GCF_036971445.1). NCBI lineage: Eukaryota > Metazoa > Chordata > Chondrichthyes > Torpediniformes > Narcinidae > Narcine > Narcine bancroftii. The sequence continues at coordinate 248,789,780 of NC_091474.1, forward strand.
CCGACTCTGATTCCCCGCCTCTTATTCCCCGCCTCTGATTCCCCGCCTCTGATTCCCCGCCTCTGATTCCCTGCCTCTGTTTCCCCGCCTCTGATTCCCCGCCTCTGATTCCCCGCCTCAGATTTCCCGGCTCTGATTCCCTGCCTGAGATTCCCTGCCTGAGATTCCCCGCCTCAGATTCCCTGCCTCAGATTCCCCGCCTCAGATTCCCCGCCTCAGATCCCCATCTCAGATTCCCCGCCTCAGATTCCCCGTCTCAGATTTCCCGCCTCAGATTCCCTGACTCAGATTCCCTGCCTCTGATTGCCTTCCTCTGATTCCCTGCCTCTGATTCCCTGCCTCTGATTCCCTGCCTCTGATTCCCCGCCTCTCATTCCCTGCCTCTCATTCCCTGCCTCTGATTCCGCACCTCTGATTCCACGCCTCCCTTTCCGTGTCTCTGATTCCCCGCCTCTGATTCCCTGCCTCTGATACCCTGCCTCTCTTTGCCTGCCTCTATTTCGGTGCCTCTTTCTCTGCATCTAGTTTCCCACATCTCATTTGCCCCCACTGATAACCCGCCTCTGATTCCCTGCCTCTGTTTCCCCGCCTCTGATTCCCCGCCTCTGATTCCCCGCCTCAGATTCCCCGGCTCTGATTCCCTGCCTGAGATTCCCTGCCTCAGATACCCCGCCTCATATTCCCCGCCTCAGATTCCCCGCCTCAGATTCCCCGCCTCAAATTCCCCGCCTCAGATTCCCCGCCTCAGATTCCCCGCCTCAGATTCCCCTCCTCAGATTCCCCACCTCAGATTCCCCGCCTCAGATTCCCCACCTCAGATTCCCTGCCTCAGATTCCCTGCCTCTGATTCCCTGCCTCAGATTCCCTGCCTCAGATTCCCTGCCTCAGATTCCCTGCCTCTGATTGCCTGCCTCTGATTCCCTGCCTCTGATACCCTGCCTCTGATTGCCTGCCTCTGATTACCTGCCTCTGATTCCCTGCCTCTGATTCCCTGCCTCTGATACCGCACCTCTGATTCCACGCCTCTCTTTCCTTGTCTCTGATTCCCCGCCTCTGATTCCCTGCCTCTGATACCCTGCCTCTCTTTGCCTGCCTCTATTTCCGTGCCTCTAACTCTGCATCTAGTTTCCCACATCTCATTTGCCCCCTCTGATAACCCACCTCTGATTCCATGCCTCTGATTCACTGCCTCAGATTCCCTGCCTCAGATACCCCGCCTCAGATTTACCGCCTCAGATTCCCCGCCTCAGATTCCCTGCCTCAGATTCCCCGTCTCAGATTCCCCGCCTCAGATTCCCCGCCTCAGATTCCCTGCCTCTGATTCCCTGCCTCTGATTCCCTGCCTCTGATTCCCTGCCTCTGATTCCGCACCTCTGATTCCACGCCTCTATTTCCGTGTCTCTGATTCCCCGCCTCTGATTCCCTGCCTCTGATATCCTGCCTCTCTTTGCCTGCCTCTATTTCCGTGCTTCTTTCTCTGCATCTAGTTTCCCACATCTCATTTGCCCCCTCTGATAACCCGCCTCTGATTCCATGCCTCTGATTCCCCGCCTCTGATTCCCCGCCTCTGATTCCCCGCCTCTGATTCCCTGCCTCAGATTCCCTGCCTCAGATTCCTTGCCTCAGATTCCCTGCCTCTGATTCCCCGCCTCTGATTCCCCGCCTCTTATTCCCCGCGTCTGATTCCCCGCCTCAGATTCCCCGGCTCTGATTCCCTGCCTGAGATTCCATGCCTGAGAATCCCCGCCTCAGATTCCCTGCCTCACATTCCCCGCCTCAGATTCCCCGCCTCAGAATCCCCGCCTCAAATTCCCTGCCTCAGATTCCCCGCCTCAGATTCCCCCCCTCAGATTCCCCGCCTCAGATTCCCCACCTCAGATTCCCTGCCTCAGATTCCCTGCCTCAGATTCCCTGCCTCAGATTCCCTTCATCTGATTCCCTTCATCTGATTCCCTGCCTCTGATTCCCTGCCTCTGATTCCCTGCCTCTGATTCCCCGCCTCTGATTCCCCTCCTCAGATTCCCTGCCTCAGATTCCCTGCCTCAGATTCCCTGCCTCTGATTCCCTGCCTCAGATTCCCTGCCTCAGATTCCCTGCCTCAGATTCCCTGCCTCTGATTGCCTGCCTCTGATTCCCTGCCTCTGATTCCCTGCCTCTGATTGCCTGCCTCTGATTCCCTGCCTCTGATTCCCTGCCTCTGATTCCCTGCCTCTGATACCGCACCTCTGATTCCACGCCTCTCTTTCCTTGTCTCTGATTCCACGCCTCTGATTCCCTGCCTCTGATACCCTGCCTCTCTTTGCCTGCCTCTATTTCCGTGCCTCTTTCTCTGCATCTAGTTTCCCACATCTCATTTGCCCCCTCTGATAACCCGCCTCTGATTCCATGCCTCTGATTCACTGCCACAGATTCCCTGCCTCAGATACCCCGACTCAGATTTACCGCCTCAGATTCCCCGCCTCAGATTCCCTGCCTCAGATTCCCTGCCTCAGATTCCCTGCCTGAGATTCCCTGCCTCAGATTCCCCACCTCTGATTCCCAGCCTCTGAATCCCCGCCTCTGAATCCCCTCCTCTGATTCCCCGCCTCTGTTTCCCCGCCTCTGATTCCCCGCCTCTGATTCCCTGCCTCTGATTCCATGCCTCTGATTCCCCGCCTCTGATTCCAGGCCACTTATAACCCGCCTCTGATTCCCCACCTCTGATTGCCTGCCACTGATTGCCCGCCTCTGATTCCCCGCCTCTGATTCCCCACCTCTGTCTCGACGCCTCTCTTTCGCCTCCACTCTTTCCCCTCCACACTTTCCGTGCCTGTCTTTCCCTCCCTCAATTTCAACAACACTGTTTGATCTGTTTTGTGTACCTCATTTTAAACACACAAGTTCCAACCACTATGTTTTGCCCGCCTCTTTCCCCGCCTCTATTTATCCACCTATGTTTACCTGCCTCTGTTTACCCGCCTGTTTCCCCTCCTCTGATTCCCCACCTTTCATTCCCCGCCTCTCTTTCCCTGCCTCTATTTCCGCGCCTCTTTCTCTGACTCTCTTTCCCCACATCTCTTTTCCTCCCCCTGATTCCCCGCCTCTGATTCCCCGCCTCTGATTCCCTGCCTCTGATTCCCCGCCTCTGATTCCCTGCCTCAGATTCCCTGCCTCAGATTCCCTGCCTCAGATTCCCTGCCTCTGATTCCCCGCCTCTGATTCCCCGCCTCTTATTCCCCGCCTCTGATTCCCCGCCTCTGATTCCCCACCTCTGATTCCCTGCCTCAGATTCCCCAGCTCTGATTCCCTGCATCTGATTCCGCGCCTCTGATTCCCTGCCTCTGTTTCCCCGCCTCTGATTCCCCGCCTCTGATTCCCCGCCTCTGATTCCCCGCCTCAGATTCCCCGGCTCTGATTCCCTGCCTGAGATTCCCTGCCTCAGATACCCCGCCTCATATTCCCCGCCTCAGATTCCCCGCCTCAGATTCCCCGCCTCAAATTCCCCGCCTCAGATTCCCCGCCTCAGATTCCCCGCCTCAGATTCCCCTCCTCAGATTCCCCACCTCAGATTCCCCGCCTCTGATTCCCCACCTCAGATTCCCCGCCTCAGATTTCCCGCCTCAGATTCCCCGCCTCAGATTCCCCGACTCAGATTCCCTGCCTCAGATTCCCTGCCTCTGATTGCCTGCCTCTGATTCCCTGCCTCTGATTCCCTGCCTCTGATTCCCTGCCTCTGATTCCCTGCCTCTGATTCCCTGCCTCTGATTCCACGCCTCTCTTTCCGTATCTCTGATTCCCCGCCTCCGATTCCCTGCCTCTGATACCCTGCCTCTCTTTGCCTGCCTCTATTTCGGTGCCACTTTCTCTGCATCTAGTTTCCCACATCTCATTTTCCCCCTCTGATTACCCGTCTCTGATTCCATGCCTCTGATTCCCCACCTCTGATTCTCTGCCTCAGATTCCCTGCCTCAGATTCCCTGCCTCAGATTCCCTGCCTCAGATTCCCTGCCTCTGATTCCCCGACTCTGATTCCCCGCCTCTTATTCCCCGCCTCTGATTCCCCGCCTCTGATTCCCCGCCTCTGATTCCCTGCCTCTGTTTCCCCACCTCTGATTCCCCGCCTCTGATTCCCCGCCTCAGATTTCCCGGCTCTGATTCCCTGCCTGAGATTCCCTGCCTGAGATTCCCCGCCTCAGATTCCCTGCCTCAGATTCCCCGCCTCAGATTCCCTGCCTCTGATTCCCTGCCTCAGATTCCCTGCCTCTGATTCCCTGCCTCTGATACCGCACCTCTGATTCCACGCCTCTCTTTCCTTGTCTCTGATTCCACGCCTCTGATTCCCTGCCTCTGATACCCTGCCTCTCTTTGCCTGCCTCTATTTCCGTGCCTCTTTCTCTGCATCTAGTTTCCCACATCTCATTTGCCCCCTCTGATAACCCGCCTCTGATTCCATGCCTCTGATTCACTGCCACAGATTCCCTGCCTCAGATACCCCGACTCAGATTTACCGCCTCAGATTCCCCGCCTCAGATTCCCTGCCTCAGATTCCCTGCCTCAGATTCCCTGCCTGAGATTCCCTGCCTCAGATCCCTGCCTCCGATTCCCCTCCTCTGATTCCCCGCCTCTGATTCCCCACCTCTGATTCCCAGCCTCTGAATCCCCGCCTCTGAATCCCCTCCTCTGATTCCCCGCCTCTGTTTCCCCGCCTCTGATTCCCCGCCTCTGATTCCCTGCCTCTGATTCCATGCCTCTGATTCCCCGCCTCTGATTCCAGGCCACTTATAACCCGCCTCTGATTCCCCACCTCTGATTGCCTGCCACTGATTGCCCGCCTCTGATTCCCCGCCTCTGATTCCCCACCTCTGTCTCGACGCCTCTCTTTCGCCTCCACTCTTTCCCCTCCACACTTTCCGTGCCTGTCTTTCCCTCCCTCAATTTCAACAACACTGTTTGATCTGTTTTGTGTACCTCATTTTAAACACACAAGTTCCAACCACTATGTTTTGCCCGCCTCTTTCCCCGCCTCTATTTATCCACCTATGTTTACCTGCCTCTGTTTACCCGCCTGTTTCCCCTCCTCTGATTCCCCACCTTTCATTCCCCGCCTCTCTTTCCCTGCCTCTATTTCCGCGCCTCTTTCTCTGACTCTCTTTCCCCACATCTCTTTTCCTCCCCCTGATTCCCCGCCTCTGATTCCCCGCCTCTGATTCCCTGCCTCTGATTCCCCGCCTCTGATTCCCTGCCTCAGATTCCCTGCCTCAGATTCCCTGCCTCAGATTCCCTGCCTCTGATTCCCCGCCTCTGATTCCCCGCCTCTTATTCCCCGCCTCTGATTCCCCGCCTCTGATTCCCCACCTCTGATTCCCTGCCTCAGATTCCCCAGCTCTGATTCCCTGCATCTGATTCCGCGCCTCTGATTCCCTGCCTCTGTTTCCCCGCCTCTGATTCCCCGCCTCTGATTCCCCGCCTCAGATTCCCCGGCTCTGATTCCCTGCCTGAGATTCCCTGCCTCAGATACCCCGCCTCATATTCCCCGCCTCAGATTCCCCGCCTCAGATTCCCCGCCTCAAATTCCCCGCCTCAGATTCCCCGCCTCAGATTCCCCGCCTCAGATTCCCCTCCTCAGATTCCCCACCTCAGATTCCCCGCCTCAGATTCCCCACCTCAGATTCCCCGCCTCAGATTTCCCGCCTCAGATTCCCCGCCTCAGATTCCCCGACTCAGATTCCCTGCCTCAGATTCCCTGCCTCTGATTGCCTGCCTCTGATTCCCTGCCTCTGATTCCCTGCCTCTGATTCCCTGCCTCTGATTCCCTGCCTCTGATTCCCTGCCTCTGATTCCACGCCTCTCTTTCCGTATCTCTGATTCCCCGCCTCCGATTCCCTGCCTCTGATACCCTGCCTCTCTTTGCCTGCCTCTATTTCGGTGCCACTTTCTCTGCATCTAGTTTCCCACATCTCATTTTCCCCCTCTGATTACCCGCCTCTGATTCCATGCCTCTGATTCCCCACCTCTGATTCTCTGCCTCAGATTCCCTGCCTCAGATTCCCTGCCTCAGATTCCCTGCCTCAGATTCCCTGCCTCTGATTCCCCGACTCTGATTCCCCGCCTCTTATTCCCCGCCTCTGATTCCCCGCCTCTGATTCCCCGCCTCTGATTCCCTGCCTCTGTTTCCCCGCCTCTGATTCCCCGCCTCTGATTCCCCGCCTCAGATTTCCCGGCTCTGATTCCCTGCCTGAGATTCCCTGCCTGAGATTCCCCGCCTCAGATTCCCTGCCTCAGATTCCCCGCCTCAGATTCCCCGCCTCAGATCCCCATCTCAGATTCCCCGCCTCAGATTCCCCGTCTCAGATTTCCCGCCTCAGATTCCCTGACTCAGATTCCCTGCCTCTGATTGCCTTCCTCTGATTCCCTGCCTCTGATTCCCTGCCTCTGATTCCCTGCCTCTGATTCCCCGCCTCTCATTCCCTGCCTCTCATTCCCTGCCTCTGATTCCGCACCTCTGATTCCACGCCTCCCTTTCCGTGTCTCTGATTCCCCGCCTCTGATTCCCTGCCTCTGATACCCTGCCTCTCTTTGCCTGCCTCTATTTCGGTGCCTCTTTCTCTGCATCTAGTTTCCCACATCTCATTTGCCCCCACTGATAACCCGCCTCTGATTCCATGCCTCTAATTCCCCGCCTCTGATTCCCCGCCTCTGATTCCCCGCCTCTGATTCCCTGCCTCAGATTCCCTGCCTCAGATTCCTTGCCTCAGATTCCCTGCCTCTGATTCCCCGCCTCTGATTCCCCACCTCTTATTCCCCGCCTCTGATTCCCCGCCTCTGATTCCCCGCCTCTGATTCCCTGCCTCTGTTTCCCCGCCTCTGATTCCCCGCGTCTGATTCCCCGCCTCAGATTCCCCGGCTCTGATTCCCTGCCTGAGATTCCATGCCTCAGAATCCCCGCCTCAGATTCCCTGCCTCAGATTCCCCGCCTCAGATTCCCCACCTCAGATTCCCCGCCTCAGATTCCCTGCCTCAGATTCCCCGCATCAGATTCCCTGCCTCAGATTCCCTGCCCCAGATTCCCTTCATCTGATTCCCTTCATCTGATTCCCTGCCTCTGATTCTCTGCCTCTGATTCCCCGCCTCTGATTCCCCGCCTCTGATTCGCCACCTCTGATTCCCCACCTCTGATTCACTGCCTCAGATTCCCCGCCTCTGATTCCCCGCCTCTGATTCGCCGCCTCTGATTCCCCGCCTCTGATTCGCCGCCTCTGATTCCCTGCCTCTGATTCCCCGCCTCAGATTCCCTGCCTCTGATTCCCTGCCTCAGATTCCCTGCCTCAGATTCCCTGCCTCTGATTCCCCGCCTCTGATTCCCCGCCTCTTATTCCCTGCCTCTGATTCCCCGCCTCTGATTCCCCGCCTCTGATTCCCTGCCTCTGTTTCCCCGCCTCTGATTCCCCGCCTCTGATTCCCCGCCTCATATTTCCTGGCTCTGATTCCCTACCTGAGATTCCCTGCCTGAGATTCCCCGCCTCAGATTCCCTGCCTCAGATTCCCCGCCTCAGATTCCCCGCCTCAGATTCCCCGCCTCAGATTCCCCGCCTCAGATTCCCCGTCTCAGATTCCCTGTCTCAGATTCCCCGCCTCAGATTCCCCGCCTCAGATTCCCTGCCTCTGATTCCGCACCTCTGATTCCACGCCTCTATTTCCGTGTCTCTGATTCCACGCCTCTGATTCCCTGCCTCTGATACCCTGCCTCTCTTTGCCTGCCTCTATTTCCGTGCTTCTTTCTCTGCATCTAGTTTACCACATCTCATTTGCCCCCTCTGATAACCCGCCTCTGATTCCATGCCTCTGATTCCCCGCCTCTGATTCCCCGCCTCTGATTCCCCGCCTCTGATTCCCTGCCTCAGATTCCCTGCCTCAGATTCCTTGCCTCAGATTCCCTGCCTCTCATTCCCCGCCTCTGATTCCCCGCCTCTTATTCCCCGCTTCTGATTCCCCGCCTCTGATTCCCCGCCTCTGATTCCCTGCCTCTGATTCCCCGCCTCAGATTCCCTGCCTCAGATTCCCTGCCTCAGATTCCCTGCCTCAGATTCCCTGCCTCTGATTCCCCGCCTCTGATTCTCCGCCTCTTATTCCCCGCCTCTGATTCCCCGCCTCTGATTCCCCGCCTCTGATTCCCTGCCTCTGTTTCCCCGCCTCAGATTCCCCGCCTCAGATTCCCCGCCTCAGATTCCCCGCCTCAGATTCCCCGCCTCAGATTCCCTGCCTCTGATTCCCTGCCTCTGATTCCCTGCCTCTGATTCCCTGCCTCTGATTCCGCACCTCTGATTCCACGCCTCTATTTCCGCGTCTCTGATTCCCCGCCTCTGATTCCCTGCCTCTGATACCCTGCCTCTCTTTGCCTGCCTCTATTTCCGTGCTTCTTTTTCTGCATCTAGTTTCCCACATCTCATTTGCCCCCTCTGATAACCCGCCTCTGATTCCATGCCTCTGATTCCCCGCCTCTGATTCCCCGCCTCTGATTCCCTGCCTCAGATTCCCTGCCTCAGATTCCTTGCCTCAGATTCCCTGCCTCTGATTCCCCGCCTCTGATTCCCCGCCTCTTATTCCCCGCGTCTGATTCCCCGCATCAGATTCCCCGGCTCTGATTCCCTGCCTGAGATTCCATGCCTGAGAATCCCCGCCTCAGATTCCCTGCCTCAGATTCCCCGCCTCAGATTCCCCGCCTCAGAATCCCCGCCTCAAATTCCCTGCCTAAGATTCCCCGCCTCAGATTCCCCGCCTCAGATTCCCTGCCTCAGATTCCCCACCTCAGATTCCCTGCCTCAGATTCCCTGCCTCAGATTCCCTGCCTCAGATTCCCTTCAGCTGATTCCCTTCATCCGATTCCCTGCCTCTGATTCCCTGCCTCTGATTCCCTGCCTCTGATTCCCCGCCTCTGATTCCCCTCCTCAGATTCCCTGCCTCAGATTCCCTGCCTCAGATTCCCTGCCTCTGATTCCCTGCCTCAGATTCCCTGCCTCAGATTCCCTGCCTCAGATTCCCTGCCTCTGATTGCCTGCCTCTGATTCCCTACCTCTGATTCCCTGCCTCTGATTGCCTGCCTCTGATTCCCTGCCTCTGATTCCCTGCCTCTGATTCCCTGCCTCTGATACCGCACCTCTGATTCCACGCCTCTCTTTCCTTGTCTCTGATTCCCCGCCTCTGATTCCCTGCCTCTGATACCCTGCCTCTCTTTGCCTGCCTCTATTTCCGTGCCTCTTTCTCTGCATCCAGTTTCCCACATCTCATTTTCCCCCTCTGATAATCCGCCTCTGATTCCATGCCTCTGATTCACTGCCTCAGATTCCCTGCCTCAGATACCCCGACTCAGATTTACCGCCTCAGATTCCCCGCCTCAGATTCCCTGCCTCAGATTCCCTGCCTCAGATTCCCTGCCTCAGATTCCCTGCCTCAGATCCCTGCCTCCGATTCCCCGCCTCTGATTCCCCTCCTCTGATTCCCCACCTCTGATTCCCAGCCTCTGAATCCCCGCCTCTGAATCCCCTCCTCTGATTCCCCGCCTCTGTTTCCCCGCCTCTGATTCCCCGCCTCTGATTCCCTTCCTCTGATTCCATGACTCTGATTCCCCGCCTCTGATTCCAGGCCTCTTATTCCCCGCCTCTGATTCCCAGCCTCTGAATCCCCGCCTCTGAATCCCCTCCTCTGATTCCCTGCCACTGATTGCCCGCCTCTGATTCCCCACCTCTGATTCCCCACCTCTGTCTCGACGCCTCTCTTTCGCCCCCACTCTTTCCCCTCCACACTTTCCGTGCCTGTCTTTCCCTCCCTCAATTTCAACAACACTGTTTGATCTGTTTTGTGTACCTCATTTTAAACACACAAGTTCCAACCACTATGTTTTGCCCGCCTCTTTCCCCGCCTCTATTTATCCACCTATGTTTACCCGCCTCTGATTCCCCACCTCTTATTCCCCGCCTCTGATACCGCACCTCTGATTCCACGCCTCTCTTTCCCTGCCTCTGATTCCCCGCCTCTGATTCCCTGCCTCAGATTCCCTGCCTCAGATTCCCTGCCTCAGATTCCCTGCCTCTGATTCCCCGCCTCTGATTCCCCGCCTCTTATTCCCCGCCTCTGATTCCGTGCCTCTGATTCCCCACCTCTGATTCCCTGCCTCAGATTCCCCAGCTCTGATTCCCTGCATCTGATTCCGCGCCTCTGATTCCCTGCCTCTGTTTCCCCGCCTCTGATTCCCCGCCTCTGATTCCCCGCCTCAGATTCCCCGGCTCTGATTCCCTGCCTGAGATTCCCCGCCTCAGATACCCCGCCTCAGATTCCCCGCCTCAGATTCCCCGCCTCAGATTCCCCGCCTCAGATTCCCCGCCTCAGATTCCCCGCCTCAGATTCCCCGCCTCAGATTCCCCTCCTCAGATTCCCCACCTCAGATTCCCCGCCTCAGATTCCCCCCTCAGATTCCCCGCCTCACATTCCCCGCCTCAGATTCCCCGCCTTAGATTCCCCGACTCAGATTCCCTGCCTCAGATTCCCTGCCTCTGATTGCCTGCCTCTGATTCCCTGCCTCTGATTCCCTGCCTCTGATTCCCTGCCTCTGATTCCGAGCCTCTGATTCCCCGCCTCTGATTCCCTGCCTCTGATTCCCCACCTCTGATTCCCTGCCTCAGATTCCCTGCCTCAGATTTCCTGCCTCAGATTCCCTGCCTCAGATTCCCTGCCTCTGATTCCCCGCCTCTGATTCCCCGCCTCTTATTCCCCGCCTCTGATTCCCCGCCTCTGATTCCCCGCCTCTGATTCCCTGCCTCTGTTTCCCCGCCTCTGATTCCCCGCCTCTGATTCCCCGCCTCAGATTTCCCGGCTCTGATTCCCTGCCTGAGATTCCCTGCCTGAGATTCCCCGCCTCAGATTCCCTGCCTCAGATTCCCCGCCTCAGATTCCCCGCCTCAGATTCCCCATCTCAGATTCCCCGCCTCAGATTCCCCGCCTCAGATTCCCCGCCTCAGTTTCCCTGCCTCAGATTCCCTGCCTCTGATTCCGCACCTCTGATTCCCTGCCTCTGATTCCCTGCCTCTGATTCCCTGCCTCTGATTCCCTGCCTCTCATTCCCTGCCTCTGATTCCGCACCTCTGATTCCACGCCTCCCTTTCCGTGTCTCTGATTCCCCGCCTCTGATTCCCTGCCTCTGATACCCTGCCTCTCTTTGTCTGCCTCTATTTCGGTGCCTCTTTCTCTGCATCTAGTTTCCCACATCTCATTTGCCCCCACTGATAACCCGCCTCTGATTCCATGCCTCTGATTCCCCGCCTCTGATTCCCCGCCTCTGATTCCCCGCCTCTGATTCCCTGCCTCAGATTCCCTGCCTCAGATTCCTTGCCTCAGATTCCCTGCCTCTGATTCCCCGCCTCTGATTCCCCACCTCTTATTCCCCGCCTCTGATTCCCCGCCTCTGATTTCCCGCCTCTGATTCCCTGCCTCTGTTTCCCCGCCTCTGATTCCCCGCATCTGATTCCCCGCCTCAGATTCCCCGGCTCTGATTCCCTGCCTGAGATTCCATGCCTCAGAATCCCCGCCTCAGATTCCCTGCCTCAGATTCCCCGCCTCAGATTCCCCGCCTCAGATTCCCCGCCTCAGATTCCCTGCCTCAGATTCCCCGCATCAGATTCCCTGCCTCAGATTCCCTGCCCCAGATTCCCTTCATCTGATTCCCTTCATCTGATTCCCTGCCTCTGATTCTCTGCCTCTGATTCCCTGCCTCTGATTCCCCACCTCTGCTTCCCCGCCTCAGATTCCCTGCCTCAGATTCCCTGCCTCAGATTCCCTGCCTCTGATTCCCTGCCTCAGATTCCCTGCCTCAGATTCCCTGCCTCAGATTCCCTGCCTCTGATTGCCTGCCTCTGATTCCCTGCCTCTGATTCCCTGCCTCTGATTGCCTGCCTCTGATTCCCTGCCACTGATTCCCTGCCTCTGATTCCCTGCCTCTGATTCCGCACCTCTGATTCCACGCCTCTCTTTCCTTGTCTCTGATTCGCCGCCTCTGATTCCCTGCCTCTGATACCCTGCCTCTCTTTGCCTGCCTCTATTTCCGTGCCTCTTTCTCTGCATCTAGTTTCCCACATCTCATTTGCCCCCTCTGATAACCCGCCTCTGATTCCATGCCTCTGATTCACTGCCTCAGATTCCCTGCCTCAGATACTCCGACTCAGATTTACCACCTCAGATTTCCCGCCTCAGATTCCCTGCCTCAGATTCCCTGCCTCAGATTCCCTGCCTCAGATTCCCTGCCTCCGATTCCCCGCCTCTGATTCCCCGCCTCTGATTCCCCGCCTCTGATTCCCAGCCTCTGAATCCCCGCCTCTGAATCCCCGCCTCTGATTCCCCGCCTCTGTTTCCCCACCTCTGATTCCTCGCCTCTGATTCCGCGCCTCTGATTCCACGCCTCTGATTCCCAGCCTGTGATTCCAGGCCTCTTATTCCCCGCCTCTGATTCCCCACCTCTGATTGCCTGCCACTGATTGCCCGCCTCTGATTCCCCGCCTCTGATTCCCCGCCTCTGATTCCCCACCTCTGTCTGTATGCCTCTCTTTCGCCTCCGCTTTTTCCCCTACACTCTTTCCGCGCCTCTCTTTCCCTCCCTCAATTTCAACAACTCTGTTTGATCTGTTCTGTGTACCTCATTTTCAACACACAAGTTCCAACCACTATGTTTCACCCATCACTATCCCCGCCTCTATTTTTCCGCCTATGTTTACCCGCCTCTGTTTATTCACCTGTTTCACTGCCTCTGATTCCCCGCCTCTGATTCCCCACCTCTGTCTCGGCGCCTCTCTTTCGCCTCCACTCTTTCCCCTCCACTCTTTCCGTGCCTGTCTTTCCCTCCCTCAATTTCAACGACACTGTTTTATCTGTTTTGTGTACCTCATTTTAAACACACAAGTTCCAACCACTATGTTTTGCCCGCCTCTTTCCCCGCCTCTATTTATCCACCTATGTTTAACTGCCTCTGTTTACCCGCCTGTTTGCCCGCCTCTGATTCCCCACCTTTCATTCCCCGCCTCTCTATCCTGCCTCTATTTCCGCGCCTCTTTCTCTGCCTCTCTTTCCCCACATCTCTTTTCCTCCCGCTGATTCCCCGCCTCTGATTCCCCGCCTTTGATTCCCTGCCTCTGATTCCCCGCCTCTGATTCCCTGCCTCAGATTCCCTGCCTCAGATTCCCTGCCTCAGATTCCCTGCCTCTGATTCCCCGCCTCTGATTCCCCGCCTCTTATTCCACGCCTCTGATTCCCCGCCTCTGATTCCCCGCCTCAGATTCCCCGCCTCAGATTCCCCGCCTCAGATTCCCCACCTCAGATTCCCCACCTCAGATTCCCCGCCTCAGATTCCCCGCCTCAGATTCCCCGCCTCAGATTCCCCGCCTCAGATTCCCCGCCTCAGATTCCCCGCCTCAGATTCCCCGCCTCAGATTCCCTGCCTCTGATTGCCTGCCTTTGATACCCCGCCTCTGATTTCCCGCCACTGAATCCCCGCCTCTGATTCCCCGTCTCTGTTTCCCCGCCTCTGATTCCCCGCCTCTGATACCCCACCTCAGATTCCCCGGCTCTGATTCCCTGCCTGAGATTCCCCGCCTCAGATTCCCCGCCTCAGATTACCCGCCTCAGATTCCCCGCCTCAGATTCCCCGCCTCAGATTCCCCGCCTCAGATTCCCCGCCTCAGATTCCCCGCCTCAGATTCCCCGCCTCAGATTCCCCGCCTCAGATTCCCTGCCTCTGATTGCCTGCCTCTGATTCCCTGCCTCTGATTCCCTGCCTCTGATTCCCTGCCTCTGATTCCCTGCCTCTGATTCCCTGCCTCTGATTCCCTGCCTCTGATTCCCTGCCTCTTATTCCGCGCCTCTGATTCCACGCCTCTCTTTCCGTATCTCTGATTCCCCGCCTCTGATTCCCTGCCTCTGATACCCAGCCTCTCTTTGCCTGCCTCTATTACTTTGCCTCTTTCTCTGCATCTAGTTTCCCACATCTCATTTGCCCCCTCTGATAACCCGCCTCTGATTCCATGCCTCTGATTCCCCGCCTTTGATTCCCCGCCTCTGATTCCCTGCCTTTGATACCCCGCCTCTGATTCCCTGCCTCAGATTCCCTGCCTCAGATTCCCTGCCTCTGATTCCCCGCCTCTGATTCCCCGCCTGAGATTCCCTGCCTGAGATTCCCCGCATCAGATTCCCTGCCTCAGATTCCCCGCCTCAGATTCCCCGCCTCAGATTCCCCGCCTCAGATTCCCGGTCTCAGATTCCCCGCCTCAGATTCCCCACCTCAGATTCCCCGCCTCAGATTCCCTGCCTCAGATTCCCTGCCTCTGATTGCCTTTCTCTGATTCCCTGCCTCTGATTCCCTGCCTCTGATTCCCTGCCTCTGATTCCCTGCCTCTGATTCCCTGCCTCTGATTCCCTGCCTCTGATTCCGCACCTATGATTCCACGCCTCTCTGACCGTGTCTCTGATTCCCCGCCTCTGATTCCCTGCCTCTGATACCCTGCCCCTCTTTGCCTGCCTCTATTTCCGTGCCTCTTCCTCTGCATCTAGTTTCCCACATCTCATTTGCCCCCTCTGATAACCCACCTCTGATTCCATGCCTCTGATTCCCCGCCTCTGATTCCCCGCCTCTGATTCCCTGCCTCAGATTCCCTGCCTCAGATTCCCTGCCTCAGATTCCCTGCCTCTGATTCCCTGCCTCTGATTCCCCGCCTCTTATTCCCCGCCTCTGATTCCCCGCCTCTGATTCCCCGCCTCTGATTCCCTGCCTCTGTTTCCCTGCCTCTGATTCCCCGCGTCTGATTCCCAGCCTCAGATTCCCCGGCTCTAATTCCCTGCCTGAGATTCCATGCCTCAGAATCCCCGCCTCAGATTCCCTGCCTCAGATTCCCCGCCTCAGATTCCCCACCTCAGATTCCCCGCCTCAGATTCCCTGCCTCAGATTCCCCACCTCAGATTCCCCGCCTCAGATTCCCCGCCTCAGATTCCCCGCCTCAGATTCCCTGCCTCAGATTCCCTGCCTCAGATTCCCTGCCTCAGATTCCCTTCATCTGATTCCCTTCATCTGATTCCCCGCCTCTGATTCCCTGCCTCTGATTCCCTGCCTCTGATTCCCCGCCTCTGATTCCCTGCCTCTGATTCCCTGCCTCTGATTGCCTGCCTCTGATTCCCTGCCTCTGATTCCCTGCCTCTGATTCCCTGCCTCTGATTCCGCACCTCTGATTCCACGCCTCTCTTTCCTTGTCTCTGATTCCCCGCCTCTGATTCCCTGCCTCTGATACCCAGCCACTCTTTGCCTGCCTCTATTTCCGTGCCTCTTTCTCTTCATCTAGTTTCCCACATCTCATTTGCCCCCTCTGATAACCCGCCTCTGATTCCATGCCTCTGATTCACTGCCTCAGATTCCCTGCCTCAGATACCCCGACTCAGATTTACCGCCTCCGATTCCCCGCCTCAGATTCCCTGCCTCAGATTCCCTGCCTCAGATTCCCTGCCTCAGATTCCCTGCCTCAGATTCCCTGCCTCCGATTCCCCGCCTCTGATTCCCCGCCTCTGATTCCCCGCCTCTGATTCCCAGCCTCTGAATCCCCGCCTCTGAATCCCCGCATCTGATTCCCCGCCTCTGTTTCCCCGCCTCTGATTCCCCGCCTCTGATTCCCTGCCTCTGATTCCATGCCTCTGATTCGCCGCCTCTGATTCCAGGCCTCCTATTCCCCGCCTCTGATTCCCCACCTCTGATTTCCTGCCACTGATTGCCCGCCTCTGATTCCCCGCCTCTGATTCCCCGCCTCTGATTCCCCACCTCTGTCTGTATGCCTCTCTTTCGCCTCCGCTTTTTCCCCTACACTTTTTCCGCGCCTCTCTTTCCCTCCCTCAATTTCAACAACTCTGTTTGATCTGTTCTGTGTACCTCATTTTCAACACACAATTTCCAATAACTATGTTTCACCCATCACTTTCCCCGCCTCTATTTTTCCGCCTATGTTTACCCGCCTCTGTTTACCCACCTGTTTCACCGCCTATGATTCCCCGCCTCTGATTCCCCACCTCTGTCTCGACGCCTCTCTTTCGCCTCCAATCTTTCCCCTCCACTCTTTCCGTGCCTGTCTTTCCCTCCCTCAATTTCAACAACACTGTTTGATCTGTTTTGTGTACCTCATTTTAAACACACAAGTTCCAACCACTATGTTTTGCCCGCCTCTTTCCCCGCCTCTATTTATCCACCTATGTTTACCTGCCTCTGTTTACCCGCCTGTTTCCCCGCCTCTGATTCCAAACCTTTCATTCCCTGCCTCTCTTTCCCTGCCTCTATTTCCGCGCCTCTTTCTCTGCCTCTCTTTCCCCACATCTCTTTTCCTCCCCCTGATTCCCCGCCTCTGATTCCCCGCCTCTGATTCCCTGCCTCTGATTCCCCGCCTCTGATTCCCTGCCTCAGATTCCCTGCCTCAGATTCCATGCCTCACATTCCCTGCCTCAGATTCCCCGCCTCTGATTCCCCGCCTCTTATTCCCCGCCTCTGATTCCCCGCCTCTGATTCCCCACCTCTGATTCCCTGCCTCAGATTCCCCGGCTCTGATTCCCTGCATCAGATTCCCTGCCTCAGATTCCCTGCCTCTGATTCCCCGCCCCTGATTGCCTGCCTCTGATTCCCCGCCTCTGAATCCCTGCCTCAGATTCCCTGCCTCAGATTCCCTGCCTCAGATTCCCTGCCTCTGATTCCCCGCCTTTGATTCCCCACCTCTTATTCCCCGCCTCTGATTCCCCACCTCTGATTCCGCGCCTCTGATTCCCTGCCTCTGTTTCCCCGCCTCTGATTCCCCGCCTCTGATTCCCCGCCTCAGATTCCCCGCCTCAGATTCCCCACCTCAGATTCCCCGCCTCAGATTCCCCACCTCAGATTCCCCGCCTCAGATTCCCCACCTCAGATTCCCCGCCTCAGATTCTCCGCCTCAGATTCCCCGCCTCAGATTCCCCGCCTCAGATTCCCCGCCTCAGATTCCCCACCTCAGATACCCCGCCTTAGATTCCCCGCCTCAGATTCCCCGCCTCAGATTCTCCGCCTCAGATTCCCCGCCTCAGATTCCCCGCCTCAGATTCCCCGCCTCAGATTCCCTGCCTCAGATTCCCTGCCTCTGATTGCCTGCCTCTGATTCCCTGCCTCTGATTCCCTGCCTCTGATTCCCTGCCTCTTATTCCCTGCCTCTGATTCCCTGCCTCTGATTCCCTGCCTCTGACTCCGAGCCTCTGATTCCACGCCTCTCTTTCCATATCTCTGATTCCCCGCCTCTGATTCCCTGCCTCTGATACCCTGCCTCTCTTTGCCTGCCTCTATTTCGGTGCCTCTTTCTCTGCATCTAGTTTCCCACATCTCATTTGCCCCCTCTGATAACCCGCCTCTGATTCCATGCCTCTGATTCCCCGCCTCTGATTCCCCGCCTCTGATTCCCTGCCTCTGATTCCCCGCCTCTGATTCCCTGCCTCAGATTCCCTGCCTCAGATTCCCTGCCTCAGATTCCCTGCCGCAGATTCCCTGCCTCTGATTCCCCGCCTCTGATTCCCCGCCTCTTATTCCCCGCCTCAGATTCCCTGCCTCAGATTCCCCGCCTCAGATTCCCCGCCTCAGATTCCCCGCCTCAGATTCCCTGCCTCAGATTCCCCGCCTCAGATTCCCCGCCTAAGATTCCCTGCCTCAGATTCCCTGCCTCAGATTCCCTGCCTCAGATTCCCTTCATCTGATTCCCTTCATCTGATTCCCTGCCTCTGATTCCCTGCCTCTGATTTCCTGCCTCTGATTCCCCGCATCTGATTCCGCGCCTCAGATTCCCTGACTCAGATTCCCTGCCTCAGATTCCCTGCCTCTGATTCCCTGCCTCAGATTCCCTGCCTCAGATTCCCTGCCTCAGATTCCCTGCCTCTGATTGCCTGCCTCTGATTCCCTGCCTCTGATTCCCTGCCTCTTATTGCCTGCCTCTGATTCCCTGCCTCTGATTCCCTGCCTCTGATTCCCTGCCTCTGATTCCGCACCTCTGATTCCACGCCTCTCTTTCCTTGTCTCTGATTCCCCGCCTCTGATTCCCTGCCTCTGATACCCTGCCTCTCTTTGCCTGCCTCTATTTCCGTGCCTCTTTCTCTGCATCTAGTTTCCCACATCTCATTTGCCCCCTCTGATAACACGCCTCTGATTCCATGCCTCTGATTCACTGCCTCAGATTCCCTGCCTCAGATACCCCGACTCAGATTTACCACCTCAGATTCCCCGCCTCAGATTCCCTGCCTCAGATTCCCTGCCTCAGATTCCCTGCCTCAGATTCCCTGCCTCAGATTCCCTGCCTCAGATTCCCTGCCTCCGATACCCAGACTCTGAATCCCCGCCTCTGAATCCCAGCCTCTGATTCCCCGCCTCTGTTTCCCCGCCTCTGATTCCCCGCCTCTGATTCCCCGCCTCTGATTCCAGGCCTCTTATTCCCCGCCTCTGATTCCCCACCTCTGATTGCCTGCCACTGATTGCCCGCCTCTGATTCCCCGCCTCAGATTCCCCGCCTCAGATTCCCCGCCTCAGATTCCCCGCCTCAGATTCCCCGCCTCTGATTCCCTGCCTCTGATTCCCTGCCTCTGATTCCCTGCCTCTGATTCCCTGCCTCTGATTCCATGCCTCTGATTCCCTGCCTCTGATTCCCTGCCTCTGATTCCGCTCTTCTGATTCCACGCCTCTCTTTCCGTATCTCTGATTCCCCGCCTCTGATTCCCCTCATCAGATTTCCCGGCTCTAATTCCCTGCCTGAGATTCCCTGCCTGAGATTCCCCGCCTCAGATTCCCTGCCTCAGATTCCCTGCCTCAGATTCCCTGCCGCAGATTCCCTGCCTCTGATTCCCCGCCTCTGATTCCCCGCCTCTTATTCCCCGCCTCTGATTCCCCGCCTCTGATTCCCCGCCTCTGATTCCCTGCCTCTGTTTCCCCGCCTCTGATTCCCCGCCTCTGATTCCCCTCATCAGATTTCCCGGCTCTAATTCCCTGCCTGAGATTCCCTGCCTGAGATTCCCCGCCTCAGATTCCCTGCCTCAGATTCCCCGCCTCAGATTCCCCGCCTCAGATTCCCCGCCTCAGATTCCCCGCCTCAGATTCTCCGCCTCAGATTCCCTGCCTCAGATTCCCCGCCTTAGATTCCCCGCCTCAGATTCCCCGCCTCAGATTCCCCGCCTCAGATTCTCCGCCTCAGATTCCCCGCCTCAGATTCCCCGCCTCAGATTCCCCGCCTCAGATTCCCCACCTCAGATTCCCCGCCTTAGATTCCCCGCCTCAGATTCCCCGCCTCAGATTCACCGCCTCAGATTCCCCGCCTCAGATTCCCCGCCTCAGATTCCCCGCCTCAGATTCCCTGCCTCAGATTCCCTGCCTCTGATTGCCTGCCTCTGATTCCCTGCCTCTGATTCCCTGCCTCTGATTCCCTGCCTCTTATTCAATGCCTCCGATTCCCTGCCTCTGATTCCCTGCCTCTGACTCCGAGCCTCTGATTCCAC
Organism: Narcine bancroftii; assembly: GCF_036971445.1. Classification (NCBI taxonomy): domain Eukaryota; kingdom Metazoa; phylum Chordata; class Chondrichthyes; order Torpediniformes; family Narcinidae; genus Narcine; species Narcine bancroftii. Next base: position 248,809,313 of record NC_091474.1, read on the forward strand.
TCCTCTCTTTCCGTATCTCTGATTCCCCGCCTCTGATTCCCTGCCTCTGATACCCTGCCTCTCTTTGCCTGCCTCTATTTCGGTGCCTCTTTCTCTGCAGCTAGTTTCCCACATCTCATTTGCCCCCTCTGATAACCCGCCTCTGATTCCATGCCTCTGATTCCCCGCCTCAGATTCCCCGTCTCTGATTCCCTGCCTCTGATTCCCCGCCTCTGATTCCCTGCCTCAGATTCCCTGCCTCAGATTCCCTGCCTCAGATTCCCTGCCTCAGATTCCCTGCCTCTGATTCCACGCCTCTGATTCCCCGCCTCTTATTCCCCGCCTCTGATTCCCCGCCTCTGATTCCCCGCCTCTGATTCCCTGCCTCTGTTTCCCCGCCTCTGATTCCCCGCCTCTGATTCCCCGCATCAGATTTCCCGGCTCTAATGCCCTGCCTGAGATTCCCTGCCTGAGATTCCCCGCCTCAGATTCCCTGCCTCAGATTCCCCGCCTCAGATTCCCCGCCTCAGATTCCCCGCCTCAGATTCCCCATCTCAGATTCCCCGCCTCAGATTCCCCGCCTCAGATTCCCCACCTCAGATTCCCTGCCTCAGATTCCCTGCCTCTGATTGCCTTCCTCTGATTCCCTGCCTCTGATTCCCTGCCTCTGATTCCCTGCCTCTGATTCCCTGCCTCTGATTCCCTGCCTCTAATTCCCTGCCTCTGATTCCGCACCTCTGATTCCACGCCTCTCTTTCCGTGTCTCTGATTCCCCGCCTCTGATTCCCTGCCTCTGATACCCTGCCTCTCTTTGCCTGCCTCTATTTCCGTGCCTCTTTCTCTGCATCTATTTTCCCACATCTCATTTGCCCCCTCTGATAACCCGCCTCTGATTCCATGCCTCTGATTCCCCGCCTCTGATTCCCTGCCTCTGATTGCCCGCCTCTGATTCCCTGCCTCAGATTCCCTGCCTCAGATTCCTTGCCTCAGATTCCCTGTTTCTGATTCCCCGCCTCTGATTCCCCACCTCTTATTCCCCGCCTCTGATTCCCCGCCTCTGATTCCCCGCCTCTGATTCCCTGCCTCTCTTTCCCCGCCTCTGATTCCCCGCGTCTGATTCCCCGCCTCAGATTTCCCGGCTCTGATTCCCTGCCTGAGATTCCATGCCTCAGAATCCCCGCCTCAGATTCCCTGCCTCAGATTCCCCACCTCAGATTCCCCGCCTCAGATTCCCCGCCTCAGATTCCCTGCCTCAGATTCCCCGCCTCAGATTCCCCGCCTAAGATTCCCTGCCTCAGATTCCCTGCCTCAGATTCCCTGCCTCAGATTCCCTTCATCTGATTCCCTTCATCTGATTCCCTGCCTCTGATTCCCTGCCTCTGATTTCCTGCCTCTGATTCCCCGCATCTGATTCCCCGCCTCAGATTCCCTGACTCAGATTCCCTGCCTCAGATTCCCTGCCTCTGATTCCCTGCCTCAGATTCCCTGCCTCAGATTCCCTGCCTCAGATTCCCTGCCTCTGATTGCCTGCCTCTGATTCCCTGCCTCTGATTCCCTGCCTCTTATTGCCTGCCTCTGATTCCCTGCCTCTGATTCCCTGCCTCTGATTCCCTGCCTCTGATTCCGCACCTCTGATTCCACGCCTCTCTTTCCTTGTCTCTGATTCCCCGCCTCTGATTCCCTGCCTCTGATACCCTGCCTCTCTTTGCCTGCCTCTATTTCCGTGCCTCTTTCTCTGCATCTAGTTTCCCACATCTCATTTGCCCCCTCTGATAACACGCCTCTGATTCCATGCCTCTGATTCACTGCCTCAGATTCCCTGCCTCAGATACCCCGACTCAGATTTACCACCTCAGATTCCCCGCCTCAGATTCCCTGCCTCAGATTCCCTGCCTCAGATTCCCTGCCTCAGATTCCCTGCCTCAGATTCCCTGCCTCAGATTCCCTGCCTCCGATACCCAGACTCTGAATCCCCGCCTCTGAATCCCAGCCTCTGATTCCCCGCCTCTGTTTCCCCGCCTCTGATTCCCCGCCTCTGATTCCCCGCCTCTGATTCCAGGCCTCTTATTCCCCGCCTCTGATTCCCCACCTCTGATTGCCTGCCACTGATTGCCCGCCTCTGATTCCCCGCCTCAGATTCCCCGCCTCAGATTCCCCGCCTCAGATTCCCCGCCTCAGATTCCCCGCCTCTGATTCCCTGCCTCTGATTCCCTGCCTCTGATTCCCTGCCTCTGATTCCCTGCCTCTGATTCCATGCCTCTGATTCCCTGCCTCTGATTCCCTGCCTCTGATTCCGCTCTTCTGATTCCACGCCTCTCTTTCCGTATCTCTGATTCCCCGCCTCTGATTCCCCTCATCAGATTTCCCGCCTCTAATTCCCTGCCTGAGATTCCCTGCCTGAGATTCCCCGCCTCAGATTCCCTGCCTCAGATTCCCCGCCTCAGATTCCCCGCCTCAGATTCCCCGCCTCAGATTCCCCGCCTCAGATTCTCCGCCTCAGATTCCCTGCCTCAGATTCCCCGCCTTAGATTCCCCGCCTCAGATTCCCCGCCTCAGATTCCCCGCCTCAGATTCTCCGCCTCAGATTCCCCGCCTCAGATTCCCCGCCTCAGATTCCCCGCCTCAGATTCCCCGCCTCAGATTCCCCGCCTTAGATTCCCCGCCTCAGATTCCCCGCCTCAGATTCACCGCCTCAGATTCCCCGCCTCAGATTCCCCGCCTCAGATTCCCCGCCTCAGATTCCCTGCCTCAGATTCCCTGCCTCTGATTGCCTGCCTCTGATTCCCTGCCTCTGATTCCCTGCCTCTGATTCCCTGCCTCTTATTCCCTGCCTCTGATTCCCTGCCTCTGATTCCCTGCCTCTGACTCCGAGCCTCTGATTCCACGCCTCTCTTTCCGTATCTCTGATTCCCCGCCTCTGATTCCCTGCCTCTGATACCCTGCATTCTCTTTGCCTGCCTCTATTTCGGTGCCTCTTTCTCTGCATCTAGTTTCCCACATCTCATTTGCCCCCTCTGATAACCCGCCTCTGATTCCATGCCTCTGATTCCCCGCCTCTGATTCCCCGTCTCTGATTCCCTGCCTCTGATTCCCCGCCTCTGATTCCCTGCCTCAGATTCCCTGCCTCAGATTCCCTGCCTCAGATTCCCTGCCTCAGATTCCCTGCCTCTGATTCCCCGCCTCTGATTCCCCGCCTCTTATTCCCCGCCTCTGATTCCCCGCCTCTGATTCCCCGCCTCTGATTCCCTGCCTCTGTTTCCCCGCCTCTGATTCCCCGCCTCTGATTCCCCGCATCAGATTTCCCGGCTCTAATGCCCTGCCTGAGATTCCCTGCCTGAGATTCCCCGCCTCAGATTCCCTGCCTCAGATTCCCCGCCTCAGATTCCCCGCCTCAGATTCCCCGCCTCAGATTCCCCATCTCAGATTCCCCGCCTCAGATTCCCCGCCTCAGATTCCCCACCTCAGATTCCCTGCCTCAGATTCCCTGCCTCTGATTGCCTTCCTCTGATTCCCTGCCTCTGATTCCCTGCCTCTGATTCCCTGCCTCTGATTCCCTGCCTCTGATTCCCTGCCTCTAATTCCCTGCCTCTGATTCCGCACCTCTGATTCCACGCCTCTCTTTCCGTGTCTCTGATTCCCCGCCTCTGATTCCCTGCCTCTGATACCCTGCCTCTCTTTGCCTGCCTCTATTTCCGTGCCTCTTTCTCTGCATCTATTTTCCCACATCTCATTTGCCCCCTCTGATAACCCGCCTCTGATTCCATGCCTCTGATTCCCCGCCTCTGATTCCCCGCCTCTGATTGCCCGCCTCTGATTCCCTGCCTCAGATTCCCTGCCTCAGATTCCTTGCCTCAGATTCCCTGTTTCTGATTCCCCGCCTCTGATTCCCCACCTCTTATTCCCCGCCTCTGATTCCCCGCCTCTGATTCCCCGCCTCTGATTCCCTGCCTCTCTTTCCCCGCCTCTGATTCCCCGCGTCTGATTCCCCGCCTCAGATTCCCCGGCTCTGATTCCCCGCCTCTGATTCCCCGCCTCTTATTCCCCGCCTCTGATTCCCCGCCTCTGATTCCCCGCCTCTGATTCCCTGCCTCTGTTTCCCCGCCTCTGATTCCCCGCCTCTGATTCCCCTCATCAGATTTCCCGGCTCTAATTCCCTGCCTGAGATTCCCTGCCTGAGATTCCCCGCCTCAGATTCCCTGCCTCAGATTCCCCGCCTCAGATTCCCCGCCTCAGATTCCCCGCCTCAGATTCCCCGCCTCAGATTCTCCGCCTCAGATTCCCTGCCTCAGATTCCCCGCCTTAGATTCCCCGCCTCAGATTCCCCGCCTCAGATTCCCCGCCTCAGATTCTCCGCCTCAGATTCCCCGCCTCAGATTCCCCGCCTCAGATTCCCCGCCTCAGATTCCCCACCTCAGATTCCCCGCCTTAGATTCCCCGCCTCAGATTCCCCGCCTCAGATTCACCGCCTCAGATTCCCCGCCTCAGATTCCCCGCCTCAGATTCCCCGCCTCAGATTCCCTGCCTCAGATTCCCTGCCTCTGATTGCCTGCCTCTGATTCCCTGCCTCTGATTCCCTGCCTCTGATTCCCTGCCTCTTATTCAATGCCTCTGATTCCCTGCCTCTGATTCCCTGCCTCTGACTCCGAGCCTCTGATTCCACTCCTCTCTTTCCGTATCTCTGATTCCCCGCCTCTGATTCCCTGCCTCTGATACCCTGCCTCTCTTTGCCTGCCTCTATTTCGGTGCCTCTTTCTCTGCATCTAGTTTCCCACATCTCATTTGCCCCCTCTGATAACCCGCCTCTGATTCCATGCCTCTGATTCCCCGCCTCAGATTCCCCGTCTCTGATTCCCTGCCTCTGATTCCCCGCCTCTGATTCCCTGCCTCAGATTCCCTGCCTCAGATTCCCTGCCTCAGATTCCCTGCCTCAGATTCCCTGCCTCTGATTCCCCGCCTCTGATTCCCCGCCTCTTATTCCCCGCCTCTGATTCCCCGCCTCTGATTCCCCGCCTCTGATTCCCTGCCTCTGTTTCCCCGCCTCTGATTCCCCGCCTCTGATTCCCCGCATCAGATTTCCCGGCTCTAATGCCCTGCCTGAGATTCCCTGCCTGAGATTCCCCGCCTCAGATACCCTGCCTCAGATTCCCCGCCTCAGATTCCCCGCCTCAGATTCCCCGCCTCAGATTCCCCATCTCAGATTCCCCGCCTCAGATTCCCCGCCTCAGATTCCCCACCTCAGATTCCCTGCCTCAGATTCCCTGCCTCTGATTGCCTTCCTCTGATTCCCTGCCTCTGATTCCCTGCCTCTGATTCCCTGCCTCTGATTCCCTGCCTCTGATTCCCTGCCTCTAATTCCCTGCCTCTGATTCCGCACCTCTGATTCCACGCCTCTCTTTCCGTGTCTCTGATTCCCCGCCTCTGATTCCCTGCCTCTGATACCCTGCCTCTCTTTGCCTGCCTCTATTTCCGTGCCTCTTTCTCTGCATCTATTTTCTCACATCTCATTTGCCCCCTCTGATAACCCGCCTCTGATTCCATGCCTCTGATTCCCCGCCTCTGATTCCCTGCCTCTGATTGCCCGCCTCTGATTCCCTGCCTCAGATTCCCTGCCTCAGATTCCTTGCCTCAGATTCCCTGTTTCTGATTCCCCGCCTCTGATTCCCCACCTCTTATTCCCCGCCTCTGATTCCCCGCCTCTGATTCCCCGCCTCTGATTCCCTGCCTCTCTTTCCCCGCCTCTGATTCCCCGCGTCTGATTCCCCGCCTCAGATTCCCCGGCTCTGATTCCCTGCCTGAGATTCCATGCCTCAGAATCCCCGCCTCAGATTCCCTGCCTCAGATTCCCCGCCTCAGATTCCCCGCCTCAGATTCCCCGCCTCAGATTCCCTGCCTCAGATTCCCCGCCTCAGATTCCCCGCCTAAGATTCCCTGCCTCAGATTCCCTGCCTCAGATTCCCTGCCTCAGATTCCCTTCATCTGATTCCCTTCATCTGATTCCCTGCCTCTGATTCCCTGCCTCTGATTTCCTGCCTCTGATTCCCCGCATCTGATTCCCCGCCTCAGATTCCCTGACTCAGATTCCCTGCCTCAGATTCCCTGCCTCTGATTCCCTGCCTCAGATTCCCTGCCTCAGATTCCCTGCCTCAGATTCCCTGCCTCTGATTGCCTGCCTCTGATTCCCTGCCTCTGATTCCCTGCCTCTTATTGCCTGCCTCTGATTCCCTGCCTCTGATTCCCTGCCTCTGATTCCCTGCCTCTGATTCCGCACCTCTGATTCCACGCCTCTCTTTCCTTGTCTCTGATTCCCCGCCTCTGATTCCCTGCCTCTGATACCCTGCCTCTCTTTGCCTGCCTCTATTTCCGTGCCTCTTTCTCTGCATCTAGTTTCCCACATCTCATTTGCCCCCTCTGATAACACGCCTCTGATTCCATGCCTCTGATTCACTGCCTCAGATTCCCTGCCTCAGATACCCCGACTCAGATTTACCACCTCAGATTTCCCGCCTCAGATTCCCTGCCTCAGATTCCCTGCCTCAGATTCCCTGCCTCAGATTCCCTGCCTCAGATTCCCTGCCTCAGATTCCCTGCCTCCGATACCCAGACTCTGAATCCCCGCCTCTGAATCCCAGCCTCTGATTCCCCGCCTCTGTTTCCCCGCCTCTGATTCCCCGCCTCTGATTCCCCGCCTCTGATTCCAGGCCTCTTATTCCCCGCCTCTGATTCCCCACCTCTGATTGCCTGCCACTGATTGCCCGCCTCTGATTCCCCGCCTCAGATTCCCCGCCTCAGATTCCCCGCCTCAGATTCCCCGCCTCAGATTCCCCGCCTCTGATTCCCTGCCTCTGATTCCCTGCCTCTGATTCCCTGCCTCTGATTCCCTGCCTCTGATTCCATGCCTCTGATTCCCTGCCTCTGATTCCCTGCCTCTGATTCCGCTCTTCTGATTCCACGCCTCTCTTTCCGTATCTCTGATTCCCCGCCTCTGATTCCCCTCATCAGATTTCCCGGCTCTAATTCTCTGCCTGAGATTCCCTGCCTGAGATTCCCCGCCTCAGATTCCCTGCCTCAGATTCCCCGCCTCAGATTCCCCGCCTCAGATTCCCCGCCTCAGATTCCCCGCCTCAGATTCTCCGCCTCAGATTCCCTGCCTCAGATTCCCCGCCTTAGATTCCCCGCCTCAGATTCCCCGCCTCAGATTCCCCGCCTCAGATTCTCCGCCTCAGATTCCCCGCCTCAGATTCCCCGCCTCAGATTCCCCGCCTCAGATTCCCCACCTCAGATTCCCCGCCTTAGATTCCCCGCCTCAGATTCCCCGCCTCAGATTCACCGCCTCAGATTCCCCGCCTCAGATTCCCCGCCTCAGATTCCCCGCCTCAGATTCCCTGCCTCAGATTCCCTGCCTCTGATTGCCTGCCTCTGATTCCCTGCCTCTGATTCCCTGCCTCTGATTCCCTGCCTCTTATTCCCTGCCTCTGATTCCCTGCCTCTGATTCCCTGCCTCTGACTCCGAGCCTCTGATTCCACGCCTCTCTTTCCGTATCTCTGATTCCCCGCCTCTGATTCCCTGCCTCTGATACCCTGCATTCTCTTTGCCTGCCTCTATTTCGGTGCCTCTTTCTCTGCATCTAGTTTCCCACATCTCATTTGCCCCCTCTGATAACCCGCCTCTGATTCCATGCCTCTGATTCCCCGCCTCTGATTCCCCGTCTCTGATTCCCTGCCTCTGATTCCCCGCCTCTGATTCACTGCCTCAGATTCCCTGCCTCAGATTCCCTGCCTCAGATTCCCTGCCTCAGATTCCCTGCCTCTGATTCCCCGCCTCTGATTCCCCGCCTCTTATTCCCCGCCTCTGATTCCCCGCCTCTGATTCCCCGCCTCTGATTCCCTGCCTCTGTTTCCCCGCCTCTGATTCCCCGCCTCTGATTCCCCGCATCAGATTTCCCGGCTCTAATGCCCTGCCTGAGATTCCCTGCCTGAGATTCCCCGCCTCAGATTCCCTGCCTCAGATTCCCCGCCTCAGATTCCCCGCCTCAGATTCCCCGCCTCAGATTCCCCATCTCAGATTCCCCGCCTCAGATTCCCCGCCTCAGATTCCCCACCTCAGATTCCCTGCCTCAGATTCCCTGCCTCTGATTGCCTTCCTCTGATTCCCTGCCTCTGATTCCCTGCCTCTGATTCCCTGCCTCTGATTCCCTGCCTCTGATTCCCTGCCTCTAATTCCCTGCCTCTGATTCCGCACCTCTGATTCCACGCCTCTCTTTCCGTGTCTCTGATTCCCCGCCTCTGATTCCCCGCCTCTGATTCCCTGCCTCTGATACCCTGCCTCTCTTTGCCTGCCTCTATTTCCGTGCCTCTTTCTCTGCATCTATTTTCCCACATCTCATTTGCCCCCTCTGATAACCCGCCTCTGATTCCATGCCTCTGATTCCCCGCCTCTGATTCCCCGCCTCTGATTGCCCGCCTCTGATTCCCTGCCTCAGATTCCCTGCCTCAGATTCCTTGCCTCAGATTCCCTGTTTCTGATTCCCCGCCTCTGATTCCCCACCTCTTATTCCCCGCCTCTGATTCCCCGCCTCTGATTCCCCGCCTCTGATTCCCTGCCTCTCTTTCCCTGCCTCTGATTCCCCGCGTCTGATTCCCCGCCTCAGATTCCCCGGCTCTGATTCCCTGCCTGAGATTCCATGCCTCCGAATCCCCGCCTCAGATTCCCTGCCTCAGATTCCCCGCCTCAGATTCCCCGCCTCAGATTCCCCGCCTCAGATTCCCTGCCTCAGATTCCCCGCCTCAGATTCCCCGCCTAAGATTCCCTGCCTCAGATTCCCTGCCTCAGATTCCCTGCCCCAGATTCCCTTCATCTGATTCCCTTCATCTGATTCCCTGCCTCTGATTCCCTGCCTCTGATTTCCTGCCTCTGATTCCCCGCATCTGATTCCCCGCCTCAGATTCCCTGCCTCAGATTCCCTGCCTCAGATTCCCTGCCTCTGATTCCCTGCCTCAGATTCCCTGCCTCAGATTCCCTGCCTCAGATTCCCTGCCTCTGATTGCCTGCCTCTGATTCCCTGCCTCTGATTCCCTGCCTCTTATTGCCTGCCTCTGATTCCCTGCCTCTGATTCCCTGCCTCTGATTCCCTGCCTCTGATTCCGCACCTCTGATTCCACGCCTCTCTTTCCTTGTCTCTGATTCCCCGCCTCTTATTCCCTGCCTCTGATACCCTGCCTCTCTTTGCCTGCCTCTATTTCCGTGCCTCTTTCTCTGCATCTAGTTTCCCACATCTCATTTGCCCCCTCTGATAACACGCCTCTGATTCCATGCCTCTGATTCACTGCCTCAGATTCCCTGCCTCAGATACCCCGACTCAGATTTACCACCTCAGATTCCCCGCCTCAGATTCCCTGCCTCAGATTCCCTGCCTCAGATTCCCTGCCTCAGATTCCCTGCCTCAGATTCCCTGCCTCAGATTCCCTGCCTCCGATACCCAGACTCTGAATCCCCGCCTCTGAATCCCAGCCTCTGATTCCCCGCCTCTGTTTCCCCGCCTCTGATTCCCCGCCTCTGATTCCCCGCCTCTGATTCCAGGCCTCTTATTCCCCGCCTCTGATTCCCCACCTCTGATTGCCTGCCACTGATTGCCCGCCTCTGATTCCCCGCCTCAGATTCCCCGCCTCAGATTCCCGGCCTCAGATTCCCCGCCTCAGATTCCCCGCCTCTGATTCCCTGCCTCTGATTCCCTGCCTCTGATTCCCTGCCTCTGATTCCCTGCCTCTGATTCCATGCCTCTGATTCCCTGCCTCTGATTCCCTGCCTCTGATTCCGCTCTTCTGATTCCACGCCTCTCTTTCCGTATCTCTGATTCCCCGCCTCTGATTCCCTGCCTCTGATACCCTGCCTCTCTTTGCCTGCCTCTATTTCGGTGCCTCTTTCTCTGCATCTAGTTTCCCACATCTCATTTGCCCCCTCTGATAACCCGCCTCTGATTCCATCCCTCTGATTCCCCGCCTCTGATTCTCCGCCTCTGATTCCCCGCCTCTGATTCCCCGCATCTGATTCCCTGCCTCAGATTCCCTGCCTCAGATTGCCTGCCTCAGATTCCCTGCCTCTGATTCCCGTCTCTGATTCCCCGCCTCTTATTATCCGCCTCTGATTCCCCGCCTCTGATTCCGCGCCTCTGATTCCCTGCCTCAGATTCCCCGCCTCAGAATCCCCGCCTCAGATTCCCAGCCTCTGATTCCCTGCCTCAGATTCCCTGCCTCAGACTCCCTGCCTCAGATTCCCTGCCTCTGATTCCCTGCCTCTGATTCCCCGCCTCTTATTCCCCACCTCTGATTCCCCGCCTCTGATTCCCCGCCTCTGATTCCCTGCCTCTGTTTCCCCGCCTCTGATTCCCCACCTCTGATTCGCCGCCTCAGATTCCCCGGCTCTGATTCCCTGCCTCAGATTCCCTGCCTCAGATTCCCCGCCTCAGATTCCCTGCCTCAGATTCCGCGCCTAAGATACCCCGCCTCAGATTCCCCGCCTCAGATTCCCCGCCTCAGATTCCCTGCTGCAGATTCCCCGCATCAGATTCCCCGCCTCAGATTCCCCGCCTCAGATTCCCCGCCTCAGATTCCCTGCCTCTGTTTGCCTGCCTCTGATTCCCTGCCTCTGACTCCCCGCCTCTGATTCCCTGCCTCAGATTCCCTGCCTCAGATTCCCCGCCTCAGATTCCCTGCCTCAGATTCCGCGCCTCAGATACCCCGCCTCAGATTCCCCGCCTCAGATTCCCCGCCTCAGATTCCCTGCTGCAGATTCCCCGCATCAGATTCCCCGCCTCAGATTCCCCGCCTCAGATTCCCCGCCTCAGATTCCCTGCCTCTGTTTGCCTGCCTCTGATTCCCTGCCTCTGACTCCCCGCCTCTAATTCCCTGCCTCTGATTCCCTGCCTCTCTTTGCCTGCCTCTATTTCCGTGCCTCTTTCTCTGCATCTAGTTTCCCACATCTCATTTGCCCCCTCCCATAACCCGCCTCTGATTCCTTGCCTCAGATTCCCTGCCTCTGATTCCCCGCCTCTGATTCCCCGCCTCTTATTCCCCGCCTCTGATTCCCCGCCTCTGATTCCCCGCCTCTGATTCCCTGCCTCTGTTTCCCCGCCTCTGACTCCCCGCGTCTGATTCCCAGCCTCAGATTCCCCGGCTCTGAATCCCTGCCTGAGATTCCATGCCTCAGATTCCCCGCCTCAGATTCCCTGCCTCAGATTCCCCGCCTCAGATTCCCAGCCTCTGATTCCCTGCCTCAGATTCCCTGCCTCAGACACCCTGCCTCAGATTCCCTGCCTCTGATTCCCTGCCTCTGATTCCCTGCCTCTGATTCCGCGCCTCTGATTCCATGCCTCTCTTTCCGTGTCTCTGATTCCCCACCTCTGATTCCCTGCCTCTGATACCCTGACTCAGATTCCCTGCCACAGATTCCCCGCCTCTGATTCCCCGCCTCTGATTCCCCGCCTCTGATTCCCCACCTCTGATTCCCCGCCTCTGAATCCCCGCCTCTGATTCCCCGCCTCTGATTCCCGGGCTCTGATTCCCCGGCTCTGATTCCCTGCCTCAGATTCCCCGCCTCTGATTCCCCGCCTCTGATTCGCCGCTTCTGATTCCCCGCCTCTGATTCCACGCATCCCTTTCCGTGCAACTTTCCCGGCCTCCGTTTCCCCACATCTCTTACCCCGCCTCTGATTCCCCGCCTCTGATTCCCCGCCTCTATCTCTGCGCCTCTCTTTCACCTCCAATCTTTCCCCTCCACTCTTTCCGCGCCTCTCTTTCCCTCCCTCAATTTCAACAACTCTGTTTGATCTGTTTTGTGTACCTCATTTTGAACACAAGTTCCAACCACTATGTTTTGCCCACCTCTTTCCCCGCCTCTATTTATCTGCTTATGTTTACCTGCCTCTGTTTACCCGCCTGTTTCCCCGCCTCTGATTCTCCACCTTTGATTCCCCGCCTCTCTTTCCCTGCCTCTATTTCCGCGCCTCTTTCTCTGCCTCTCATTCCCCACATCTCTATTCCCCCCTCTGATTCCCCGCATCTGAATCCGCACCTCTGATTCCCCACCTCAGATTCCCGGCCTCTGATTCACCTCCTCTCTTTGCCTGCCTTTCTTTGTGCACCTCTTCTCTGCCTCTCTTTCCCCACTTCTCTTTACCCCCCTCTGATTCCCCACCACTGAATCCGCGCCTCTGATTCCCAACCTCAGATTCCCCGCCTCAGATTCCCCGCCTCAGATTCCCTACCTCAGATACCCTGCCTCAGATTCCCTGCCTCAGAATCCCTGCCTCAGACTCCCTGCCTCAGATTCCCTGCCTATGATTTACTGCCTGATTCCCTGCCTCAGATTCCCCGGCTCTGATTCCCTGCCTGAGATTCCCTGCCTGAGATTCCCTGCCTCAGAATCCCCGCCTCAGATTCCCCGCCTCAGATTCCCCGCCTCAGATTCCCCGCCTCAGATTCCCCGCCTCAGTTTCCCCGCCTCAGATTCCCCGCCTCAGATTCCCTGCCTCTGATTGCCTGCCTCTGATTCCCTGCCTCTGATTCCCTGCCTCTAAATCCCTGCCTCTGATTCCCGGCCTCTGATTCCCTGCCTCTGATTCCGCGCCTCTGATTCCCCAACTCTCTTTCCGTGTCTCTGATTCCCCGCCTCAGATTCCCTGCCTCAGATACCCTGCCTCTCTTTGCCTGCCTCTATTTCCGTGCCTCTTTCTCTGCATCTAGTTTCCCACATCTCATTTGTCCCCTCTGATAACCCGCCTCTGATTCCATGCCTCTGAATCCCCGCCTCTGTTTCCCGCCTCTGATTCCCCGCCTCTGATTACCTGCCTCAGATTCCCTGCCTCAGATTCCTTGCCTCAGATTCCCTGCCTCTGATTCCCCGCCTCTGATTCCCCACCTCTTATTCCCCGCCTCTGATTCCCCGCCTCTGATTCCCCACCTCTGATTCCCTGACTCTGTTTCCCCACCTCTGATTCCCCGCGTCTGATTCCCCGCCTCAGATTCCCCGGCTCTGATTCCCTGCCTGAGATTCCATGCCTCAGATTCCCCGCCTCAGATTCCCTGCCTCAGATTCCCCGCCTCAGATTCCCAGCCTCTGATTCCCTGCCTCAGATTCCCTGCCTCAGACTCCCTGCCTCAGATTCCCTGCCTCTGATTCCCTGCCTCTGATTCCCCGCCTCTTATTCCCCACCTCTGATTCCCCGCCTCTGATTACCCGCCTCTGATTCCCTGCCTCTGTTTCCCCGCCTCTGATTCCCCGCCTCTGATTCCCCGCCTCAGATTCCCATGCTCTGATTCCCTGCTTGAGATTCCCTGCCTGAGATTCCCCGCCTCAGATTCCCTGCCTCAGATTCCCCGCCTCAGATTCCCCGCCTCAGATTCCCCGCCTCAGATTCCCCGCCTCAGATTCCCCGCCTCTGATTCCCCGCCTCTGATTCGCCACCTCTGATTCCCCGCCTCTGATTCCCTGCATCCCTTTCCGTGCAACTTTCCTGGCCTCCGTTTCCCCACATCTCTTTCCCCGCCTCTGATTCCACGCATCTGATTCCCCGCCTCTGATTCCCCGCCTCTGTCTCGGCGCCTCTCTTTCACCTCCAATCTTTCCCCTCCACTCTTTCTGCGCCTCTCTTTCCCTCCCTCAATTTCAACAACTCTGTTTGATCTGTTTTGTGTACCTCATTTTGAACACAAGTTCCAACCACTATGTTTTGCCCACCTCTTTCCCCTCCTCTATTTATCTGCTTATGTTTACCTGCCTCTGTTTACCCGCCTGTTTCCCCGCCTCAGATTCCCCACCTCAGATTCCCCACCTCTGATTCCCCTCCTCTCTTTCCCTGCCTTTCTTTGTGCCCCTCTTTCTCTGCCTCTCTTTCCCCACTTCTCTTTACCCCCCTCTGATTCCCCACCACTGATTCCGTGCCTCTGATTCCCAACCTCAGATTCCCCGCCTCAGATTTCCCGCCTCAGATTCCCTACCTCAGATACCCTGCCTCTGATTCCCTGCCTCAGATTCCCTGCCTCAGACTCCCTGCCTCAGATTCCCTGCATATGATTTCCTGCCTCTGATTCCCTGCCTCAGATTCCCTGGCTCTGATTCCCTGCCTGAGATTCCCTGCCTCAGATTCCCCGCCTCAGATTCCCTCCCTCAGATTCCCCGCCTCAGATCCCCGCCTCAGATTCCCCGCCTCAGATTCCCCGCCTCAGATTCCCTGCCTCAGATTCCCCGCCTCAGATTCCCCGCCTCAGATTCCCCACCTCACATTCCCTGCCTCTGATTGCCTGCCTCTGATTCCCTGCCTCTGATTCCCTGCCTCTAAATCCCTGCCTCTGATTCCCTGCCTCTGATTCCCTGCCTCTGATTCCGCGCCTCTGATTCCCCGCCTCTCTTTCCGTGTCTCTGATTCCCCGCCTCAGATTCCCTGCCTCAGATACCCTGCCTCTCTTTGCCTGCGTCTATTTCTGTGCCTCTTTCTCTGCATCTAGTTTCCCACATCTCATTTGCCCCCTCTGATAACCCGCCTCTGATTCCATGCCTCTGATTCCCCGCCTCTGATTCCCCACCTCTGATTCCCCACCTCTGATTCCCTGCCTCAGATTCCCTGCCTCAGATTACTTGCCTCAGATACCCTGCCTCTGATTCCCCGCCTCTGATTCCCCGCCTCTTATTCCCCGCCTCTGATTCCCCGCCTCTGATTACCCGCCTCTGATTCCCTGCCTCTATTTCCCCGCCTCTGATTTCCCGCGTCTGATTCCCTGCCTCAGATTCCCCGGCTCTGATTCCATACCTGAGATTCCATGCCTCAGATTCCCTGCCTTTGATTCCCCGCCTCTTATTCCCCACCTCTGATACCCCGCCTCTGATTACCCGCCTCTGATTCCCTTCCTCTGTTTCCCCGCCTCTGATTCCCCGCCTCTGATTCCCCGCCTCAGATTCCCTGCCTCTGTTTCCCCGCCTCTGATTCCCCGCCTCTGATACCCCGCCTCAGATTCCATGGCTCTGATTCCCTGCCTTAGATTCCCTGCCTCAGATTCCCGCCTCAGATTCCCCGCCTCAGATTCCCCGCCTCAGATTCCCCGCATTAGATTCCCCACCTCAGATTCCCCACCTCAGATTCCCTGCCTCAGACTCCCTGCCTCAGATTCCCTGCCTCAGACTCCCTGCCTCTGATTCCCCGCCTCAGATTCCCCACCTCAGATTCCCCGCCTCAGATTCCCCGCCTCAGATTCCCCGCCTCAGATTCCCCGCCTCAGATTCCCCGCCTCAGATTCCCTGCCTCTGATTGCCTGCCTCTGATTCCCTGCCTCTGATTCCCTGCCTCTAAATCCCTGCCTCTGATTCCCTGCCTCTGATTCCCCGCCTCTGATTCCCCGCCTCAGACTCCCTG
This sequence comes from Narcine bancroftii, assembly GCF_036971445.1. NCBI lineage: Eukaryota > Metazoa > Chordata > Chondrichthyes > Torpediniformes > Narcinidae > Narcine > Narcine bancroftii. Next base: position 248,824,693 of record NC_091474.1, read on the forward strand.
CCTCAGATTCCCTGCCTCAGATTCCCTGCCTCTGATTCCCCGCCTCTTATTCCCCACCTCTGATTCCCCGCCTCTGATTACCCGCCTCTGATTCCCTGCCTCTGTTTCCCCGCCTCTGATTCCCCGCCTCAGATTCCCTGGCTCTGATTCCCTGCCTTAGATTCCCTGCCTCAGATTCCCGCCTCAGATTCCCCGCCTCAGATTCCCAGCCTCAGATTCCCCACCTCAGATACCCTGCCTCAGATTCCCTGCCTCAGATTCCCTGCCTCAGACTCCCTGCCTCAGATTCCCTGCCTCAGACTCCCTGCCTCTGATACCCCGCCTCAGATTCCCCGCCTCAGATTCCCCGCCTCAGATTCCCCGCCTCAGATTCCCCGCCTCAGATTCCCCGCCTCAGATTCCCCGCCTCAGATTCCCCGCCTCAGATTCCCTGCCTCTGATTGCCTGCCTCTGATTCCCTGCCTCTGATTCCCTGCCTCTAAATCCCTACCTCTGATTCCCTGCCTCTGATTCCCTGCCTCTGATTCCGCGCCTCTGATTCCCCGCCTCTCTTTCCGTGTCTCTGATTCACCGCCTCAGATTCCCAGCCTCAGATACCCTGCCTCTCTTTGCCTGCGTCTATTTCCGTGCCTCTTTCTCTGCATCTAGTTTCCCACATCTCATTTGCCCCCTCTGATAACCCGCCTCTGATTCCATGCCTCTGATTCCCCGCCTCTGATTCCCCGCCTCTGATTCCCCGCCTCTGATTCCCTGCCTCAGATTCCTTGCCTCAGATTCCTTGCCTCAGATTCCCTGCCTCTCATTCCCCGCCTCTGATTCCCCGCCTCTTATTCCCCGCCTCTGATTCCCCGCCTCTGATTCCCCGCCTCTGATTCCCTGCCTCTGTTTCCCCGCCTCTGATTCCCCACGTCTGATTCCCCGCCTCAGATTCCCCGGCTCTGATTCCCTGCCTGAGATTCCATGCCTCAGATTCCCCGCCTCAGATTCCATGCCTCAGATTCCCCGCCTCAGATTCCCAGACTCTGATTCCCTGCCTCAGATTCCCTGCCTCAGACTCCCTGCCTCAGATTCCCTGCCTCTGATTCCCTGCCTCTGATTCCCCACCTCTTATTCCCCACCTCTGATTCCCCGCCTCTGATTACCCGCCTCTGATTCCCTGCCTCTGTTTCCCTGCCTCTGATTCCCCGCCTCTGATTCCCCGCCTCAGATTCCCCGGCTCTGATTCCCCGCCTCAGATTCCCTGCCTCAGATTCCCCGCCTGAGATTCCCCACCTCAGATTCCCCGCCTGAGATTCCCCGCCTCAGATTCCCCGCCTCAGATTCCCCGCCTCAGATTCCCTGCCTAAGATTTCCCGCCTCAGATTCCCCGCCTCAGATTCCCCGCCTCAGATTCCCCGCCTCAGACTCCCTGCCTCAGATTCCCTGCCTCTGATTCCCTGCCTCTGATTCCCCGCCTCTTATTCCCCACCTCTGATTCCCCGCCTCTGATTACCCGCCTCTGATTCCCTGCCTCTGTTTCCCCGCCTCTGATTCCCCGCCTCTGATTCCCCGCCTCAGATTCCCTGGCTCTGATTCCCTGCCTTAGATTCCCTGCCTCAGATTCCCGCCTCAGATTCCTCGCCTCAGATTCCCCGCCTCAGATTCCCCGCCTCAGATTCCCCACCTCAGATTCCCCGCCTCAGATTCCCCGCATCAGATTCCCCGCCTCAGATTCCCCGCCTCAGATTCCCCGCCTCAGATTCCCCGCCTCAGATTCCCCGCCTCAGATTCCCTGCCTCAGATTCCCCGCCTCAGATTCCCTGCCTCTGTTTGCCTGCCTCTGATTCCCTGCCTCTGATTCCCCGCCTCTAATTCCCTGCCTCTAATTCCCTGCCTCTGATTCCAGCCCTCTGATTCCCCGCCTCTGATTCCCAGCCTCTGATTCCCTGCCTCTGTTTCCCCGCCTCTGATTCCCCGCGGCTGATTCCCCGCCTCAGATTCGCCGGCTCTGATTCCCTGCCTGAGATTCCATGCCTCAGATACCCCGCCTCAGATTCCCTGCATCAGATTCCCCGCCTCAGATTCCCAGCCTCTGATTCCCTGCCTCAGATTCCCTGCCTCAGACTCCCTGCCTCAGATTCCCTGCCTCTGATTCCCTGCCTCTGATTCCCCGCCTCTTATTCCCCACCTCTGATTCCCCGACTCTGATTACCCGCCTCTGATTCCCTTCCTCTGTTTCCCCGCCTCTGACTCCCCGCCTCTGAATCCCCGCCTCTGATTCCCCGGCTCTGATTCCCTGCCTCAGATTCCCCGCCTCTGATTCCCCGCCTCTGATTCGGCGCCTCTGATTCCCCGCCTCTGATTCCCCGCATCCCTTTCCGCGCAACTTTCCCGGCCTCCGTGTCCCCACATCTCTTTCCCCGCCTCTGATTCCACGCCTCTGATTCCCCGCCTCTGATTCCCCGCCTCTGTCTCTGCGCCTCTCTTTCACCTCCAATCTTTCCCCTCCACTCTTTCCGCGCCTCTCTTTCCCTCCCTCAATTTCAACAACTCTGTTTGATCTGTTTTGTGTACCTCATTTTGAACACAAGTTCCAACCACTATGTTTTGCCCACCTCTTTCCCCGCCTCTATTTATCTGCTTATGTTTACCTGCCTCTGTTTACCCGCCTGTTTCCCCGCCTCTGATTCTCCACCTTTGATTACCCGCCTCTCTTTCCCTGCCTCTATTTCCGCGCCTCTTTCTCTGCCTCTCATTCCCCACATCTCTATTCCCCCCTCTGATTCCCCGCATCTGAATCCGCGCCTCTGATTCCCCACCTCAGATTCCCCGCCTCTGATTCCCCTCCTCTCTTTCCCTGCCTTTATTTGTGCCCCTCTTTCTCTGCCTCTCTTTCCCAACTTCTCTTTACCCCCCTCTGATTCCCCACCACTGCATCCGCGCCTCTGATTCCCAACCTCAGATTCCCCGCCTCAGATTCCCCGCCTCAGATTCCCTACCTCAGATACCCTGCCTCAGATTCCCTGCCTCAGATTCCCTGCCTCAGACTCCCTGCCTCAGATTCCCTGCCTCAGACTCCCTGCCTCTGATTCCCCGCCTCAGATTCCCCGCCTCAGATTCCCCGCCTCAGATTCCCCGCCTCAGATTCCCCGCCTCAGATTCCCCGCCTCAGATTCCCCGCCTCAGATTCCCTGCCTCTGATTGCCTGCCTCTGATTCCCTGCCTCTGATTCCCTGCCTCTAAATCCCTGCCTCTGATTCCCTGCCTCTGATTCCCTGCCTCTGATTCCGCGCCTCTGATTCCCCGCCTCTCTTTCCGTGTCTCTGATTCCCCGCCTCAGATTCCCTGCCTCAGATACCCTGCCTCTCTTTGCCTGCGTCTATTTCCGTGCCTCTTTCTCTGCATCTAGTTTCCCACATCTCATTTGCCCCCTCTGATAACCCGCCTCTGATTCCATGCCTCTGATTCCCCGCCTCTGATTCCCCGCCTCTGATTCCCCGCCTCTGATTCCCTGCCTCAGATTCCCTGCCTCAGATTCCTTGCCTCAGATTCCCTGCCTCTCATTCCCCGCCTCTGATTCCCCACCTCTTATTCCCCGCCTCTGATTCCCCGCCTCTGATTCCCCGCCTCTGATTCCCTGCCTCTGTTTCCCCGCCTCTGATTCCCCACGTCTGATTCCCCGCCTCAGATTCCCCGGCTCTGATTCCCTGCCTGAGATTCCATGCCTCAGATTCCCCTCCTCAGATTCCATGCCTCAGATTCCCCGCCTCAGATTCCCAGACTCTGATTCCCTGCCTCAGATTCCCTGCCTCAGACTCCCTGCCTCAGATTCCCTGCCTCTGATTCCCTGCCTCTGATTCCCCACCTCTTATTCCCCACCTCTGATTCCCCGCCTCTGATTACCCGCCTCTGATTCCCTGCCTCTGATTCCCTGCCTCTGATTGCCCGCCTCTGATTCCCCGCCTCAGATTCCCCGGCTCTGATTCCCCGCCTCAGATTCCCAGCCTCAGATTCCCCGCCTGAGATTCCCCGCCTCAGATTCCCCGCCTCAGATTCCCCGCCTCAGATTCCCCGCCTCAGATTCCCCGCCTCAGATTCCCCGCCTCAGATTCCCCGCCTCAGATTTCCCGCCTCAGATTCCCCGCCTCAGATTCCCCGCCTCAGATTCCCCGCCTCAGATTCCCCGCCTCAGATTCCCTGCCTCTGTTTGCCTGCCTCTGATTCCCCGCGTCTCATTCCCCGCCTCAGATTCCCCGGCTCTGATTCCCTGCCTGAGATTCCATGCCTCAGATTCCCCGCCTCAGATTCCCTGCCTCACATTCCCCACCTCTGATTCCCCGCCTCTGATTCCCTGCCTCAGATTCTCTGCCTCAGATTCCCTGCCTCAGATTCCCCGCCTCTGATTCCCTGCCTCTAATTCCTCGCCTCTGATTCCCCGCCTCTGATTCCCCGCCTCTGATTCCCCACCTCTGATTCCCCGCCTCTGAATCCCCGCCTCTGATTCCCCGCCTCTGAATCCCCGCCTCTGATTTTCCGGCTCTGATTCCCTGCCTCAGATTCCCCGCCTCTGATTCCCCGCCTCTGATTCGCCGCCTCTGATTCGCCGCCTCTGATTCCCCGCATCCCTTACCGCGCAACTTTCCCGGCCTCCGTGTCCCCAAATCTCTTTCCCCGCCTCCGATTCCACGCCTCTGATTCCCCGCCTCTGATTCCCCGCCTCTGTCTCTGCGCCTCTCTTTCACCTCCAATCTTTCCCCTCCACTCTTTCCGCGCCTCTCTTTCCCTCCCTCAATTTCAACAACTCTGTTTGATCTGTTTTGTGAACCTCATTTTGAACACAAGTTCCAACCACTATGTTTTGCCCACCTCTTTCCCCGCCTCTATTTATCTGCTAATGTTTACCTGCCTCTGTTTACCCGCCTGTTTCCCCGCCTCTGATTCTCCACCTTTGATTCCCCACCTCTCTTTCCCTGCCTCTATTTCCGCGCCTCTTTCTCTGCCTCTCATTACCCACATCTGAATTCCCCCCTCTGATTCCCCACATCTGAATCCGCGCCTCTGGTTCCCCACCTCAGATTCCCCGCCTCTGATTCCCCTCCTCTCTATCCCTGCCTTTCTTTGTGCCCCTCTTTCTCTGCCTCTCTTTCCCCACATCTCTTTTCCTCCCCCTGATTCCCCGCCTCTGATTCCCCGCCTCTGATTCCCTGCCTCTGATTCCCCACCTCTGATTCCCTGCCTCAGATTCCCTGCCTCAGATTCCCTGCCTCAGATTCCCTGCCTCTGATTCCCCGCCTCTGATTCCCCGCCTCTTATTCCCCGCCTCTGATTCCCCGCCTCTGATTCCCCACCTCAGATTCCCCGGCTCTGATTCCCTGCATCAGATTCCCTGCCTCAGATTCCCTGCCTCTGATTCCCCGCCTCTGATTGCCTGCCTCTGATTCCCCGCCTCTGATTCCCTGCCTCAGATTCCCTGCCTCAGATTCCCTGCCTCAGATTCCCTGCCTCTGATTCCCCGCCTTTGATTCCCCACCTCTTATTCCCCGCCTCTGATTCCCCACCTCTGATTCCGCGCCTCTGATTCCCTGCCTCTGATTCCCTGCCTCTGTTTCCCCGCCTCTGATTCCCCGCCTCTGATACCCCGCCTCAGATTCCATGGCTCTGATTCCCTGCCTTAGATTCCCTGCCTCAGATTCCCGCCTCAGATTCCCCGCCTCAGATTCCCCGCCTCAGATTCCCCGCATTAGATTCCCCACCTCAGATTCCCCGCCTCAGATTCCCTGCCTCAGACTCCCTGCCTCAGATTCCCTGCCTCAGACTCCCTGCCTCTGATTCCCCGCCTCAGATTCCCCACCTCAGATTCCCCGCCTCAGATTCCCCGCCTCAGATTCCCCGCCTCAGATTCCCCGCCTCAGATTCCCCGCCTCAGATTCCCTGCCTCTGATTGCCTGCCTCTGATTCCCTGCCTCTGATTCCCTGCCTCTAAATCCCTGCCTCTGATTCCCTGCCTCTGATTCCCCGCCTCTGATTCCCCGCCTCAGACTCCCTGCCTCAGATTCCCTGCCTCAGATTCCCTGCCTCTGATTCCCCGCCTCTTATTCCCCACCTCTGATTCCCCGCCTCTGATTACCCGCCTCTGATTCCCTGCCTCTGTTTCCCCGCCTCTGATTCCCCGCCTCAGATTCCCTGGCTCTGATTCCCTGCCTTAGATTCCCTGCCTCAGATTCCCGCCTCAGATTCCCCGCCTCAGATTCCCAGCCTCAGATTCCCCACCTCAGATACCCTGCCTCAGATTCCCTGCCTCAGATTCCCTGCCTCAGACTCCCTGCCTCAGATTCCCTGCCTCAGACTCCCTGCCTCTGATACCCCGCCTCAGATTCCCCGCCTCAGATTCCCCGCCTCAGATTCCCCGCCTCAGATTCCCCGCCTCAGATTCCCCGCCTCAGATTCACCGCCTCAGATTCCCCGCCTCAGATTCCCTGCCTCTGATTGCCTGCCTCTGATTCCCTGCCTCTGATTCCCTGCCTCTAAATCCCTACCTCTGATTCCCTGCCTCTGATTCCCTGCCTCTGATTCCGCGCCTCTGATTCCCCGCCTCTCTTTCCGTGTCTCTGATTCACCGCCTCAGATTCCCAGCCTCAGATACCCTGCCTCTCTTTGCCTGCGTCTATTTCCGTGCCTCTTTCTCTGCATCTATTTTCCCACATCTCATTTGCCCCCTCTGATAACCCGCCTCTGATTCCATGCCTCTGATTCCCCGCCTCTGATTCCCTGCCTCTGATTCCCCGCCTCTGATTCCCTGCCTCAGATTCCCTGCCTCAGATTCCTTGCCTCAGATTCCCTGCCTCTCATTCCCCGCCTCTGATTCCCCGCCTCTTATTCCCCGCCTCTGATTCCCCGCCTCTGATTCCCCGCCTCTGATTCCCTGCCTCTGTTTCCCCGCCTCTGATTCCCCACGTCTGATTCCCCGCCTCAGATTCCCCGGCTCTGATTCCCTGCCTGAGATTCCATGCCTCAGATTCCCCGCCTCAGATTCCATGCCTCAGATTCCCCGCCTCAGATTCCCAGACTCTGATTCCCTGCCTCAGATTCCCTGCCTCAGACTCCCTGCCTCAGATTCCCTGCCTCTGATTCCCTGCCTCTGATTCCCCACCTCTTATTCCCCACCTCTGATTCCCCGCCTCTGATTACCCGCCTCTGATTCCCTGCCTCTGTTTCCCTGCCTCTGATTCCCCGCCTCTGATTCCCCGCCTCAGATTCCCCGGCTCTGATTCCCCGCCTCAGATTCCCTGCCTCAGATTCCCCGCCTGAGATTCCCCACCTCAGATTCCCCGCCTGAGATTCCCCGCCTCAGATTCCCCGCCTCAGATTCCCCGCCTCAGATTCCCCGCCTAAGATTTCCCGCCTCAGATTCCCCGCCTCAGATTCCCCGCCTCAGATTCCCCGCCTCAGACTCCCTGCCTCAGATTCCCTGCCTCTGATTCCCTGCCTCTGATTCCCCGCCTCTTATTCCCCACCTCTGATTCCCCGCCTCTGATTACCCGCCTCTGATTCCCTGCCTCTGTTTCCCCGCCTCTGATTCCCCGCCTCTGATTCCCCGCCTCAGATTCCCTGGCTCTGATTCCCTGCCTTAGATTCCCTGCCTCAGATTCCCGCCTCAGATTCCCCGCCTCAGATTCCCCGCCTCAGATTCCCCGCCTCAGATTCCCCACCTCAGATCCCCCGCCTCAGATTCCCCGCATCAGATTCCCCGCCTCAGATTCCCCGCCTCAGATTCCCCGCCTCAGATTCCCCGCCTCAGATTCCCCGCCTCAGATTCCATGCCTCAGATTCCACGCCTCAGATTCCCTGCCTCTGTTTGCCTGCCTCTGATTCCCTGCCTCTGATTCCCCGCCTCTAATTCCCTGCCTCTAATTCCCTGCCTCTGATTCCAGCCCTCTGATTCCCCGCCTCTGATTCCCAGCCTCTGATTCCCTGCCTCTGTTTCCCCGCCTCTGATTCCCCGCGGCTGATTCCCCGCCTCAGATTCGCCGGCTCTGATTCCCTGCCTGAGATTCCATGCCTCAGATTCCCCGCCTCAGATTCCCTGCATCAGATTCCCCGCCTCAGATTCCCAGCCTCTGATTCCCTGCCTCAGATTCCCTGCCTCAGACTCCCTGCCTCAGATTCCCTGCCTCTGATTCCCTGCCTCTGATTCCCCGCCTCTTATTCCCCACCTCTGATTCCCCGACTCTGATTACCCGCCTCTGATTCCCTTCCTCTGTTTCCCCGCCTCTGACTCCCCGCCTCTGAATCCCCGCCTCTGATTCCCCGGCTCTGATTCCCTGCCTCAGATTCCCCGCCTCTGATTCCCCGCCTCTGATTCGGCGCCTCTGATTCCCCGCCTCTGATTCCCCGCATCCCTTTCCGCGCAACTTTCCCGGCCTCCGTGTCCCCACATCTCTTTCCCCGCCTCTGATTCCACGCCTCTGATTCCCCGCCTCTGATTCCCCGCCTCTGTCTCTGCGCCTCTCTTTCACCTCCAATCTTTCCCCTCCACTCTTTCCGCGCCTCTCTTTCCCTCCCTCAATTTCAACAACTCTGTTTGATCTGTTTTGTGTACCTCATTTTGAACACAAGTTCCAACCACTATGTTTTGCCCACCTCTTTCCCCGCCTCTATTTATCTGCTTATGTTTACCTGCCTCTGTTTACCCGCCTGTTTCCCCGCCTCTGATTCTCCACCTTTGATTACCCGCCTCTCTTTCCCTGCCTCTATTTCCGCGCCTCTTTCTCTGCCTCTCATTCCCCACATCTCTATTCCCCCCTCTGATTCCCCGCATCTGAATCCGCGCCTCTGATTCCCCACCTCAGATTCCCCGCCTCTGATTCCCCTCCTCTCTTTCCCTGCCTTTATTTGTGCCCCTCTTTCTCTGCCTCTCTTTCCCCACTTCTCTTTACCCCCCTCTGATTCCCCACCACTGCATCCGCGCCTCTGATTCCCAACCTCAGATTCCCCGCCTCAGATTCCCAGCCTCAGATTCCCTACCTCAGATACCCTGCCTCAGATTCCCTGCCTCAGATTCCCTGCCTCAGACTCCCTGCCTCAGATTCCCTGCCTCAGACTCCCTGCCTCTGATTCCCCGCCTCAGATTCCCCGCCTCAGATTCCCCGCCTCAGATTCCCCGCCTCAGATTCCCCGCCTCAGATTCCCCGCCTCTGATTCCCTGCCTCTGATTGCCTGCCTCTTATTCCCTGCCTCTGATTCCCTGCCTCTAAATCCCTGCCTCTGATTCCCTGCCTCTGATTCCCTGCCTCTGATTCCGCGCCTCTGATTCCCCGCCTCTCTTTCCGTGTCTCTGATTCACCGCCTCAGATTCCCAGCCTCAGATACCCTGCCTCTCTTTGCCTGCGTCTATTTCCGTGCCTCTTTCTCTGCATCTAGTTTCCCACATCTCATTTGCCCCCTCTGATAACCCGCCTCTGATTCCATGCCTCTGATTCCCCGCCTCTGATTCCCCGCCTCTGATTCCCCGCCTCTGATTCCCTGCCTCAGATTCCCTGCCTCAGATTCCTTGCCTCAGATTCCCTGCCTCTCATTCCCCGCCTCTGATTCCCCGCCTCTTATTCCCCGCCTCTGATTCCCCGCCTCTGATTCCCCGCCTCTGATTCCCTGCCTCTGTTTCCCCGCCTCTGATTCCCCACGTCTGATTCCCCGCCTCAGATTCCCCGGCTCTGATTCCCTGCCTGAGATTCCATGCCTCAGATTCCCCGCCTCAGATTCCATGCCTCAGATTCCCCGCCTCAGATTCCCAGACTCTGATTCCCTGCCTCAGATTCCCTGCCTCAGACTCCCTGCCTCAGATTCCCTGCCTCTGATTCCCTGCCTCTGATTCCCCACCTCTTATTCCCCACCTCTGATTCCCCGCCTCTGATTACCCGCCTCTGATTCCCTGCCTCTGTTTCCCTGCCTCTGATTCCCCGCCTCTGATTCCCCGCCTCAGATTCCCCGGCTCTGATTCCCCGCCTCAGATTCCCTGCCTCAGATTCCCCGCCTGAGATTCCCCACCTCAGATTCCCCGCCTGAGATTCCCCGCCTCAGATTCCCCGCCTCAGATTCCCCGCCTCAGATTCCCCGCCTAAGATTTCCCGCCTCAGATTCCCCGCCTCAGATTCCCCGCCTCAGATTCCCCGCCTCAGACTCCCTGCCTCAGATTCCCTGCCTCTGATTCCCTGCCTCTGATTCCCCGCCTCTTATTCCCCACCTCTGATTCCCCGCCTCTGATTACCCGCCTCTGATTCCCTGCCTCTGTTTCCCCGCCTCTGATTCCCCGCCTCTGATTCCCCGCCTCAGATTCCCTGGCTCTGATTCCCTGCCTTAGATTCCCTGCCTCAGATTCCCGCCTCAGATTCCCCGCCTCAGATTCCCCGCCTCAGATTCCCCGCCTCAGATTCCCCACCTCAGATTCCCCGCCTCAGATTCCCCGCATCAGATTCCCCGCCTCAGATTCCCCGCCTCAGATTCCCCGCCTCAGATTCCCCGCCTCAGATTCCCCGCCTCAGATTCCCTGCCTCAGATTCCCCGCCTCAGATTCCCTGCCTCTGTTTGCCTGCCTCTGATTCCCTGCCTCTGATTCCCCGCCTCTAATTCCCTGCCTCTAATTCCCTGCCTCTGATTCCAGCCCTCTGATTCCCCGCCTCTGATTCCCAGCCTCTGATTCCCTGCCTCTGTTTCCCCGCCTCTGATTCCCCGCGGCTGATTCCCCGCCTCAGATTCGCCGGCTCTGATTCCCTGCCTTTGATTCCATGCCTCAGATTCCCCGCCTCAGATTCCCTGCATCAGATTCCCCGCCTCAGATTCCCAGCCTCTGATTCCCTGCCTCAGATTCCCTGCCTCAGACTCCCTGCCTCAGATTCCCTGCCTCTGATTCCCTGCCTCTGATTCCCCGCCTCTTATTCCCCACCTCTGATTCCCCGACTCTGATTACCCGCCTCTGATTCCCTTCCTCTGTTTCCCCGCCTCTGACTCCCCGCCTCTGAATCCCCGCCTCTGATTCCCCGGCTCTGATTCCCTGCCTCAGATTCCCCGCCTCTGATTCCCCGCCTCTGATTCGGCGCCTCTGATTCCCCGCCTCTGATTCCCCGCATCCCTTTCCGCGCAACTTTCCCGGCCTCCGTGTCCCCACATCTCTTTCCCCGCCTCTGATTCCACGCCTCTGATTCCCCGCCTCTGATTCCCCGCCTCTGTCTCTGCGCCTCTCTTTCACCTCCAATCTTTCCCCTCCACTCTTTCCGCGCCTCTCTTTCCCTCCCTCAATTTCAACAACTCTGTTTGATCTGTTTTGTGTACCTCATTTTGAACACAAGTTCCAACCACTATGTTTTGCCCACCTCTTTCCCCGCCTCTATTTATCTGCTTATGTTTACCTGCCTCTGTTTACCCGCCTGTTTCCCCGCCTCTGATTCTCCACCTTTGATTACCCGCCTCTCTTTCCCTGCCTCTATTTCCGCGCCTCTTTCTCTGCCTCTCATTCCCCACATCTCTATTCCCCCCTCTGATTCCCCGCATCTGAATCCGCGCCTCTGATTCCCCACCTCAGATTCCCCGCCTCTGATTCCCCTCCTCTCTTTCCCTGCCTTTATTTGTGCCCCTCTTTCTCTGCCTCTCTTTCCCAACTTCTCTTTACCCCCCTCTGATTCCCCACCACTGCATCCGCGCCTCTGATTCCCAACCTCAGATTCCCCGCCTCAGATTCCCCGCCTCAGATTCCCTACCTCAGATACCCTGCCTCAGATTCCCTGCCTCAGATTCCCTGCCTCAGACTCCCTGCCTCAGATTCCCTGCCTCAGACTCCCTGCCTCTGATTCCCCGCCTCAGATTCCCCGCCTCAGATTCCCCGCCTCAGATTCCCCGCCTCAGATTCCCCGCCTCAGATTCCCCGCCTCAGATTCCCCGCCTCAGATTCCCTGCCTCTGATTGCCTGCCTCTGATTCCCTGCCTCTGATTCCCTGCCTCTAAATCCCTGCCTCTGATTCCCTGCCTCTTATTCCCTGCCTCTGATTCCGCGCCTCTGATTCCCCGCCTCTCTTTCCGTGTCTCTGATTCCCCGCCTCAGATTCCCTGCCTCAGATACCCTGCCTCTCTTTGCCTGCGTCTATTTCCGTGCCTCTTTCTCTGCATCTAGTTTCCCACATCTCATTTGCCCCCTCTGATAACCCGCCTCTGATTCCATGCCTCTGATTCCCCGCCTCTGATTCCCCGCCTCTGATTCCCCGCCTCTGATTCCCTGCCTCAGATTCCCTGCCTCAGATTCCTTGCCTCAGATTCCCTGCCTCTCATTCCCCGCCTCTGATTCCCCACCTCTTATTCCCCGCCTCTGATTCCCCGCCTCTGATTCCCCGCCTCTGATTCCCTGCCTCTGTTTCCCCGCCTCTGATTCCCCACGTCTGATTCCCCACCTCAGATTCCCCGGCTCTGATTCCCTGCCTGAGATTCCATGCCTCAGATTCCCCTCCTCAGATTCCATGCCTCAGATTCCCCGCCTCAGATTCCCAGACTCTGATTCCCTGCCTCAGATTCCCTGCCTCAGACTCCCTGCCTCAGATTCCCTGCCTCTGATTCGCTGCCTCTGATTCCCCACCTCTTATTCCCCACCTCTGATTCCCCGCCTCTGATTACCCGCCTCTGATTCCCTGCCTCTGTTTCCCTGCCTCTGATTGCCCGCCTCTGATTCCCCGCCTCAGATTCCCCGGCTCTGATTCCCCGCCTCAGATTCCCAGCCTCAGATTCCCCGCCTGAGATTCCCCGCCTCAGATTCCCCGCCTCAGATTCCCCGCCTCAGATTCCCCGCCTCAGATTCCCCGCCTCAGATTCCCCGCCTCAGATTCCCCGCCTCAGATTTCCCGCCTCAGATTCCCCGCCTCAGATTCCCCGCCTCAGATTCCCCGCCTCAGATTCCCCGCCTCAGATTCCCTGCCTCTGTTTGCCTGCCTCTGATTCCCCGCGTCTCATTCCCCGCCTCAGATTCCCCGGCTCTGATTCCCTGCCTGAGATTCCATGCCTCAGATTCCCCGCCTCAGATTCCCTGCCTCACATTCCCCACCTCTGATTCCCCGCCTCTGATTCCCTGCCTCAGATTCCCTGCCTCAGATTCCCTGCCTCAGATTCCCCGCCTCTGATTCCCTGCCTCTAATTCCTCGCCTCTGATTCCCCGCCTCTGATTTCCCGCCTCTGATTCCCCACCTCTGATTCCCCGCCTCTGAATCCCCGCCTCTGATTCCCCGCCTCTGAATCCCCGCCTCTGATTTCCCGGCTCTGATTCCCTGCCTCAGATTCCCCGCCTCTGATTCCCCGCCTCTGATTCGCCGCCTCTGATTCCCCGCCTCTGATTCCCCGCATCCCTTACCGCGCAACTTTCCCGGCCTCCGTGTCCCCAAATCTCTTTCCCCGCCTCCGATTCCACGCCTCTGATTCCCCGCCTCTGATTCCCCGCCTCTGTCTCTGCGCCTCTCTTTCACCTCCAATCTTTCCCCTCCACTCTTTCCGCGCCTCTCTTTCCCTCCCTCAATTTCAACAACTCTGTTTGATCTGTTTTGTGAACCTCATTTTGAACACAAGTTCCAACCACTATGTTTTGCCCACCTCTTTCCCCGCCTCTATTTATCTGCTAATGTTTACCTGCCTCTGTTTACCCGCCTGTTTCCCCGCCTCTGATTCTCCACCTTTGATTCCCCACCTCTCTTTCCCTGCCTCTATTTCCGCGCCTCTTTCTCTGCCTCTCATTACCCACATCTGAATTCCCCCCTCTGATTCCCCACATCTGAATCCGCGCCTCTGGTTCCCCACCTCAGATTCCCCGCCTCTGATTCCCCTCCTCTCTATCCCTGCCTTTCTTTGTGCCCCTCTTTCTCTGCCTCTCTTTCCCCACATCTCTTTTCCTCCCCCTGATTCCCCGCCTCTGATTCCCCGCCTCTGATTCCCTGCCTCTGATTCCCCACCTCTGATTCCCTGCCTCAGATTCCCTGCCTCAGATTCCCTGCCTCAGATTCCCTGCCTCTGATTCCCCGCCTCTGATTCCCCGCCTCTTATTCCCCGCCTCTGATTCCCCGCCTCTGATTCCCCACCTCAGATTCCCCGGCTCTGATTCCCTGCATCAGATTCCCTGCCTCAGATTCCCTGCCTCTGATTCCCCGCCTCTGATTGCCTGCCTCTGATTCCCCGCCTCTGATTCCCTGCCTCAGATTCCCTGCCTCAGATTCCCTGCCTCAGATTCCCTGCCTCTGATTCCCCGCCTTTGATTCCCCACCTCTTATTCCCCGCCTCTGATTCCCCACCTCTGATTCCGCGCCTCTGATTCCCTGCCTCTGTTTCCCCACCTCTGATTCCCTGCCTCTGATTCCCCGCCTCAGATTCCCCGGCTCTGATTCCCTGCCTGAGATTCCCTGCCTCAGATACCCCGCCTCAGATTCCCCGCCTCAGATTTCCCGCCTCAGATTCCCCGCCTCAGATTCCCCGCCTCAGATTCCCCGCCTCAGATTCCACACCTCAGATTCCCTGCCTCAGATTCCCTGCCTCAGATTCCCTGCCTCAGATTCCCTTCATCTGATTCCCTTCATCTGATTCCCTGCCTCTGATTCCCTGCCTCTGATTCCCTGCCTCTGAATCCCCGCCTCTGATTCCCCTCCTCAGATTCCCTGCCTCAGATTCCCTGCCGCAGATTCCCTGCCTCTGATTCCCTGCCTCAGATTCCGTGCCTCAGATTCCCTGCCTCAGATTCCCTGCCTCTGATTGCCTGCCTCTGATTCCCTGCCTCTGATTCCCTGCCTCTGATTGCCTGCCTCTGATTCCCTGCCTCTGATTCCCTGCCTCTGATTCCCTGCCTCTGATACCGCACCTCTGATTCCACGCCTCTCTTTCCTTGTCTCTGATTCCCCGCCTCTGATTCCCTGCCTCTGATACCCTGCCTCTCTTTGCCTGCCTCTATTTCCGTGCCTCTTTCTCTGCATCTAGTTTCCCACATCTCATTTGCCCCCTCTGATAACCCGCCTCTGATTCCATGCCTCTGATTCACTGCCTCAGATTCCCTGCCTCAGATACCCCGACTCAGATTTACCGCCTCAGATTCCCCGCCTCAGATTCCCTGCCTCAGATTCCCTGCCTCAGATTCCCTGCCTCAGATTCCCTGCCTCAGATCCCTGCCTCCGATTCCCCGCCTCTGATTCCCCGCCTCTGATTCCCCGCCTCTGATTCCCAGCCTCTGAATCCCCGCCTCTGAATCCCCGCCTCTGATACCCCACCTCTGGTTCCCCGCCTCTGATTCCCCGCCTCTGATTCCCTGCCTCTGATTCCAGGCCTCTGATTCCCCGCTTCTGATTCCAGGCCTCTTATTCCCCGCCTCTGATTCCCCACCTCTGATTGCCTGCCACTGATTGCCCGCCTCTGATTCCCCGCCTCTGATTCCCCACCTCTGTCTCGACGCCTCTCTTTCGCCTCCACTCTTTCCCCTCCACACTTTCCGTGCCTGTCTTTCCCTCCCTCAATTTCAACAACACTGTTTCATCTGTTTTGTGTACCTCATTTTAAACACACAAGTTCCAACCACTATGTTTTGCCCGCCTCTTTCCCCGCCTCTATTTATCCACCTATGTTTTCCTGCCTCTGTTTACCCGCCTGTTTCCCCTCCTCTGATTCCCCACCTTTCATTCCCCGCCTCTCTTTCCCTGCCTCTATTTCCGCGCCTCTTTCTCTGACTCTCTTTCCCCACATCTCTTTTCCTCCCCCTGATTCCCCGCCTCTGATTCCCCGCCTCTGATTCCCTGCCTCTGATTCCCCGCCTTTGATTCCCTGCCTCAGATTCCCTGCCTCAGATTCCCTGCCTCAGATTCCCTGCCTCTGATTCCCCGCCTCTGATTCCCCGCCTCTTATTCCCCGCCTCTGATTCCCCGCCTCTGATTCCCCACCTCTGATTCCCTGCCTCAGATTCCCCGGCTCTGATTCCCTGCATCAGATTCCCTGCCTCAGATTCCCTGCCTCTGATTCCCCGCCTCTGATTGCCTGCCTCTGATTCCCCGCCTCTGATTCCCTGCCTCAGATTCCCTGCCTCAGATTCCCTGCCTCAGATTCCCTGCCTCTGATTCCCCGCCTTTGATTCCCCACCTCTTATTCCCCGCCTCTGATTCCCCACCTCTGATTCCGCGCCTCTGATTCCCTGCCTCTGTTTCCCCGCCTCTGATTCCCCGCCTCTGATTCCCCGCCTCAGATTCCCCGGCTCTGATTCCCTGCCTGAGATTCCCTGCCTCAGATACCCCGCCTCAGATTCCCCGCCTCAGATTTCCCGCCTCAGATTCCCCGCCTCAGATTCCCCGCCTCAGATTCCCCGCCTCAGATTCCCCGCCACAGATTCCCCTCCTCAAATTCCCCGCCTCAGATTCCCCGCCTCAGATTCCCCGCCTCAGATTCCCCGCCTCAGATTCCCCGCCTCAGATTCCCCGCCTCAGATTCACCGACTCAGATTTCCTGCCTCAGATTCCCTGGCTCTGATTGCCTGCCTCTGATTCCCTGCCTCTGATTCCCTGCCTCTGATTCCCTGCCTCTGATTCCCTGCCTCTGATTCCCTGCCTCTGATTCCCTGCCTCTGATTCCGAGCCTCTGATTCCACGCCTCTCTTTCCGTATCTCTGATTCCCCGCCTCCGATTCCCTGCCTCTGATACCCTGCCTCTCTTTGCCTGCCTCTATTTCGGTGCCACTTTCTCTGCATCTAGTTTCCCACATCTCATTTGCCCCCTCTGATTACCCGCCTCTGATTCCATGCCTCTGATTCCCCGCCTCTGATTCCCCGCCTCTGATTCCCTGCCTCTGATTCCCCACCTCTGATTCCCTGCCTCAGATTCCCTGCCTCAGATTCCCTGACTCAGATTCCCTGCCTCAGATTCCCTGCCTCTGATTCCCCGCCTCTGATTCCCCGCCTCTTATTCCCCGCCTCTGATTCCCAGCCTCTGATTCCCCGCCTCTGATTCCCTGCCTCTGTTTCCCCGCCTCTGATTCCCCGCCTCTGATTCCCCGCCTCAGATTTCCCGGCTCTGATTCCCTGCCTGAGATTCCCCGCCTGAGATTCCCCGCCTCAGATTCCCTGCCTCAGATTCCCCGCCTCAGATTCCCCGCCTCAGATTCCCCATCTCAGATTCCCCGCCTCAGATTCCCCGCCTCAGATTCCCCGCCTCAGAATCCCTGCCTCAGATTCCCTGCCTCTGATTGCCTTCCTCTGATTCCCTGCCTCTGATTCCCTGCCTCTGATTCCCTGCCTCTGATTCCCTGCCTCTGATTCCTGCCTCTCATTCCCTGCCTCTCATTCCCTGCCTCTGATTCCGCACCTCTGATTCCACGCCTCTCTTTCCGTGTCTCTGATTCCCCGCCTCTGATTCCCTGCCTCTGATACCCTGCCTCTCTTTGCCTGCCTCTATTTCGGTGCCTCTTTCTCTGCATCTAGTTTCCACATCTCATTTGCCCCCACTGATAACCCGCCTCTGATTCCATGCCTCTGATTCCCCTCCTCTGATTCCCCGCCTCTGATTCCCCGCCTCTGATTACCTGCCTCAGATTCCCTGCCTCAGATTCCTTGCCTCAGATACCCTGCCTCTGATTCCCCGCCTCTGATTCCCCACCTCTTATTCCCCGCCTCTGATTCCCCGCCTCTGATTCCCAGCCTCTGATTCCCTGCCTGTGTTTCCCCGCCTCTGATTCCCCGCGTCTGATACCCCGCCTCAGATTCCTCGGCTCTGATTCCCTGCCTGAGATTCCATGCCTCAGAATCCCCGCCTCAGATTCCCTGCCTCAGATTCCCCGCCTCAGATTCCCTGCCTCAGATTCCCCGCCTCAGATTCCCTGCCTCAGATTCCCTGCCTCAGATT
This sequence comes from Narcine bancroftii, assembly GCF_036971445.1. NCBI lineage: Eukaryota > Metazoa > Chordata > Chondrichthyes > Torpediniformes > Narcinidae > Narcine > Narcine bancroftii. The sequence continues at coordinate 248,842,555 of NC_091474.1, forward strand.
CCCTGCCTCAGATTCCCTGCCTCTGATTCCCCACCTCTGATTCCCCGCCGCTTGTTCCTGGCCTCTGATTCCCCGCCTCTGATTCCCAGCCTATGATTCCCTGCCTCTGTTTCCCTGCCTCTGATTCCCTGCCTCTGAATCCCCGCCTCAGATTCCCCGGCTCTGATTCCCTGCCTGAGATTCCCTGCCTCAGATTCCCTGCCTCAGATTCCCAGCCTCTGAGTCCCCGCCTCAGATTCCCCGGCGCTGATTCCCTGCCTGTGATTCCCTGCCTCACATTCCCCGCCTCAGATTCCCCGCCTCAGATTCCCCGCCTCAGATTCCCCGCCTCAGATTCCCCGCCTCAGATTCCCCGCCTCAGATTCCCCGCCTCAGATTCCCCGCCTCAGATTCCCCGCCTCAGATTCCCTGCCTCTGATTGCCTGCCTCTGATTCCCTGCCTCTGATTCCCTGCCTCTAAATCCCTGCCTCTGATTCCCTGCCTCTGATTCCCTGCCTCTGATTCCGCGCCTCTGATTCCACGCCTCTCCTTCCGTGTCTCTGATTCCCCGCCTCTGATTCACTGCCTCAGATTCCCCGCCTCTGATTCCCTGCCTCTGATTGCCTGCCTCTGATTCCCTGCCTCTGATTCCCTGCCTCTAAATCCCTGCCTCTGATTCCCTGCCTCTGATTCCCTGCCTCTGATTCCGCACCTCTGATTCCACGCCTCTCTTTCCGTGTCTCTGATTCCCCGCCTCAGATTCCCAGCCTCAGATACCCTGCCTCTCTTTGCATGCGTCTATTTCCGTGCCTCTTTCTCTGCATCTAGTTTCCCACATCTCATTTGCCCCCTCTGATAACCCGCCTCTGATTCCATGCCTCTGATTCCCCGCCTCTGATTCCCCGCCTCTGATTCCCCGCCTCTGATTCCCTGCCTCAGATTCCCTGCCTCAGATTCCTTGCCTCAGATTCCCTGCCTCTCATTCCCCGCCTCTGATTCCCCGCCTCTTATTCCCCGCCTCTGATTCCCCGCCTCGGATACCCCGCCTCTGATTCCCTGCCTCTGTTTCCCCGCCTCTGATTCCCCACGTCTGATTCCCCGCCTCAGATTCCCCGGCTCTGATTCCCTGCCTGAGATTCCATGCCTCAGATTCCCCGCCTCAGATTCCATGCCTCAGATTCCCCGCCTCAGATTCCCAGACTCTGATTCCCTGCCTCAGATTCCCTGCCTCAGACTCCCTGCCTCAGATTCCCTGCCTCTGATTCCCTGCCTCTGATTCCCCACCTCTTATTCCCCACCTCTGATTCCCCGCCTCTGATTACCCGACTCTGATTCCCTGCCTCTGTTTCCCTGCCTCTGATTCCCCGCCTCTGATTCCCCGCCTCAGATTCCCCGGCTCTGATTCCCCGCCTCAGATTCCCTGCCTCAGATTCCCCGCCTGAGATTCCCCGCCTCAGATTCCCCGCCTGATATTCCCCGCCTCAGATTCCCCGCCTCAGATTCCCCGCCTCAGATTCCCCGCCTCAGATTTCCCGCCTCAGATTCCCCGCCTCAGATTCCCCGCCTCAGATTCCCCGCCTCAGATTCCCCGCCTCAGATTCCCTGCCTCTGTTTGCCTGCCTCTGATTCCCTGCCTCTGATTCCCCGCCTCTAATTCCCTGCCTCTAATTCCCTGCCTCTGATTCCAGCCCACTGATTCCGCGCCTCTGATTCCACGCCTCTCTTTCCGTGTCTCTGATTCCCCGCCTCTGATTCCCTGCCTCTGATACCCTGCCTCAGATTCCCTGCCTCAGATTCCCCGCCTCTGATTCCCTGCCTCTGATTCCACGCCTCTGATTCCCTGCCTCTGATTCCATGCCTCAGATTCCCTTCCTCAGACTCCCTGCCTCAGATTCCCTGCCTCTGATTCCCTGCCTCTGATTCCCCGCCTCTTATTCCCCACCTCTGATTCCCCGCCTCTGATTACCCGCCTCTGATTCCCTGCCTCTGTTTCCCCGCCTCTGATTCCCCGCCTCTGATTCCCCGCCTCAGATTCCCTGGCTCTGATTCCCTGCCTTAGATTCCCTGCCTCAGATTCCCGCCTCAGATTCCCCGCCTCAGATTCCCCGCCTCAGATTCCCCGCCTCAGATTCCCCACCTCAGATTCCCCGCCTCAGATTCCCCGCATCAGATTTCCCGCCTCAGATTCCCCGCCTCAGATTCCCCGCCTTAGATTCCCCGCCTCAGATTCCCCGCCTCAGATTCCCTGCCTCAGATTCCCCGCCTCAGATTCCCTGCCTCTGTTTGCCTGCCTCTGATTCCCTGCCTCTGATTCCCCGCCTCTAATTCCCTGCCTCTAATTCCCTGCCTCTGATTCCAGCCCTCTGATTCCCCGCCTCTGATTCCCAGCCTCTGATTCCCTGCCTCTGTTTCCCCGCCTCTGATTCCCCGCGGCTGATTCCCCGCCTCAGATTCGCCGGCTCTGATTCCCTGCCTGAGATTCCATGCCTCAGATTCCCCGCCTCAGATTCCCTGCATCAGATTCCCCGCCTCAGATTCCCAGCCTCTGATTCCCTGCCTCAGATTCCCTGCCTCAGACTCCCTGCCTCAGATTCCCTGCCTCTGATTCCCTGCCTCTGATTCCCCGCCTCTTATTCCCCACCTCTGATTCCCCGACTCTGATTACCCGCCTCTGATTCCCTTCCTCTGTTTCCCCGCCTCTGACTCCCCGCCTCTGAATCCCCGCCTCTGATTCCCCGGCTCTGATTCCCTGCCTCAGATTCCCCGCCTCTGATTCCCCGCCTCTGATTCGGCGCCTCTGATTCCCCGCCTCTGATTCCCCGCATCCCTTTCCGCGCAACTTTCCCGGCCTCCGTGTCCCCACATCTCTTTCCCCGCCTCTGATTCCACGCCTCTGATTCCCCGCCTCTGATTCCCCGCCTCTGTCTCTGCGCCTCTCTTTCACCTCCAATCTTTCCCCTCCACTCTTTCCGCGCCTCTCTTTCCCTCCCTCAATTTCAACAACTCTGTTTGATCTGTTTTGTGTACCTCATTTTGAACACAAGTTCCAACCACTATGTTTTGCCCACCTCTTTCCCCGCCTCTATTTATCTGCTTATGTTTACCTGCCTCTGTTTACCCGCCTGTTTCCCCGCCTCTGATTCTCCACCTTTGATTACCCGCCTCCCTTTCCCTGCCTCTATTTCCGCGCCTCTTTCTCTGCCTCTCATTCCCCACATCTCTATTCCCCCCTCTGATTCCCCGCATCTGAATCCGCGCCTCTGATTCCCCACCTCAGATTCCCCGCCTCTGATTCCCCTCCTCTCTTTCCCTGCCTTTATTTGTGCCCCTCTTTCTCTGCCTCTCTTTCCCCACTTCTCTTTACCCCCCTCTGATTCCCCACCACTGCATCCGCGCCTCTGATTCCCAACCTCAGATTCCCCGCCTCAGATTCCCCTCCTCAGATTCCCTACCTCAGATACCCTGCCTCAGATTCCCTGCCTCAGATTCCCTGCCTCAGACTCCCTGCCTCAGATTCCCTGCCTCAGACTCCCTGCCTCTGATTCCCCGCCTCAGATTCCCCGCCTCAGATTCCCCGCCTCAGATTCCCCGCCTCAGATTCCCCGCCTCAGATTCCCCGCCTCTGATTCCCTGCCTCTGATTGCCTGCCTCTTATTCCCTGCCTCTGATTCCCTGCCTCTAAATCCCTGCCTCTGATTCCCTGCCTCTGATTCCCTGCCTCTGATTCCGCGCCTCTGATTCCCCGCCTCTCTTTCCGTGTCTCTGATTCCCCGCCTCAGATTCCCTGCCTCAGATACCCTGCCTCTCTTTGCCTGCGTCTATTTCCGTGCCTCTTTCTCCGCATCTAGTTTCCCACATCTCATTTGCCCCCTCTGATAACCCGCCTCTGATTCCATGCCTCTGATTCCCCGCCTCTGATTCCCCGCCTCTGATTCCCCGCCTCTGATTCCCTGCCTCAGATTCCCTGCCTCAGATTCCTTGCCTCAGATTCCCTGCCTCTCATTCCCCGCCTCTGATTCCCCGCCTCTTATTCCCCGCCTCTGATTCCCCGCCTCTGATTCCCCGCCTCTGATTCCCTGCCTCTGTTTCCCCGCCTCTGATTCCCCACGTCTGATTCCCCGCCTCAGATTCCCCGGCTCTGATTCCCTGCCTGAGATTCCATGCCTCAGATTCCCCTCCTCAGATTCCATGCCTCAGATTCCCCGCCTCAGATTCCCAGACTCTGATTCCCTGCCTCAGATTCCCTGCCTCAGACTCCCTGCCTCAGATTCCCTGCCTCTGATTCCCTGCCTCTGATTCCCCACCTCTTATTCCCCACCTCTGATTCCCCGCCTCTGATTACCCGCCTCTGATTCCCTGCCTCTGTTTCCCTGCCTCTGATTGCCCGCCTCTGATTCCCCGCCTCAGATTCCCCGGCTCTGATTCCCCGCCTCAGATTCCCAGCCTCAGATTCCCCGCCTCAGATCCCCGCCTCAGATTCCCCGCCTCAGATTCCCCGCCTCAGATTCCCTGCCTCAGATTCCCCGCCTCAGATTCCCCGCCTCAGATTCCCCACCTCAGATTCCCTGCCTCTGATTGCCTGCCTCTGATTCCCTGCCTCTGATTCCCTGCCTCTAAATCCCTGCCTCTGATTCCCTGCCTCTGATTCCCTGCCTCTGATTCCGCGCCTCTGATTCCCCGCCTCTCTTTCCGTGTCTCTGATTCCCCGCCTCAGATTCCCTGCCTCAGATACCCTGCCTCTCTTTGCCTGCGTCTATTTCTGTGCCTCTTTCTCTGCATCTAGTTTCCCACATCTCATTTGCCCCCTCTGATAACCCGCCTCTGATTCCATGCCTCTGATTCCCCGCCTCTGATTCCCCACCTCTGATTCCCCACCTCTGATTCCCTGCCTCAGATTCCCTGCCTCAGAATACTTGCCTCAGATACCCTGCCTCTGATTCCCCGCCTCTGATTCCCCGCCTCTTATTCCCCGCCTCTGATTCCCCGCCTCTGATTCCCCGCCTCTGATTCCCTGCCTCTATTTCCCCGCCTCTGATTTCCCGCGTCTGATTCCCTGCCTCAGATTCCCCGGCTCTGATTCCATACCTGAGATTCCATGCCTCAGATTCCCTGCCTTTGATTCCCCGCCTCTTATTCCCCACCTCTGATACCCCGCCTCTGATTACCCGCCTCTGATTCCCTTCCTCTGTTTCCCCGCCTCTGATTCCCCGCCTCTGATTCCCCGCCTCAGATTCCCTGCCTCTGTTTCCCCGCCTCTGATTCCCCGCCTCTGATACCCCACCTCAGATTCCCCGCCTCAGATTCCCTGCCTCAGACTCCCTGCCTCAGATTCCCTGCCTCAGACTCCCTGCCTCTGATTCCCCGCCTCAGATTCCCCACCTCAGATTCCCCGCCTCAGATTCCCCGCCTCAGATTCCCTGCCTCTGATTGCCTGCCTCTGATTCCCTGCCTCTGATTCCCTGCCTCTAAATCCCTGCCTCTGATTCCCTGCCTCTGATTCCCCGCCTCTGATTCCCCGCCTCAGACTCCCTGCCTCAGATTCCCTGCCTCAGATTCCCTGCCTCTGATTCCCCGCCTCTTATTCCCCACCTCTGATTCCCCGCCTCTGATTACCCGCCTCTGATTCCCTGCCTCTGTTTCCCCGCCTCTGATTCCCCGCCTCAGATTCCCTGGCTCTGATTCCCTGCCTTAGATTCCCTGCCTCAGATTCCCGCCTCAGATTCCCCGCCTCAGATTCCCAGCCTCAGATTCCCCACCTCAGATACCCTGCCTCAGATTCCCTGCCTCAGATTCCCTGCCTCAGACTCCCTGCCTCAGATTCCCCGCCTCAGATTCCCCGCCTCAGATTCCCCGCCTCAGATTCCCCGCCTCAGATTCCCCGCCTCAGATTCACCGCCTCAGATTCCCCGCCTCAGATTCCCTGCCTCTGATTGCCTGCCTCTGATTCCCTGCCTCTGATTCCCTGCCTCTAAATCCCTACCTCTGATTCCCTGCCTCTGATTCCCTGCCTCTGATTCCGCGCCTCTGATTCCCCGCCTCTCTTTCCGTGTCTCTGATTCACCGCCTCAGATTCCCAGCCTCAGATACCCTGCCTCTCTTTGCCTGCGTCTATTTCCGTGCCTCTTTCTCTGCATCTAGTTTCCCACATCTCATTTGCCCCCTCTGATAACCCGCCTCTGATTCCATGCCTCTGATTCCCCGCCTCTGATTCCCCGCCTCTGATTCCCCGCCTCTGATTCCCTGCCTCAGATTCCCTGCCTCAGATTCCTTGCCTCAGATTCCCTGCCTCTCATTCCCCGCCTCTGATTCCCCGCCTCTTATTCCCCGCCTCTGATTCCCCGCCTCTGATTCCCCGCCTCTGATTCCCTGCCTCTGTTTCCCCGCCTCTGATTCCCCACGTCTGATTCCCCGCCTCAGATTCCCCGGCTCTGATTCCCTGCCTGAGATTCCATGCCTCAGATTCCCCGCCTCAGATTCCATGCCTCAGATTCCCCGCCTCAGATTCCCAGACTCTGATTCCCTGCCTCAGATTCCCTGCCTCAGACTCCCTGCCTCAGATTCCCCGCCTCTGATTACCCACCTCTGATTCCCTGCCTCTGTTTCCCTGCCTCTGATTCCCCGCCTCTGATTCCCCGCCTCAGATTCCCCGGCTCTGATTCCCCGCCTCAGATTCCCTGCCTCAGATTCCCCGCCTGAGATTCCCCACCTCAGATTCCCCGCCTCAGATTCCCCGCCTCAGATTCCCCGCCTCAGATTCCCCGCCTCAGATTCCCCGCCTAAGATTTCCCGCCTCAGATTCCCCGCCTCAGATTCCCCGCCTCAGATTCCCCGCCTCAGACTCCCTGCCTCAGATTCCCTGCCTCTGATTCCCTGCCTCTGATTCCCCGCCTCTTATTCCCCACCTCTGATTCCCCGCCTCTGATTACCCGCCTCTGATTCCCTGCCTCTGTTTCCCCGCCTCTGATTCCCCGCCTCTGATTCCCCGCCTCAGATTCCCTGGCTCTGATTCCCTGCCTTAGATTCCCTGCCTCAGATTCCCGCCTCAGATTCCCCGCCTCAGATTCCCCGCCTCAGATTCCCCGCCTCAGATTCCCCACCTCAGATTCCCCGCCTCAGATTCCCCGCATCAGATTCCCCGCCTCAGATTCCCCGCCTCAGATTCCCCGCCTCAGATTCCCCGCCTCAGATTCCCTGCCTCAGATTCCCCGCCTCAGATTCCCTGCCTCTGTTTGCCTGCCTCTGATTCCCTGCCTCTGATTCCCCGCCTCTAATTCCCTGCCTCTAATTCCCTGCCTCTGATTCCAGCCCTCTGATTCCCCGCCTCTGATTCCCAGCCTCTGATTCCCTGCCTCTGTTTCCCCGCCTCTGATTCCCCGCGGCTGATTCCCCGCCTCAGATTCGCCGGCTCTGATTCCCTGCCTGAGATTCCATGCCTCAGATTCCCCGCCTCAGATTCCCTGCATCAGATTCCCCGCCTCAGATTCCCAGCCTCTGATTCCCTGCCTCAGATTCCCTGCCTCAGACTCCCTGCCTCAGATTCCCTGCCTCTGATTCCCTGCCTCTGATTCCCCGCCTCTTATTCCCCACCTCTGATTCCCCGACTCTGATTACCCGCCTCTGATTCCCTTCCTCTGTTTCCCCGCCTCTGACTACCCGCCTCTGAATCCCCGCCTCTGATTCCCCGGCTCTGATTCCCTGCCTCAGATTCCCCGCCTCTGATTCCCCGCCTCTGATTCGGCGCCTCTGATTCCCCGCCTCTGATTCCCCGCATCCCTTTCCGCGCAACTTTCCCGGCCTCCGTGTCCCCACATCTCTTTCCCCGCCTCTGATTCCACGCCTCTGATTCCCCGCCTCTGATTCCCCGCCTCTGTCTCTGCGCCTCTCTTTCACCTCCAATCTTTCCCCTCCACTCTTTCCGCGCCTCTCTTTCCCTCCCTCAATTTCAACAACTCTGTTTGATCTGTTTTGTGTACCTCATTTTGAACACAAGTTCCAACCACTATGTTTTGCCCACCTCTTTCCCCGCCTCTATTTATCTGCTTATGTTTACCTGCCTCTGTTTACCCGCCTGTTTCCCCGCCTCTGATTCTCCACCTTTGATTACCCGCCTCTCTTTCCCTGCCTCTATTTCCGCGCCTCTTTCTCTGCCTCTCATTCCCCACATCTCTATTCCCCCCTCTGATTCCCCGCATCTGAATCCGCGCCTCTGATTCCCCACCTCAGATTCCCCGCCTCTGATTCCCCTCCTCTCTTTCCCTGCCTTTATTTGTGCCCCTCTTTCTCTGCCTCTCTTTCCCCACTTCTCTTTACCCCCCTCTGATTCCCCACCACTGCATCCGCGCCTCTGATTCCCAACCTCAGATTCCCCGCCTCAGATTCCCCGCCTCAGATTCCCTACCTCAGATACCCTGCCTCAGATTCCCTGCCTCAGATTCCCTGCCTCAGACTCCCTGCCTCAGATTCCCTGCCTCAGACTCCCTGCCTCTGATTCCCCGCCTCAGATTCCCCGCCTCAGATTCCCCGCCTCAGATTCCCCGCCTCAGATTCCCCGCCTCAGATTCCCCGCCTCAGATTCTCCGCCTCAGATTCCCTGCCTCTGATTGCCTGCCTCTGATTCCCTGCCTCTGATTCCCTGCCTCTAAATCCCTGCCTCTGATTCCCTGCCTCTGATTCCCTGCCTCTGATTCCGCGCCTCTGATTCCCCGCCTCTCTTTCCGTGTCTCTGATTCCCCGCCTCAGATTCCCTGCCTCAGATACCCTGCCTCTCTTTGCCTGCGTCTATTTCCGTGCCTCTTTCTCTGCATCTAGTTTCCCACATCTCATTTGCCCCCTCTGATAACCCGCCTCTGATTCCATGCCTCTGATTCCCCGCCTCTGATTCCCCGCCTCTGATTCCCCACCTCTGATTCCCTGCCTCAGATTCCCTGCCTCAGATTCCTTGCCTCAGATTCCCTGCCTCACATTCCCCGCCTCTGATTCCCCACCTCTTATTCCCCGCCTCTGATTCCCCGCCTCTGATTCCCCGCCTCTGATTCCCTGCCTCTGTTTCCCCGCCTCTGATTCCCCACGTCTGATTCCCCGCCTCAGATTCCCCGGCTCTGATTCCCTGCCTGAGATTCCATGCCTCAGATTCCCATCCTCAGATTCCATGCCTCAGATTCCCCGCCTCAGATTCCCAGACTCTGATTCCCTGCCTCAGATTCCCTGCCTCAGACTCCCTGCCTCAGATTCCCTGCCTCTGATTCCCTGCCTCTGATTCCCCACCTCTTATTCCCCACCTCTGATTCCCCGCCTCTGATTACCCGCCTCTGATTCCCTGCCTCTGTTTCCCTGCCTCTGATTGCCCGCCTCTGATTCCCCGCCTCAGATTCCCCGGCTCTGATTCCCCGCCTCAGATTCCCAGCCTCAGATTCCCCGCCTGAGATTCCCCGTCTCAGATTCCCCGCCTCAGATTCCCCGCCTCAGATTCCCCGCCGCAGATTCCCCGCCTCAGATTCCCCGCCTCAGATTCCCCGCCTCAGATTTCCCGCCTCAGATTCCCTGCCTCAGATTCCCCGCCTCAGATTCCCCGCCTCAGATTCCCCGCCTCAGATTCCCTGCCTCTGTTTGCCTGCCTCTGATTCCCCGCGTCTCATTCCCCGCCTCAGATTCCCCGGCTCTGATTCCCTGCCTGAGATTCCATGCCTCAGATTCCCCGCCTCAGATTCCCTGCCTCACATTCCCCACCTCTGATTCCCCGCCTCTGATTCCCTGCCTCAGATTCCCTGCCTCAGATTCCCTGCCTCAGATTCCCCGCCTCTGATTCCCTGCCTCTAATTCCTCGCCTCTGATTCCCCGCCTCTGATTCCCCGCCTCTGATTCCCCACCTCTGATTCCCCGCCTCTGAATCCCCGCCTCTGATTCCCCGCCTCTGAATCCCCGCCTCTGATTTCCCGGCTCTGATTCCCTGCCTCAGATTCCCCGCCTCTGATTCCCCGCCTCTGATTCGCCGCCTCTGATTCCCCGCCTCTGATTCCCCGCATCCCTTACCGCGCAACTTTCCCGGCCTCCGTGTCCCCAAATCTCTTTCCCCGCCTCCGATTCCACGCCTCTGATTCCCCGCCTCTGATTCCCCGCCTCTGTCTCTGCGCCTCTCTTTCACCTCCAATCTTTCCCCTCCACTCTTTCCGCGCCTCTCTTTCCCTCCCTCAATTTCAACAACTCTGTTTGATCTGTTTTGTGAACCTCATTTTGAACACGTTCCAACCACTATGTTTTGCCCACCTCTTTCCCCGCCTCTATTTATCTGCTAATGTTTACCTGCCTCTGTTTACCCGCCTGTTTCCCCGCCTCTGATTCTCCACCTTTGATTCCCCACCTCTCTTTCCCTGCCTCTATTTCCGCGCCTCTTTCTCTGCCTCTCATTACCCACATCTGAATTCCCCCCTCTGATTCCCCACATCTGAATCCGCGCCTCTGGTTCCCCACCTCAGATTCCCCGCCTCTGATTCCCCTCCTCTCTATCCCTGCCTTTCTTTGTGCCCCTCTTTCTCTGCCTCTCTTTCCCCACATCTCTTTTCCTCCCCCTGATTCCCCGCCTCTGATTCCCCGCCTCTGATTCCCTGCCTCTGATTCCCCACCTCTGATTCCCTGCCTCAGATTCCCTGCCTCAGATTCCCTGCCTCAGATTCCCTGCCTCTGATTCCCCGCCTCTGATTCCCCGCCTCTTATTCCCCGCCTCTGATTCCCCGCCTCTGATTCCCCACCTCAGATTCCCCGGCTCTGATTCCCTGCATCAGATTCCCTGCCTCAGATTCCCTGCCTCTGATTCCCCGCCTCTGATTGCCTGCCTCTGATTCCCCGCCTCTGATTCCCTGCCTCAGATTCCCTGCCTCAGATTCCCTGCCTCAGATTCCCTGCCTCTGATTCCCCGCCTTTGATTCCCCACCTCTTATTCCCCGCCTCTGATTCCCCACCTCTGATTCCGCGCCTCTGATTCCCTGCCTCTGTTTCCCCGCCTCTGATTCCCCGCCTCTGATTCCCCGCCTCAGATTCCCCGGCTCTGATTCCCTGCCTGAGATTCCCTGCCTCAGATACCCCGCCTCAGATTCCCCGCCTCAGATTTCCCGCCTCAGATTCCCCGCCTCAGATTCCCCGCCTCAGATTCCCCGCCTCAGATTCCCCACCTCAGATTCCCTGCCTCAGATTCCCTGCCTCAGATTCCCTGCCTCAGATTCCCTTCATCTGATTCCCTTCATCTGATTCCCTGCCTCTGATTCCCTGCCTCTGATTCCCTGCCTCTGAATCCCCGCCTCTGATTCCCCTCCTCAGATTCCCTGCCTCAGATTCCCTGCCGCAGATTCCCTGCCTCTGATTCCCTGCCTCAGATTCCGTGCCTCAGATTCCCTGCCTCAGATTCCCTGCCTCTGATTGCCTGCCTCTGATTCCCTGCCTCTGATTCCCTGCCTCTGATTGCCTGCCTCTGATTCCCTGCCTCTGATTCCCTGCCTCTGATTCCCAGCCTCTGATACCGCACCTCTGATTCCACGCCTCTCTTTCCTTGTCTCTGATTCCCCGCCTCTGATTCCCTGCCTCTGATACCCTGCCTCTCTTTGCCTGCCTCTATTTCCGTGCCTCTTTCTCTGCATCTAGTTTCCCACATCTCATTTTCCCCCTCTGATAACCCGCCTCTGATTCCATGCCTCTGATTCACTGCCTCAGATTCCCTGCCTCAGATACCCCGACTCAGATTTACCGCCTCAGATTCCCCGCCTCAGATTCCCTGCCTCAGATTCCCTGCCCCAGATTCCCTGCCTCAGATTCCCTGCCTCAGATCCCTGCCTCCGATTCCCCACCTCTGATTCCCCGCCTCTGATTCCCCGCCTCTGATTCCCAGCCTCTGAATCCCCGCCTCTGAATCCCCGCCTCTGATACCCCACCTCTGGTTCCCCGCCTCTGATTCCCTGCCTCTGATTCCCTGCCTCTGATTCCAGGCCTCTGATTCCCCGCTTCTGATTCCAGGCCTCTTATTCCCCGCCTCTGATTCCCCACCTCTGATTGCCTGCCACTGATTGCCCGCCTCTGATTCCCCGCCTCTGATTCCCCACCTCCGTCTCGACGCCTCTCTTTCGCCTCCACTCTTTCCCCTCCACACTTTCCGTGCCTGTCTTTCCCTCCCTCAATTTCAACAACACTGTTTCATCTGTTTTGTGTACCTCATTTTAAACACACAAGTTCCAACCACTATGTTTTGCCCGCCTCTTTCCCCGCCTCTATTTATCCACCTATGTTTACCTGCCTCTGTTTACCCGCCTGTTTCCCCTCCTCTGATTCCCCACCTTTCATTCCCCGCCTCTCTTTCCCTGCCTCTATTTCCGCCCCTCTTTCTCTGACTCTCTTTCCCCACATCTCTTTTCCTCCCCCTGATTCCCCGCCTCTGATTCCCCGCCTCTGATTCCCTGCCTCTGATTCCCCGCCTTTGATTCCCTGCCTCAGATTCCCTGCCTCAGATTCCCTGCCTCAGATTCCCTGCCTCTGATTCCCCGCCTCTGATTCCCCGCCTCTTATTCCCCGCCTCTGATTCCCCGCCTCTGATTCCCCACCTCTGATTCCCTGCCTCAGATTCCCCGGCTCTGATTCCCTGCATCAGATTCCCTACCTCAGATTCCCTGCCTCTGATTCCCCGCCTCTGATTGCCTGCCTCTGATTCCCCGCCTCTGATTCCCTGCCTCAGATTCCCTGCCTCAGATTCCCTGCCTCAGATTCCCTGCCTCTGATTCCCCGCCTTTGATTCCCCACCTCTTATTCCCCGCCTCTGATTCCCCACCTCTGATTCCGCGCCTCTGATTCCCTGCCTCTGTTTCCCCGCCTCTGATTCCCCGCCTCTGATTCCCCGCCTCAGATTCCCCGGCTCTGATTCCCTGCCTGAGATTCCCTGCCTCAGATACCCCGCCTCAGATTCCCCGCCTCAGATTTCCCGCCTCAGATTCCCCGCCTCAGATTCCCCGCCTCAGATTCCCCGCCTCAGATTCCCCGCCACAGATTCCCCTCCTCAAATTCCCCGCCTCAGATTCCCCGCCTCAGATTCCCCGCCTCAGATTCCCCGCCTCAGATTCCCCGCCTCAGATTCCCCGCCTCAGATTCACCGACTCAGATTTCCTGCCTCAGATTCCCTGCCTCTGATTGCCTGCCTCTGATTCCCTGCCTCTGATTCCCTGCCTCTGATTCCCTGCCTCTGATTCCCTGCCTCTGATTCCCTGCCTCTGATTCCCTGCCTCTGATTCCGAGCCTCTGATTCCACGCCTCTCTTTCCGTATCTCTGATTCCCCGCCTCCGATTCCCTGCCTCTGATACCCTGCCTCTCTTTGCCTGCCTCTATTTCGGTGCCACTTTCTCTGCATCTAGTTTCCCACATCTCATTTGCCCCCTCTGATTACCCGCCTCTGATTCCATGCCTCTGATTCCCCGCCTCTGATTCCCCGCCTCTGATTCCCTGCCTCTGATTCCCCACCTCTGATTTCCTGCCTCAGATTCCCTGCCTCAGATTCCCTGACTCAGATTCCCTGCCTCAGATTCCCTGCCTCTGATTCCCCGCCTCTGATTCCCCGCCTCTTATTCCCCGCCTCTGATTCCCCGCCTCTGATTCCCCGCCTCTGATTCCCTGCCTCTGTTTCCCCGCCTCAGATTCCCTGCCTCAGATTCCCCGCCTCAGATTCCCCGCCTCAGATTCCCCATCTCAGATTCCCCGCCTCAGATTCCCCGCCTCAGATTCCCCGCCTCAGAATCCCTGCCTCAGATTCCCTGCCTCTGATTGCCTTCCTCTGATTCCCTGCCTCTGATTCCCTGCCTCTGATTCCCTGCCTCTGATTCCCTGCCTCTGATTCCTGCCTCTCATTCCCTGCCTCTCATTCCCTGCCTCTGATTCCGCACCTCTGATTCCACGCCTCTCTTTCCGTGTCTCTGATTCCCCGCCTCTGATTCCCTGCCTCTGATACCCTGCCTCTCTTTGCCTGCCTCTATTTCGGTGCCTCTTTCTCTGCATCTAGTTTCCACATCTCATTTGCCCCCACTGATAACCCGCCTCTGATTCCATGCCTCTGATTCCCCTCCTCTGATTCCCCGCCTCTGATTCCCCGCCTCTGATTACCTGCCTCAGATTCCCTGCCTCAGATTCCTTGCCTCAGATACCCTGCCTCTGATTCCCCACCTCTTATTCCCCGCCTCTGATTCCCCGCCTCTGATTCCCAGCCTCTGATTCCCTGCCTGTGTTTCCCCGCCTCTGATTCCCCGCGTCTGATACCCCGCCTCAGATTCCTCGGCTCTGATTCCCTGCCTGAGATTCCATGCCTCAGAATCCCCGCCTCAGATTCCCTGCCTCAGATTCCCCGCCTCAGATTCCCTGCCTCAGATTCCCCGCCTCAGATTCCCTGCCTCAGATTCACTGCCTCAGATTCCCTGCCTCAGATTCCCTGCCTCTGATTCCCCACCTCTGATTCCCCGCCGCTTGTTCCTGGCCTCTGATTCCCCGCCTCTGATTCCCAGCCTATGATTCCCTGCCTCTGTTTCCCTGCCTCTGATTCCCTGCCTCTGAATCCCCGCCTCAGATTCCCCGGCTCTGATTCCCTGCCTGAGATTCCCTGCCTCAGATTCCCTGCCTCAGATTCCCAGCCTCTGAGTCCCCGCCTCAGATTCCCCGGCGCTGATTCCCTGCCTGTGATTCCCTGCCTCACATTCCCCGCCTCAGATTCCACGCCTCAGATTCCCCGCCTCAGATTCCCCGCCTCAGATTCCCCGCCTCAGATTCCCCACCTCAGATTCCCCGCCTCAGATTCCCCGCCTCAGATTCCCTGCCTCTGATTGCCTGCCTCTGATTCCCTGCCTCTGATTCCCTGCCTCTAAATCCCTGCCTCTGATTCCCTGCCTCTGATTCCCTGCCTCTGATTCCGCGCCTCTGATTCCACGCCTCTCCTTCCGTGTCTCTGATTCCCCGCCTCTGATTCACTGCCTCAGATTCCCCGCCTCTGATTCCCTGCCTCTGATTGCCTGCCTCTGATTCCCTGCCTCTGATTCCCTGCCTCTAAATCCCTGCCTCTGATTCCCTGCCTCTGATTCCCTGCCTCTGATTCCGCACCTCTGATTCCACGCCTCTCTTTCCGTGTCTCTGATTCCCCGCCTCAGATTCCCAGCCTCAGATACCCTGCCTCTCTTTGCATGCGTCTATTTCCGTGCCTCTTTCTCTGCATCTAGTTTCCCACATCTCATTTGCCCCCTCTGATAACCCGCCTCTGATTCCATGCCTCTGATTCCCCGCCTCTGATTCCCCGCCTCTGATTCCCCGCCTCTGATTCCCTGCCTCAGATTCCCTGCCTCAGATTCCTTGCCTCAGATTCCCTGCCACTCATTCCCCGCCTCTGATTCCCCGCCTCTTATTCCCCGCCTCTGATTCCCCGCCTCTGATTCCCCGCCTCTGATTCCCTGCCTCTGTTTCCCCGCCTCTGATTCCCCACGTCTGATTCCCCGCCTCAGATTCCCCGGCTCTGATTCCCTGCCTGAGATTCCATGCCTCAGATTCCCCGCCTCAGATTCCATGCCTCAGATTCCCCGCGTCAGATTCCCAGACTCTGATTCCCTGCCTCAGATTCCCTGCCTCAGACTCCCTGCCTCAGATTCCCTGCCTCTGATTCCCTGCCTCTGATTCCCCACCTCTTATTCCCCACCTCTGATTCCCCGCCTCTGATTACCCGCCTCTGATTCCCTGCCTCTGTTTCCCTGCCTCTGATTCCCCGCCTCTGATTCCCCGCCTCAGATTCCCCGGCTCTGATTCCCCGCCTCAGATTCCCTGCCTCAGATTCCCCGCCTGAGATTCCCCGCCTCAGATTCCCCGCCTGATATTCCCCGCCTCAGATTCCCCGCCTCAGATTCCCTGCCTCAGATTCCCCGCCTCAGATTTCCCGCCTCAGATTCCCCGCCTCAGATTCCCCGCCTCAGATTCCCCGCCTCAGATTCCCCGCCTCAGATTCCCTGCCTCTGTTTGCCTGCCTCTGATTCCCTGCCTCTGATTCCCCGCCTCTAATTCCCTGCCTCTAATTCCCTGCCTCTGATTCCAGCCCACTGATTCCGCGCCTCTGATTCCCTGCCTCTGATACCCTGCCTCAGATTCCCTGCCTCAGATTCCCCGCCTCTGATTCCCTGCCTCTGATTCCACGCCTCTGATTCCCTGCCTCAGATTCCCCTCCTCAGATTCCCTGCCTCTGTTTGCCTGCCTCTGATTCCCTGCCTCTGATTCCCCGCCTCTAATTCCCTGCCTCTAATTCCCTGCCTCTGATTCCAGCCCTCTGATTCCCCGCCTCTGATTCCCAGCCTCTGATTCCCTGCCTCTGTTTCCCCGCCTCTGATTCCCCGCGGCTGATTCCCCGCCTCAGATTCGCCGGCTCTGATTCCCTGCCTGAGATTCCATGCCTCAGATTCCCCGCCTCAGATTCCCTGCATCAGATTCCCCGCCTCAGATTCCCAGCCTCTGATTCCCTGCCTCAGATTCCCTGCCTCAGACTCCCTGCCTCAGATTCCCTGCCTCTGATTCCCTGCCTCTGATTCCCCGCCTCTTATTCCCCACCTCTGATTCCCCGACTCTAATTACCCGCCTCTGATTCCCTTCCTCTGTTTCCCCGCCTCTGACTCCCCGCCTCTGAATCCCCGCCTCTGATTCCCCGGCTCTGATTCCCTGCCTCAGATTCCCCGCCTCTGATTCCCCGCCTCTGATTCGGCGCCTCTGATTCCCCGCCTCTGATTCCCCGCATCCCTTTCCGCGCAACATTCCCGGCCTCCGTGTCCCCACATCTCTTTCCCCGCCTCTGATTCCCTGCCTCTGTTTCCCCGCCTCTGATTCCCCGCCTCTGATTCCCCGCCTCAGATTCCCCGGCTCTGATTCCCTGCCTGAGATTCCCTGCCTCAGATACCCCGCCTCAGATTCCCCGCCTCAGATTTCCCGCCTCAGATTCCCCGCCTCAGATTCCCCGCCTCAGATTCCCCGCCTCAGATTCCCCACCTCAGATTCCCTGCCTCAGATTCCCTGCCTCAGATTCCCTGCCTCAGATTCCCTTCATCTGATTCCCTTCATCTGATTCCCTGCCTCTGATTCCCTGCCTCTGATTCCCCGCCTCTGATTCCCCTCCTCAGATTCCCTGCCTCAGATTCCCTGCCGCAGATTCCCTGCCTCTGATTCCCTGCCTCAGATTCCGTGCCTCAGATTCCCTGCCTCAGATTCCCTGCCTCTGATTGCCTGCCTCTGATTCCCTGCCTCTGATTCCCTGCCTCTGATTGCCTGCCTCTGATTCCCTGCCTCTGATTCCCTGCCTCTGATTCCCTGCCTCTGATACCGCACCTCTGATTCCACGCCTCTCTTTCCTTGTCTCTGATTCCCCGCCTCTGATTCCCTGCCTCTGATACCCTGCCTCTCTTTGCCTGCCTCTATTTCCGTGCCTCTTTCTCTGCATCTAGTTTCCCACATCTCATTTGCCCCCTCTGATAACCCGCCTCTGATTCCATGCCTCTGATTCACTGCCTCAGATTCCCTGCCTCAGATACCCCGACTCAGATTTACCGCCTCAGATTCCCCGCCTCAGATTCCCTGCCTCAGATTCCCTGCCTCAGATTCCCTGCCTCAGATTCCCTGCCTCAGATCCCTGCCTCCGATTCCCCGCCTCTGATTCCCCGCCTCTGATTCCCCGCCTCTGATTCCCAGCCTCTGAATCCCCGCCTCTGAATCCCCGCCTCTGATACCCCACCTCTGGTTCCCCGCCTCTGATTCCCCGCCTCTGATTCCCTGCCTCTGATTCCAGGCCTCTGATTCCCCGCTTCTGATTCCAGGCCTCTTATTCCCCGCCTCTGATTCCCCACCTCTGATTGCCTGCCACTGATTGCCCGCCTCTGATTCCCCGCCTCTGATTCCCCACCTCTGTCTCGACGCCTCTCTTTCGCCTCCACTCTTTCCCCTCCACACTTTCCGTGCCTGTCTTTCCCTCCCTCAATTTCAACAACACTGTTTCATCTGTTTTGTGTACCTCATTTTAAACACACAAGTTCCAACCACTATGTTTTGCCCGCCTCTTTCCCCGCCTCTATTTATCCACCTATGTTTACCTGCCTCTGTTTACCCGCCTGTTTCCCCTCCTCTGATTCCCCACCTTTCATTCCCCGCCTCTCTTTCCCTGCCTCTATTTCCGCGCCTCTTTCTCTGACTCTCTTTCCCCACATCTCTTTTCCTCCCCCTGATTCCCCGCCTCTGATTCCCCGCCTCTGATTCCCTGCCTCTGATTCCCCGCCTTTGATTCCCTGCCTCAGATTCCCTGCCTCAGATTCCCTGCCTCAGATTCCCTGCCTCTGATTCCCCGCCTCTGATTCCCCGCCTCTTATTCCCCGCCTCTGATTCCCCGCCTCTGATTCCCCACCTCCGATTCCCTGCCTCAGATTCCCCGGCTCTGATTCCCTGCATCAGATTCCCTGCCTCAGATTCCCTGCCTCTGATTCCCCGCCTCTGATTGCCTGCCACTGATTCCCCGCCTCTGATTCCCTGCCTCAGATTCCCTGCCTCAGATTCCCTGCCTCAGATTCCCTGCCTCTGATTCCCCGCCTTTGATTCCCCACCTCTTATTCCCCGCCTCTGATTCCCTGCCTCTGACTCCCTGCCTCTTATTCCCTGCCTCTGATTCCCTGCCTCTGATTCCCCACCTCTGATTCCGCGCCTCTGATTCCCTGCCTCTGTTTCCCCGCCTCTGATTCCCCGGCTCTGATTCCCTGCCTCAGATTCCCCGGCTCTGATTCCCTGCCTGAGATTCCCTGCCTCAGATACCCCGCCTCAGATTCCCCGCCTCAGATTTCCCGCCTCAGATTCCCCGCCTCAGATTCCGCGCCTCAGATTCCCCGCCTCAGATTCCCCGCCTCAGATTCCCCTCCTCATATTCCCCGCCTCAGATTCCCCGCCTCAGATTCCCCGCCTCAGATTCCCCGCCTCAGATTCCCCGCCTCAGATTCCCCGCCTCAGATTCACCGACTCAGATTCCCTGCCTCAGATTCCCTGCCTCTGATTGCCTGCCTCTGATTCCCTGCCTCTGATTCCCTGCCTCTGATTCCCTGCCTCTGATTCCCTGCCTCTGATTCCCTGCCTCTGATTCCCTGCCTCTGATTCCGAGCCTCTGATTCCACGCCTCTCTTTCCGTATCTCTGATTCCACGCCTCCGATTCCCTGCCTCTGATACCCTGCCTCTCTTTGCCTGCCTCTATTTCGGTGCCACTTTCTCTGCATCTAGTTTCCCACATCTCATTTGCCCCCTCTGATTACCCGCCTCTGATTCCATGCCTCTGATTCCCCGCCTCTGATTCCCCGCCTCTGATTCCCTGCCTCTGATTCCCCACCTCTGATTCCCTGCCTCAGATTCCCTGCCTCAGATTCCCTGAATCAGATTCCCTGCCTCAGATTCCCTGCCTCTGATTCCCCGCCTCTGATTCCCCGCCTCTTATTCCCCGCCTCTGATTTCCCGCCTCTGATTCCCCGCCTCTGATTCCCTGCCTCTGTTTCCCCGCCTCTGATTCCCCGCCTCTGATTCCCCGCCTCAGATTTCCCGGCTCTGATTCCCTGCCTGAGATTCCCCGCCTGAGATTCCCCGCCTCAGATTCCCTGCCTCAGATTCCCCGCCTCAGATTCCCCGCCTCAGATTCCCCATCTCAGATTCCCCGCCTCAGATTCCCCGCCTCAGATTCCCCGCCTCAGAATCCCTGCCTCAGATTCCCTGCCTCTGATTGCCTTCCTCTGATTCCCTGCCTCTGATTCCCTGCCTCTGATTCCCTGCCTCTGATTCCCTGCCTCTGATTCCTGCCTCTCATTCCCTGCCTCTCATTCCCTGCCTCTGATCCGGCACCTCTGATTCCACGCCTCTCTTTCCGTGTCTCTGATTCGCCGCCTCTGATTCCCCGCCTCTGATTCCCTGCCTCTGATTCCCCAACTCTGATTCCCCGCCTCAGATTCCCTGCCTCAGATTCCCTGCCTCAGATTCCCTGCGTCAGATTCCCTGCCTCTGATTCCCCGCCTCTGATTCCCCGCCTCTTATTCCCTGCCTCTGATTCGCCGCCTCTGATTCCCCGCCTCTGATTCCCTGCCTCTGTTTCCCCGCCTCTGATTCCCCGTCTCTGATTCCCCGCCTCATATTTCCTGGCTCTGATTCCCTACCTGAGATTCCCTGCCTGAGATTCCCCGCCTCAGATTCCCTGCCTCAGATTCCCCGCCTCAGATTCCCCGCCTCAGATTCCCCGCCTCAGATTCCCCGCCTCAGATTCCCCGTCTCAGATTCCCTGCCTCAGATTCCCCGCCTCAGATTCCCCGCCTCAGATTCCCTGCCTCTGATTCCCTGCCTCTGATTCCCTGCCTCTGATTCCCTGCCTCTGATTCCGCACCTCTGATTCCACGCCTCTATTTCCGTGACTCTGATTCCCCGCCTCTGATTCCCTGCCTCTCATACCCTGCCTCTCTTTGCCTGCCTCTATTTCCGTGCTTCTTTCTCTGCATCTAGTTTCCCACATCTCATTTGCCCCCTCTGATAACCCGCCTCTGATTGCATGCCTCTGATTCCCCGCCTCTGATTCCCCGCCTCTGATTCCCCGCCTCTGATTCCCCGCCTCTGATTCCCTGCCTCAGATTCCCTGCCTCAGATTCCTTGCCTCAGATTCCCTGCCTCTGATTCCCCGCCTCTGATTCCCCGCCTCTTATTCCCCGCTTCTGATTCCCCGCCTCTGATTCCCCGCCTCTGATTCCCTGCCTCTGATTCCCCGCCTCAGATTCCCTGCCTCAGATTCCCTGCCTCAGATTCCCTGCCTCAGATTCCCTGCCTCTGATTCCCCGCCTCTGATTCCCCGCCTCTTATTCCCTGCCTCTGATTCCCCGCCTCTGATTCCCCATCTCTGATTCCCTGCCTCTGTTTCCCCGCCTCTGATTCCCCGCCTCTGATTCCCCGCCTCATATTTACTGGCTCTGATTCCCTACCTGAGATTCCCTGCCTGAGATTCCCCGCCTCAGATTCCCTGCCTCAGATTCCCCGCCTCAGATTCCCCGCCTCAGATGCCTCGCCTCAGATTCCCCGCCTCAGATTCCCCGCCTCAGATTCCCCGCCTCAGATTCCCTGCCTCTGATTCCCTGCCTCTGATTCCCTGCCTCTGATTCCCTGCCTCTGATTCCGCACCTCTGATTCCACGCCTCTATTTCCGTGTCTCTGATTCCCCGCCTCTGATTCCCTGCCTCTGATACCCTGCCTCTCTTTGCCTGCCTCAATTTCCGTGCTTCTTTCTCTGCATCTAGTTTCCCACATCTCATTTGCCCCCTCTGATAACCCGCATCTGATTCCATGCCTCTGATTCCCCGCCTCTGATTCCCCGCCTCTGATTCCCCGCCTCTGATTCCCTGCCTCAGATTCCCTGCCTCAGATTCCTTGCCTCAGATTCCCTGCCTCTGATTCCCCGCTTCTGATTCCCCGCCTCTTATTCCCCGCGTCTGATTCCCCGCCTCAGATTCCCCGGCTCTGATTCCCTGCCTGAGATTCCATGCCTGAGAATCCCCGCCTCAGATTCCCTGCCTCAGATTCCCCGCCTCAGATTCCCCGCCTCAGATTCCCCGCCTCAGATTCCCCACCTCAGATTCCCTGCCTCAGATTCCCTGCCTCAGATTCCCTGCCTCAGATTCCCTTCATCTGATTCCCTTCATCTGATTCCCTGCCTCTGATTCCCTGCCTCTGATTCCCTGCCTCTGATTCCCCGCCTCTGATTCCCCTCCTCAGATTCCCTGCCTCAGATTCCCTGCCTCAGATTCCCTGCCTCTGATTCCCTGCCTCAGATTCCCTGCCTCAGATTCCCTGCCTCAGATTCCCTGCCTCTGATTGCCTGCCTCTGTTTCCCTGCCTCTGATTCCCTGCCTCTGATTGCCTGCCTCTGATTCCCTGCCTCTGATACCCTGCCTCTGATACCCTGCCTCTCTTTGCCTGCCTCTATTTCCGTGCCTCTAACTCTGCATCTAGTTTCCCACATCTCATTTGCCCCCTCTGATTACCCGCCTTTGATTCCATGCCTCTGATTCACTGCCTCAGATTCCCTGCCTCAGATTCCCTGCCTCTGATTCCCCGCCTCTGATTCCCCGCCTCTTATTCCCCGCCTCTGATTCCCCGCCTCTGATTCCCCACCTCTGATTCCCTGCCTCAGATTCCCCGGCTCTGATTCCCTGCATCAGATTCCCTGCCTCAGATTCCCTGCCTCTGATTCCCCGCCTCTGATTGCCTGCCTCTGATTCCCCGCCTCTGATTCCCTGCCTCAGATTCCCTGCCTCAGATTCCCTGCCTCAGATTCCCTGCCTCAGATTCCCTGCCTCAGATTCCCTGCCTCTGATTCCCTGCCTCTGATTCCCTGCCTCTGATTGCCTGCCTCTGATTCCCTGCCTCTGATACCCTGCCTCTGATACCCTGCCTCTCTTTGCCTGCCTCTATTTCCGTGCCTCTAACTCTGCATCTAGTTTCCCACATCTCATTTGCCCCCTCTGATAACCCGCCTTTGATTCCATGCCTCTGATTCACTGCCTCAGATTCCCTGCCTCAGATTCCCTGCCTCTGATTCCCCGCCTCTGATTCCCCGCCTCTTATTCCCCGCCTCTGATTCCCCGCCTCTGATTCCCCACCTCTGATTCCCTGCCTCAGATTCCCCGGCTCTGATTCCCTGCATCAGATTCCCTGCCTCAGATTCCCTGCCTCTGATTCCCCGCCTCTGATTGCCTGCCTCTGATTCCCCGCCTCTGATTCCCTGCCTCAGATTCCCTGCCTCAGATTCCCTGCCTCAGATTCCCTGCCTCTGATTCCCCGCCTTTGATTCCGCACCTCTTATTCCCCGCCTCTGATTCCCCACCTCTGATTCCGCGCCTCTGATTCCCTGCCTCTGTTTCCCCTCCTCTGATTCCCCGCCTCTGATTCCCTGCCTCAGATTCCCCGGCTCTGATTCCCTGCCTGAGATTCCCTGCCTCAGATACCCCGCCTCAGATTCCCCGCCTCAGATTTCCCGCCTCAGATTCCCCGCCTCAGATTCCCCGCCTCAGATTCCCCGCCTCAGATTCCCCGCCTCAGATTCCCCTCCTCATATTCCCCGCCTCAGATTCCCCGCCTCAGATTCCCCGCCTCAGATTCCCCGCCTCAGATTCCCCGCCTCAGATTCCCCGCCTCAGATTCACCGACTCAGATTCCCTGCCTCAGATTCCCTGCCTCTGATTGCCTGCCTCTGATTCCCTGCCTCTGATTCCCTGCCTCTGATTCCCTGCCTCTGATTCCCTGCCTCTGATTCCCTGCCTCTGATTCCCTGCCTCTGATTCCGAGCCTCTGATTCCCTGCCTCAGGTTCCCTGCCTCAGATTCCCTGCCTCTGATTGCCTGCCTCTGATTCCCTACCTCTGATTCCCTGCCTCTGATTGCCTGCCTCTGATACCCTGCCTCTGATTCCCTGCCTCTGATTCCCTGCCTCTGATACCGCACCTCTGATTCCACGCCTCTCTTTCCTTGTCTCTGATTCCCCGCCTCTGATTCCCTGCCTCTGATACCCTGCCTCTCTTTGCCTGCCTCTATTTCCGTGCCTCTTTCTCTGCATCTAGTTTCCCACATCTCATTTGCCCCCTCTGATAACCCGCCTCTGATTCCATGCCTCTGATTCACTGCCTAAGATTCCCTGCCTCAGATACCCCGACTCAGATTTACCGCCTCAGATTCCCCGCCTCAGATTCCCTGCCTCAGATTCCCTGCCTCAGATTCCCTGCCTCAGATTCCCTGCCTCAGATCCCTGCCTCCGATTCCCCGCCTCTGATTCCCCGCCTCTGATTCCCCGCCTCTGATTCCCAGCCTCTGAATCCCCGCCTCTGAATCCCCGCCTCTGATACCCCACCTCTGGTTCCCCGCCTCTGATTCCCCGCCTCTGATTCCCTGCCTCTGATTCCAGGCCTCTGATTCCCCGCTTCTGATTCCAGGCCTCTTATTCCCCGCCTCTGATTCCCCACCTCTGATTGCCTGCCACTGATTGCCCGCCTCTGATTCCCCGCCTCTGATTCCCCACCTCTGTCTCGACGCCTCTCTTTCGCCTCCACTCTTTCCCCTCCACACTTTCCGTGCCTGTCTTTCCCTCCCTCAATTTCAACAACACTGTTTCATCTGTTTTGTGTACCTCATTTTAAACACACAAGTTCCAACCACTATGTTTTGCCCGCCTCTTTCCCCGCCTCTATTTATCCACCTATGTTTACCTGCCTCTGTTTACCCGCCTGTTTCCCCTCCTCTGATTCCCCACCTTTCATTCCCCGCCTCTCTTTCCCTGCCTCTATTTCCGCGCCTCTTTCTCTGACTCTCTTTCCCCACATCTCTTTTCCTCCCCCTGATTCCCCACCTCTGATTCCCCGCCTCTGATTCCCTGCCTCTGATTCCCCGCCTTTGATTCCCTGCCTCAGATTCCCTGCCTCAGATTCCCTGCCTCAGATTCCCTGCCTCTGATTCCCCGCCTCTGATTCCCCGCCTCTTATTCCCCGCCTCTGATTCCCCGCCTCTGATTCCCCACCTCTGATTCCCTGCCTCAGATTCCCCGGCTCTGATTCCCTGCATCAGATTCCCTGCCTCAGATTCCCTGCCTCTGATTCCCCGCCTCTGATTGCCTGCCTCTGATTCCCCGCCTCTGATTCCCTGCCTCAGATTCCCTGCCTCAGATTCCCTGCCTCAGATTCCCTGCCTCTGATTCCCCGCCTTTGATTCCCCACCTCTTATTCCCCGCCTCTGATTCCCCACCTCTGATTCCGCGCCTCTGATTCCCTGCCTCTGTTTCCCCGCCTCTGATTCCCCGCCTCTGATTCCCTGCCTCAGATTCCCCGGCTCTGATTCCCTGCCTGAGATTCCCTGCCTCAGATACCCCGCCTCAGATTCCCCACCTCAGATTTCCCGCCTCAGATTCCCCGCCTCAGATTCCGCGCCTCAGATTCCCCGCCTCAGATTCCCCGCCTCAGATTCCCCTCCTCATATTCCCCGCCTCAGATTCCCCGCCTCAGATTCCCCGCCTCAGATTCCCCGCCTCAGATTCCCCGCCTCAGATTCCCCGCCTCAGATTCACCGACTCAGATTCCCTGCCTCAGATTCCCTGCCTCTGATTGCCTGCCTCTGATTCCCTGCCTCTGATTCCCTGCCTCTGATTCCCTGCCTCTGATTCCCTGCCTCTGATTCCCTGCCTCTGATTCCCTGCCTCTGATTCCGAGCCTCTGATTCCACGCCTCTCTTTCCGTATCTCTGATTCCACGCCTCCGATTCCCTGCCTCTGATACCCTGCCTCTCTTTGCCTGCCTCTATTTCGGTGCCACTTTCTCTGCATCTAGTTTCCCACATCTCATTTGCCCCCTCTGATTACCCGCCTCTGATTCCATGCCTCTGATTCCCCGCCTCTGATTCCCCGCCTCTGATTCCCTGCCTCTGATTCCCCACCTCTGATTCCCTGCCTCAGATTCCCTGCCTCAGATTCCCTGACTCAGATTCCCTGCCTCAGATTCCCTGCCTCTGATTCCCCGCCTCTGATTCCCCGCCTCTTATTCCCCGCCTCTGATTTCCCGCCTCTGATTCCCCGCCTCTGATTCCCTGCCTCTGTTTCCCCGCCTCTGATTCCCCGCCTCTGATTCCCCGCCTCAGATTTCCCGGCTCTGATTCCCTGCCTGAGATTCCCCGCCTGAGATTCCCCGCCTCAGATTCCCTGCCTCAGATTCCCCGCCTCAGATTCCCCGCCTCAGATTCCCCATCTCAGATTCCCCGCCTCAGATTCCCCGCCTCAGATTCCCCGCCTCAGAATCCCTGCCTCAGATTCCCTGCCTCTGATTGCCTTCCTCTGATTCCCTGCCTCTGATTCCCTGCCTCTGATTCCCTGCCTCTGATTCCCTGCCTCTGATTCCTGCCTCTCATTCCCTGCCTCTCATTCCCTGCCTCTGATCCGGCACCTCTGATTCCACGCCTCTCTTTCCGTGTCTCTGATTCGCCGCCTCTGATTCCCCGCCTCTTATTCCCTGCCTCTGATTCGCCGCCTCTGATTCCCCGCCTCTGATTCCCTGCCTCTGTTTCCCCGCCTCTGATTCCCCGCCTCTGATTCCCCGCCTCATATTTCCTGGCTCTGATTCCCTACCTGAGATTCCCTGCCTGAGATTCCCCGCCTCAGATTCCCTGCCTCAGATTCCCCGCCTCAGATTCCCCGCCTCAGATTCCCCGCCTCAGATTCCCCGCCTCAGATTCCCCGTCTCAGATTCCCTGCCTCAGATTCCCCGCCTCAGATTCCCCGCCTCAGATTCCCTGCCTCTGATTCCCTGCCTCTGATTCCCTGCCTCTGATTCCCTGCCTCTGATTCCGCACCTCTGATTCCACGCCTCTATTTCCGTGACTCTGATTCCCCGCCTCTGATTCCCTGCCTCTCATACCCTGCCTCTCTTTGCCTGCCTCTATTTCCGTGCTTCTTTCTCTGCATCTAGTTTCCCACATCTCATTTGCCCCCTCTGATAACCCGCCTCTGATTGCATGCCTCTGATTCCCCGCCTCTGATTCCCCGCCTCTGATTCCCCGCCTCTGATTCCCCGCCTCTGATTCCCTGCCTCAGATTCCCTGACTCAGATTCCTTGCCTCAGATTCCCTGCCTCTGATTCCCCGCCTCTGATTCCCCGCCTCTTATTCCCCGCTTCTGATTCCCCGCCTCTGATTCCCCGCCTCTGATTCCCTGCCTCTGATTCCCCGCCTCAGATTCCCTGCCTCAGATTCCCTGCCTCAGATTCCCTGCCTCAGATTCCCTGCCTCTGATTCCCCGCCTCTGATTCCCCGCCTCTTATTCCCTGCCTCTGATTCCCCGCCTCTGATTCCCCACCTCTGATTCCCTGCCTCTGTTTCCCCGCCTCTGATTCCCCGCCTCTGATTCCCCGCCTCATATTTACTGGCTCTGATTCCATACCTGAGATTCCCTGCCTGAGATTCCCCGCCTCAGATTCCCTGCCTCAGATTCCCCGCCTCAGATTCCCCGCCTCAGATGCCTCGCCTCAGATTCCCCGCCTCAGATTCCTGCCTCCGATTCCCCGCCTCTGATTCCCCGCCTCTGATTCCCCGCCTCTGATTCCCAGCCTCTGAATCCCCGCCTCTGAATCCCCGCCTCTGATACCCCACCTCTGGTTCCCCGCCTCTGATTCCCCGCCTCTGATTCCCTGCCTCTGATTCCAGGCCTCTGATTCCCCGCTTCTGATTCCAGGCCTCTTATTCCCCGCCTCTGATTCCCCACCTCTGATTGCCTGCCACTGATTGCCCGCCTCTGATTCCCCGCCTCTGATTCCCCACCTCTGTCTCGACGCCTCTCTTTCGCCTCCACTCTTTCCCCTCCACACTTTCCGTGCCTGTCTTTCCCTCCCTCAATTTCAACAACACTGTTTCATCTGTTTTGTGTACCTCATTTTAAACACACAAGTTCCAACCACTATGTTTTGCCCGCCTCTTTCCCCGCCTCTATTTATCCACCTATGTTTACCTGCCTCTGATTACCCGCCTGTTTCCCCTCCTCTGATTCCCCACCTTTCATTCCCCGCCTCTCTTTCCCTGCCTCTATTTCCGCGCCTCTTTCTCTGACTCTCTTTCCCCACATCTCTTTTCCTCCCCCTGATTCCCCGCCTCTGATTCCCCGCCTCTGATTCCCTGCCTCTGATTCCCCGCCTTTGATTCCCTGCCTCAGATTCCCTGCCTCAGATTCCCTGCCTCAGATTCCCTGCCTCTGATTCCCCGCCTCTGATTCCCCGCCTCTTATTCCCCGCCTCTAATTCCCCGCCTCTGATTCCCCACCTCTGATTCCCTGCCTCAGATTCCCCGGCTCTGATTCCCTGCATCAGATTTCCTGCCTCAGATTCCCTGCCTCTGATTCCCCGCCTTTGATTGCCTGCCTCTGATTCCCCGCCTCTGATTCCCTGCCTCAGATTCCCTGCCTCAGATTCCCTGCCTCAGATTCCCTGCCTCTGATTCCCCGCCTTTGATTCCCCACCTCTTATTCCCCGCCTCTGATTCCCCACCTCTGATTCCGCGCCTCTGATTCCCTGCCTCTGTTTCCCCGCCTCTGATTCCCCGCCTCTGATTCCCTGCCTCAGATTCCCCGGCTCTGATTCCCTGCCTGAGATTCCCTGCCTCAGATACCCCGCCTCAGATTCCCCGCCTCAGATTTCCCGCCTCAGATTCCCCGCCTCAGATTCCGCGCCTCAGATTCCCCGCCTCAGATTCCCCGCCTCAGATTCCCCTCCTCATATTCCCCGCCTCAGATTCCCCGCCTCAGATTCCCCGCCTCAGATTCCCCGCCTCAGATTCCCCGCCTCAGATTCCCCGCCTCAGATTCACCGACTCAGATTCCCTGCCTCAGATTCCCTGCCTCTGATTGCCTGCCTCTGATTCCCTGCCTCTGATTCCCTGCCTCTGATTCCCTGCCTCTGATTCCCTGCCTCTGATTCCCTGCCTCTGATTCCCTGCCTCTGATTCCGAGCCTCTGATTCCACGCCTCTCTTTCCGTATCTCTGATTCCACGCCTCCGATTCCCTGCCTCTGATACCCTGCCTCTCTTTGCCTGCCTCTATTTCGGTGCCACTTTCGCTGCATCTAGTTTCCCACATCTCATTTGCCCCCTCTGATTACCCGCCTCTGATTCCATGCCTCTGATTCCCCGCCTCTGATTCCCCGCCTCTGATTCCCTGCCTCTGATTCCCCACCTCTGATTCCCTGCCTCAGATTCCCTGCCTCAGATTCCCTGACTCAGATTCCCTGCCTCAGATTCCCTGCCTCTGATTCCCCGCCTCTGATTCCCCGCCTCTTATTCCCCGCCTCTGATTTCCCGCCTCTGATTCCCCGCCTCTGATTCCCTGCCTCTGTTTCCCCGCCTCTGATTCCCCGCCTCTGATTCCCCGCCTCAGATTTCCCGGCTCTGATTCCCTGCCTGAGATTCCCCGCCTGAGATTCCCCGCCTCAGATTCCCTGCCTCAGATTCCCCGCCTCAGATTCCCCGCCTCAGATTCCCCATCTCAGATTCCCCGCCTCAGATTCCCCGCCTCAGATTCCCCGCCTCAGAATCCCTGCCTCAGATTCCCTGCCTCTGATTGCCTTCCTCTGATTCCCTGCCTCTGATTCCCTGCCTCTGATTCCCTGCCTCTGATTCCCTGCCTCTGATTCCTGCCTCTCATTCCCTGCCTCTCATTCCCTGCCTCTGATCCGGCACCTCTGATTCCACGCCTCTCTTTCCGTGTCTCTGATTCGCCGCCTCTGATTCCCCGCCTCTGATTCCCTGCCTCTGATTCCCCAACTCTGATTCCCCGCCTCAGATTCCCTGCCTCAGATTCCCTGCCTCAGATTCCCTGCGTCAGATTCCCTGCCTCTGATTCCCCGCCTCTGATTCCCCGCCTCTTATTCCCTGCCTCTGATTCGCCGCCTCTGATTCCCCGCCTCTGATTCCCTGCCTCTGTTTCCCCGCCTCTGATTCCCCGCCTCTGATTCCCCGCCTCATATTTCCTGGCTCTGATTCCCTACCTGAGATTCCCTGCCTGAGATTCCCCGCCTCAGATTCCCTGCCTCAGATTCCCCGCCTCAGATTCCCCGCCTCAGATTCCCCGCCTCAGATTCCCCGCCTCAGATTCCCCGTCTCAGATTCCCTGCCTCAGATTCCCCGCCTCAGATTCCCCGCCTCAGATTCCCTGCCTCTGATTCCCTGCCTCTGATTCCCTGCCTCTGATTCCCTGCCTCTGATTCCGCACCTCTGATTCCACGCCTCTATTTCCGTGACTCTGATTCCCCGCCTCTGATTCCCTGCCTCTCATACCCTGCCTCTCTTTGCCTGCCTCTATTTCCGTGCTTCTTTCTCTGCATCTAGTTTCCCACATCTCATTTGCCCCCTCTGATAACCCGCCTCTGATTGCATGCCTCTGATTCCCCGCCTCTGATTCCCCGCCTCTGATTCCCCGCCTCTGATTCCCCGCCTCTGATTCCCTGCCTCAGATTCCCTGCCTCAGATTCCTTGCCTCAGATTCCCTGCCTCTGATTCCCCGCCTCTGATTCCCCGCCTCTTATTCCCCGCTTCTGATTCCCCGCCTCTGATTCCCCGCCTCTGATTCCCTGCCTCTGATTCCCCGCCTCAGATTCCCTGCCTCAGATTCCCTGCCTCAGATTCCCTGCCTCAGATTCCCTGCCTCTGATTCCCCGCCTCTGATTCCCCGCCTCTTATTCCCTGCCTCTGATTCCCCGCCTCTGATTCCCCACCTCTGATTCCCTGCCTCTGTTTCCCCGCCTCTGATTCCCCGCCTCTGATTCCCCGCCTCATATTTACTGGCTCTGATTCCCTACCTGAGATTCCCTGCCTGAGATTCCCCGCCTCAGATTCCCTGCCTCAGATTCCCCGCCTCAGATTCCCCGCCTCAGATGCCTCGCCTCAGATTCCCCGCCTCAGATTCCCCGCCTCAGATTCCCCGCCTCAGATTCCCTGCCTCTGATTCCCTGCCTCTGATTCCCTGCCTCTGATTCCCTGCCTCTGATTCCGCACCTCTGATTCCACGCCTCTATTTCCGTGTCTCTGATTCCCCGCCTCTGATTCCCTGCCTCTGATACCCTGCCTCTCTTTGCCTGCCTCAATTTCCGTGCTTCTTTCTCTGCATCTAGTTTCCCACATCTCATTTGCCCCCTCTGATAACCCGCCTCTGATTCCATGCCTCTGATTCCCCGCCTCTGATTCCCCGCCTCTGATTCCCCGCCTCTGATTCCCTGCCTCAGATTCCCTGCCTCAGATTCCTTGCCTCAGATTCCCTGCCTCTGATTCCCCGCTTCTGATTCCCCGCCTCTTATTCCCCGCGTCTGATTCCCCGCCTCAGATTCCCCGGCTCTGATTCCCTGCCTGAGATTCCATGCCTGAGAATCCCCGCCTCAGATTCCCTGCCTCAGATTCCCCGCCTCAGATTCCCCGCCTCAGAATCCCCGCCTCAAATTCCCTGCCTCAGATTCCCTGCCTCTGATTGCCTGCCTCTGATTCCCTGCCTCTGATTCCCTGCCTCTGATTCCCTGCCTCTGATTCCCTGCCTCTGATTCCCTGCCTCAGATTCCCCGCCTCAGATTCCCCGCCTCAGAATCCCTGCCTCAGATTCCCTGCCTCTGATTGCCTTCCTCTGATTCCCTGCCTCTGATTCCCTGCCTCTGATTCCCTGCCTCTGATTCCCTGCCTCTGATTCCTGCCTCTCATTCCCTGCCTCTCATTCCCTGCCTCTGATCCGGCACCTCTGATTCCACGCCTCTCTTTCCGTGTCTCTGATTCGCCGCCTCTGATTCCCCGCCTCTGATTCCCTGCCTCTGATTCCCCAACTCTGATTCCCCGCCTCAGATTCCCTGCCTCAGATTCCCTGCCTCAGATTCCCTGCGTCAGATTCCCTGCCTCTGATTCCCCGCCTCTGATTCCCCGCCTCTTATTCCCTGCCTCTGATTCGCCGCCTCTGATTCCCCGCCTCTGATTCCCTGCCTCTGTTTCCCCGCCTCTGATTCCCCGCCTCTGATTCCCCGCCTCATATTTCCTGGCTCTGATTCCCTACCTGAGATTCCCTGCCTGAGATTCCCCGCCTCAGATTCCCTGCCTCAGATTCCCCGCCTCAGATTCCCCGCCTCAGATTCCCCGCCTCAGATTCCCCGCCTCAGATTCCCCGTCTCAGATTCCCTGCCTCAGATTCCCCGCCTCAGATTCCCCGCCTCAGATTCCCTGCCTCTGATTCCCTGCCTCTGATTCCCTGCCTCTGATTCCCTGCCTCTGATTCCGCACCTCTGATTCCACGCCTCTATTTCCGTGACTCTGATTCCCCGCCTCTGATTCCCTGCCTCTCATACCCTGCCTCTCTTTCCCTGCCTCTATTTCCGTGCTTCTTTCTCTGCATCTAGTTTCCCACATCTCATTTGCCCCCTCTGATAACCCGCCTCTGATTGCATGCCTCTGATTCCCCGCCTCTGATTCCCCGCCTCTGATTCCCCGCCTCTGATTCCCCGCCTCTGATTCCCTGCCTCAGATTCCCTGCCTCAGATTCCTTGCCTCAGATTCCCTGCCTCTGATTCCCCGCCTCTGATTCCCCGCCTCTTATTCCTAGCTTCTGATTCCCCGCCTCTGATTCCCCGCCTCTGATTCCCTGCCTCTGATTCCCCGCCTCAGATTCCCTGCCTCAGATTCCCTGCCTCAGATTCCCTGCCTCAGATTCCCTGCCTCTGATTCCCCGCCTCTGATTCCCCGCCTCTTATTCCCTGCCTCTGATTCCCCGCCTCTGATTCCCCACCTCTGATTCCCTGCCTCTGTTTCCCCGCCTCTGATTCCCCGCCTCTGATTCCCCGCCTCATATTTACTGGCTCTGATTCCCTACCTGAGATTCCCTGCCTGAGATTCCCCGCCTCAGATTCCCTGCCTCAGATTCCCCGCCTCAGATTCCCCGCCTCAGATGCCTCGCCTCAGATTCCCCGCCTCAGATTCCCCGCCTCAGATTCCCCGCCTCAGATTCCCTGCCTCTGATTCCCTGCCTCTGATTCCCTGCCTCTGATTCCCTGCCTCTGATTCCGCACCTCTGATTCCACGCCTCTATTTCCGTGTCTCTGATTCCCCGCCTCTGATTCCCTGCCTCTGATACCCTGCCTCTCTTTGCCTGCCTCAATTTCCGTGCTTCTTTCTCTGCATCTAGTTTCCCACATCTCATTTGCCCCCTCTGATAACCCGCCTCTGATTCCATGCCTCTGATTCCCCGCCTCTGATTCCCCGCCTCTGATTCCCCGCCTCTGATTCCCTGCCTCAGATTCCCTGCCTCAGATTCCTTGCCTCAGATTCCCTGCCTCTGATTCCCCGCTTCTGATTCCCTGCCTCTTATTCCCCGCGTCTGATTCCCCGCCTCAGATTCCCCGGCTCTGATTCCCTGCCTGAGATTCCATGCCTGAGAATCCCCGCCTCAGATTCCCTGCCTCAGATTCCCCGCCTCAGATTCCCCGCCTCAGAATCCCCGCCTCAAATTCCCTGCCTCAGATTCCCCGCCTCAGATTCCCCGCCTCAGATTCCCCGCCTCAGATTCCCCACCTCAGATTCCCTGCCTCAGATTCCCTGCCTCAGATTCCCTGCCTCAGATTCCCTTCATCTGATTCCCTTCATCTGATTCCCTGCCTCTGATTCCGCGCCTCTGATTCCCTGCCTCTGTTTCCCCGCCTCTGATTCCCCGCCTCTGATTCCCTGCCTCAGATTCCCCGGCTCTGATTCCCTGCCTGAGATTCCCTGCCTCAGATACCCCGCCTCAGATTCCCCGCCTCAGATTTCCCGCCTCAGATTCCCCGCCTCAGATTCCGCGCCTCAGATTCCCCGCCTCAGATTCCCCGCCTCAGATTCCCCTCCTCATATTCCCCGCCTCAGATTCCCCGCCTCAGATTCCCCGCCTCAGATTCCCCGCCTCAGATTCCCCGCCTCAGATTCCCCGCCTCAGATTCACCGACTCAGATTCCCTGCCTCAGATTCCCTGCCTCTGATTGCCTGCCTCTGATTCCCTGCCTCTGATTCCCTGCCTCTGATTCCCTGCCTCTGATTCCCTGCCTCTGATTCCCTGCCTCTGATTCCCTGCCTCTGATTCCGAGCCTCTGATTCCACGCCTCTCTTTCCGTATCTCTGATTCCACGCCTCCGATTCCCTGCCTCTGATACCCTGCCTCTCTTTGCCTGCCTCTATTTCGGTGCCACTTTCTCTGCATCTAGTTTCCCACATCTCATTTGCCCCCTCTGATTACCCGCCTCTGATTCCATGCCTCTGATTCCCCGCCTCTGATTCCCCGCCTCTGATTCCCTGCCTCTGATTCCCCACCTCTGATTCCCTGCCTCAGATTCCCTGCCTCAGATTCCCTGACTCAGATTCCCTGCCTCAGATTCCCTGCCTCTGATTCCCCGCCTCTGATTCCCCGCCTCTTATTCCCCGCCTCTGATTTCCCGCCTCTGATTCCCCGCCTCTGATTCCCTGCCTCTGTTTCCCCGCCTCTGATTCCCCGCCTCTGATTCCCCGCCTCAGATTTCCCGGCTCTGATTCCCTGCCTGAGATTCCCCGCCTGAGATTCCCCGCCTCAGATTCCCTGCCTCAGATTCCCCGCCTCAGATTCCCCGCCTCAGATTCCCCATCTCAGATTCCCCGCCTCAGATTCCCCGCCTCAGATTCCCCGCCTCAGAATCCCTGCCTCAGATTCCCTGCCTCTGATTGCCTTCCTCTGATTCCCTGCCTCTGATTCCCTGCCTCTGATTCCCTGCCTCTGATTCCCTGCCTCTGATTCCTGCCTCTCATTCCCTGCCTCTCATTCCCTGCCTCTGATCCGGCACCTCTGATTCCACGCCTCTCTTTCCGTGTCTCTGATTCGCCGCCTCTGATTCCCCGCCTCTGATTCACTGCCTCTGATTCCCCAACTCTGATTCCCCGCCTCAGATTCCCTGCCTCAGATTCCCTGCCTCAGATTCCCTGCGTCAGATTCCCTGCCTCTGATTCCCCGCCTCTTATTCCCTGCCTCTGATTCGCCGCCTCTGATTCCCCGCCTCTGATTCCCTGCCTCTGTTTCCCCGCCTCTGATTCCCCGCCTCTGATTCCCCGCCTCATATTTCCTGGCTCTGATTCCCTACCTGAGATTCCCTGCCTGAGATTCCCCGCCTCAGATTCCCTGCCTCAGATTCCCCGCCTCAGATTCCCCGCCTCAGATTCCCCGCCTCAGATTCCCCGCCTCAGATTCCCCGTCTCAGATTCCCTGCCTCAGATTCCCCGCCTCAGATTCCCCGCCTCAGATTCCCTGCCTCTGATTCCCTGCCTCTGATTCCCTGCCTCTGATTCCCTGCCTCTGATTCCGCACCTCTGATTCCACGCCTCTATTTCCGTGACTCTGATTCCCCGCCTCTGATTCCCTGCCTCTCATACCCTGCCTCTCTTTGCCTGCCTCTATTTCCGTGCTTCTTTCTCTGCATCTAGTTTCCCACATCTCATTTGCCCCCTCTGATAACCCGCCTCTGATTGCATGCCTCTGATTCCCCGCCTCTGATTCCCCGCCTCTGATTCCCCGCCTCTGATTCCCCGCCTCTGATTCCCTGCCTCAGATTCCCTGCCTCAGATTCCTTGCCTCAGATTCCCTGCCTCTGATTCCCTGCCTCTGATCCGGCACCTCTGATTCCACGCCTCTCTTTCCGTGTCTCTGATTCGCCGCCTCTGATTCCCCGCCTCTGATTCACTGCCTCTGATTCCCCAACTCTGATTCCCCGCCTCAGATTCCCTGCCTCAGATTCCCTGCCTCAGATTCCCTGCGTCAGATTCCCTGCCTCTGATTCCCCGCCTCTGATTCCCCGCCTCTTATTCCCTGCCTCTGATTCGCCGCCTCTGATTCCCCGCCTCTGATTCCCTGCCTCTGTTTCCCCGCCTCTGATTCCCCGCCTCTGATTCCCCGCCTCATATTTCCTGGCTCTGATTCCCTACCTGAGATTCCCTGCCTGAGATTCCCCGCCTCAGATTCCCTGCCTCAGATTCCCCGCCTCAGATTCCCCGCCTCAGATTCCCCGCCTCAGATTCCCCGCCTCAGATTCCCCGTCTCAGATTCCCTGCCTCAGATTCCCCGCCTCAGATTCCCCGCATCAGATTCCCTGCCTCTGATTCCCTGCCTCTGATTCCCTGCCTCTGATTCCCTGCCTCTGATTCCGCACCTCTGATTCCACGCCTCTATTTCCGTGACTCTGATTCCCCGCCTCTGATTCCCTGCCTCTCATACCCTGCCTCTCTTTGCCTGCCTCTATTTCCGTGTTTCTTTCTCTGCATCTAGTTTCCCACATCTCATTTGCCCCCTCTGATAACCCGCCTCTGATTGCATGCCTCTGATTCCCCGCCTCTGATTCCCCGCCTCTGATTCCCCGCCTCTGATTCCCCGCCTCTGATTCCCTGCCTCAGATTCCCTGCCTCAGATTCCTTGCCTCAGATTCCCTGCCTCTGATTCCCCGCCTCTGATTCCCCGCCTCTTATTCCCCGCTTCTGATTCCCCGCCTCTGATTCCCCGCCTCTGATTCCCTGCCTCTGATTCCCCGCCTCAGATTCCCTGCCTCAGATTCCCTGCCTCAGATTCCCTGCCTCAGATTCCCTGCCTCTGATTCCCCGCCTCTGATTCCCCGCCTCTTATTCCCTGCCTCTGATTCCCCGCCTCTGATTCCCCACCTCTGATTCCCTGCCTCTGTTTCCCCGCCTCTGATTCCCCGCCTCTGATTCCCCGCCTCATATTTACTGGCTCTGATTCCCTACCTGAGATTCCCTGCCTGAGATTCCCCGCCTCAGATTCCCTGCCTCAGATTCCCCGCCTCAGATTCCCCGCCTCAGATGCCTCGCCTCAGATTCCCCGCCTCAGATTCCCCGCCTCAGATTCCCCGCCTCAGATTCCCTGCCTCTGATTCCCTGCCTCTGATTCCCTGCCTCTGATTCCCTGCCTCTGATTCCGCACCTCTGATTCCACGCCTCTATTTCCGTGTCTCTGATTCCCCGCCTCTGATTCCCTGCCTCTGATACCCTGCCTCTCTTTGCCTGCCTCAATTTCCGTGCTTCTTTCTCTGCATCTAGTTTCCCACATCTCATTTGCCCCCTCTGATAACCCGCCTCTGATTCCATGCCTCTGATTCCCCGCCTCTGATTCCCCGCCTCTGATTCCCCGCCTCTGATTCCCTGCCTCAGATTCCCTGCCTCAGATTCCTTGCCTCAGATTCCCTGCCTCTGATTCCCCGCTTCTGATTCCCCGCCTCTTATTCCCCGCGTCTGATTCCCCGCCTCAGATTCCCCGGCTCTGATTCCCTGCCTGAGATTCCATGCCTGAGAATCCCCGCCTCAGATTCCCTGCCTCAGATTCCCCGCCTCAGATTCCCCGCCTCAGAATCCCCGCCTCAAATTCCCTGCCTCAGATTCCCCGCTTCAGATTCCCCGCCTCAGATTCCCCGCCTCAGATTCCCCACCTCAGATTCCCTGCCTCAGATTCCCTGCCTCAGATTCCCTGCCTCAGATTCCCTTCATCTGATTCCCTTCATCTGATTCCCTGCCTCTGATACCCTGCCTCTGATTCCCTGCCTCTGATTCCCCGCCTCTGATTCCCCTCCTCAGATTCCCTGCCTCAGATTCCCTGCCTCAGATTCCCTGCCTCTGATTCCCTGCCTCAGATTCCCTGCCTCAGATTCCCTGCCTCAGATTCCCTGCCTCTGATTGCCTGCCTCTGATTCCCTGCCTCTGATTCCCTGCCTCTGATTGCCTGCCTCTGATTCCCTGCCTCCGATTCCCTGCCTCTGATTCCCTGCCTCTGATACCGCACCTCTGATTCCACGCCTCTCTTTCCTTGTCTCTGATTCCCCGCCTCTGATTCCCTGCCTCTGATACCCTGCCTCTCTTTGCCTGCCTCTATTTCCGTGCCTCTAACTCTGCATCTAGTTTCCCACATCTCATTTGCCCCCTCTGATAACCCGCCTTTGATTCCATGCCTCTGATTCACTGCCTCAGATTCCCTGCCTCAGATTCCCTGCCTCTGATTCCCCGCCTCTGATTCCCCGCCTCTTATTCCCCGCCTCTGATTCCCCGCCTCTGATTCCCCACCTCTGATTCCCTGCCTCAGATTCCCCGGCTCTGATTCCCTGCATCAGATTCCCTGCCTCAGATTCCCTGCCTCTGATTCCCCGCCTCTGATTGCCTGCCTCTGATTCCCCGCCTCTGATTCCCTGCCTCAGATTCCCTGCCTCAGATTCCCTGCCTCAGATTCCCTGCCTCTGATTCCCCGCCTTTGATTCCGCACCTCTTATTCCCCGCCTCTGATTCCCCACCTCTGATTCCGCGCCTCTGATTCCCTGCCTCTGTTTCCCCTCCTCTGATTCCCCGCCTCTGATTCCCTGCCTCAGATTCCCCGGCTCTGATTCCCTGCCTGAGATTCCCTGCCTCAGATTCCTTGCCTCAGATTCCCTGCCTCTGATTCCCCGCTTCTGATTCCCCGCCTCTTATTCCCCGCGTCTGATTCCCCGCCTCAGATTCCCCGGCTCTGATTCCCTGCCTGAGATTCCATGCCTGAGAATCCCCGCCTCAGATTCCCTGCCTCAGATTCCCCGCCTCAGATTCCCCGCCTCAGAATCCCCGCCTCAAATTCCCTGCCTCAGATTCCCCGCTTCAGATTCCCCGCCTCAGATTCCCCGCCTC
This sequence comes from Narcine bancroftii, assembly GCF_036971445.1. Taxonomy (NCBI): domain Eukaryota; kingdom Metazoa; phylum Chordata; class Chondrichthyes; order Torpediniformes; family Narcinidae; genus Narcine; species Narcine bancroftii. The sequence goes on from NC_091474.1 coordinate 248,880,796, forward strand.
AGATTCCCCACCTCAGATTCCCTGCCTCAGATTCCCTGCCTCAGATTCCCTGCCTCAGATTCCCTTCATCTGATTCCCTTCATCTGATTCCCTGCCTCTGATACCCTGCCTCTGATTCCCTGCCTCTGATTCCCCGCCTCTGATTCCCCTCCTCAGATTCCCTGCCTCAGATTCCCTGCCTCAGATTCCCTGCCTCTGATTCCCTGCCTCAGATTCCCTGCCTCAGATTCCCTGCCTCAGATTCCCTGCCTCTGATTGCCTGCCTCTGATTCCCTGCCTCTGATTCCCTGCCTCTGATTGCCTGCCTCTGATTCCCTGCCTCCGATTCCCTGCCTCTGATTCCCTGCCTCTGATACCGCACCTCTGATTCCACGCCTCTCTTTCCTTGTCTCTGATTCCCCGCCTCTGATTCCCTGCCTCTGATACCCTGCCTCTCTTTGCCTGCCTCTATTTCCGTGCCTCTAACTCTGCATCTAGTTTCCCACATCTCATTTGCCCCCTCTGATAACCCGCCTTTGATTCCATGCCTCTGATTCACTGCCTCAGATTCCCTGCCTCAGATTCCCTGCCTCTGATTCCCCGCCTCTGATTCCCCGCCTCTTATTCCCCGCCTCTGATTCCCCGCCTCTGATTCCCCACCTCTGATTCCCTGCCTCAGATTCCCCGGCTCTGATTCCCTGCATCAGATTCCCTGCCTCAGATTCCCTGCCTCTGATTCCCCGCCTCTGATTGCCTGCCTCTGATTCCCCGCCTCTGATTCCCTGCCTCAGATTCCCTGCCTCAGATTCCCTGCCTCAGATTCCCTGCCTCTGATTCCCCGCCTTTGATTCCGCACCTCTTATTCCCCGCCTCTGATTCCCCACCTCTGATTCCGCGCCTCTGATTCCCTGCCTCTGTTTCCCCTCCTCTGATTCCCCGCCTCTGATTCCCTGCCTCAGATTCCCCGGCTCTGATTCCCTGCCTGAGATTCCCTGCCTCAGATACCCCGCCTCAGATTCCCCGCCTCAGATTTCCCGCCTCAGATTCCCCGCCTCAGATTCCCCTCCTCATATTCCCCGCCTCAGATTCCCCGCCTCAGATTCCCCGCCTCAGATTCCCCGCCTCAGATTCCCCGCCTCAGATTCCCCGCCTCAGATTCACCGACTCAGATTCCCTGCCTCAGATTCCCTGCCTCTGATTGCCTGCCTCTGATTCCCTGCCTCTGATTCCCTGCCTCTGATTCCCTGCCTCTGATTCCCTGCCTCTGATTCCCTGCCTCTGATTCCCTGCCTCTGATTCCGAGCCTCTGATTCCACGCCTCTCTTTCCGTATCTCTGATTCCACGCCTCCGATTCCCTGCCTCTGATACCCTGCCTCTCTTTGCCTGCCTCTATTTCGGTGCCACTTTCTCTGCATCTAGATTCCCACATCTCATTTGCCCCCTCTGATTACCCGCCTCTGATTCCATTCCTCTGATTCCCCGCCTCTGATTCCCCGCCTCTGATTCCCTGCCTCTGATTCCCCACCTCTGATTCCCTGCCTCAGATTCCCTGCCTCAGATTCCCTGACTCAGATTCCCTGCCTCAGATTCCCTGCCTCTGATTCCCCGCCTCTGATTCCCCGCCTCTTATTCCCCGCCTCTGATTCCCCGCCTCTGATTCCCCGCCTCTGATTCCCTGCCTCTGTTTCCCCGCCTCTGATTCCCCGCCTCTGATTCCCCGCCTCAGATTTCCCGGCTCTGATTCCCTGCCTGAGATTCCCCGCCTGAGATTCCCCGCCTCAGATTCCCTGCCTCAGATTCCCCGCCTCAGATTCCCCGCCTCAGATTCCCCATCTCAGATTCCCCGCCTCAGATTCCCCGCCTCAGATTCCCCACCTCAGAATCCCTGCCTCAGATTCCCTGCCTCTGATTGCCTTCCTCTGATTCCCTGCCTCTGATTCCCTGCCTCTGATTCCCTGCCTCTGATTCCCTGCCTCTGATTCCTGCCTCTCATTCCCTGCCTCTCATTCCCTGCCTCTGATCCGGCACCTCTGATTCCACGCCTCTCTTTCCGTGTCTCTGATTCGCCGCCTCTGATTCCCCGCCTCTGATTCCCTGCCTCTGATTCCCCAACTCTGATTCCCCGCCTCAGATTCCCTGCCTCAGATTCCCTGCCTCAGATTCCCTGCGTCAGATTCCCTGCCTCTGATTCCCCGCCTCTGATTCCCCGCCTCTTATTCCCTGCCTCTGATTCGCCGCCTCTGATTCCCCGCCTCTGATTCCCTGCCTCTGTTTCCCCGCCTCTGATTCCCCGCCTCTGATTCCCCGCCTAATATTTCCTGGCTCTGATTCCCTACCTGAGATTCCCTGCCTGAGATTCCCCGCCTCAGATTCCCTGCCTCAGATTCCCCGCCTCAGATTCCCCGCCTCAGATTCCCCGCCTCAGATTCCCCGCCTCAGATTCCCCGTCTCAGATTCCCTGCCTCAGATTCCCCGCTTCTGATTCCCCGCCTCAGATTCCCTGCCTCTGATTCCCTGCCTCTGATTCCCTGCCTCTGATTCCCTGCCTCTGATTCCGCACCTCTGATTCCACGCCTCTATTTCCGTGACTCTGATTCCCCGCCTCTGATTCCCTGCCTCTCATACCCTGCCTCTCTTTGCCTGCCTCTATTTCCGTGCTTCTTTCTCTGCATCTAGTTTCCCACATCTCATTTGCCCCCTCTGATAACCCGCCTCTGATTCCCCGCCTCTGATTCCCCGCCTCTGATTCCCCGCCTCTGATTCCCCGCCTCTGATTCCCCGCCTCTGATTCCCTGCCTCAGATTCCCTGCCTCAGATTCCTTGCCTCAGATTCCCTGCCTCTGATTCCCCGCCTCTGATTCCCCGCCTCTGATTCCCCGCCTAATATTTCCTGGCTCTGATTCCCTACCTGAGATTCCCTGCCTGAGATTCCCCGCCTCAGATTCCCTGCCTCAGATTCCCCGCCTCAGATTCCCCGCCTCAGATTCCCCGCCTCAGATTCCCCGCCTCAGATTCCCCGTCTCAGATTCCCTGCCTCAGATTCCCCGCTTCTGATTCCCCGCCTCAGATTCCCTGCCTCTGATTCCCTGCCTCTGATTCCCTGCCTCTGATTCCCTGCCTCTGATTCCGCACCTCTGATTCCACGCCTCTATTTCCGTGACTCTGATTCCCCGCCTCTGATTCCCTGCCTCTCATACCCTGCCTCTCTTTGCCTGCCTCTATTTCCGTGCTTCTTTCTCTGCATCTAGTTTCCCACATCTCATTTGCCCCCTCTGATAACCCGCCTCTGATTCCCCGCCTCTGATTCCCCGCCTCTGATTCCCCGCCTCTGATTCCCCGCCTCTGATTCCCCGCCTCTGATTCCCTGCCTCAGATTCCCTGCCTCAGATTCCTTGCCTCAGATTCCCTGCCTCTGATTCCCCGCCTCTGATTCCCCGCCTCTTATTCCCCGCTTCTGATTCCCCGCCTCTGATTCCCCGCCTCTGATTCCCTGCCTCTGATTCCCCGCCTCAGATTCCCTGCCTCAGATTCCCTGCCTCAGATTCCCTGCCTCAGATTCCCTGCCTCTGATTCCCCGCCTCTGATTCCCCGCCTCTTATTCCCTGCCTCTGATTCCCCGCCTCTGATTCCCCACCTCTGATTCCCTGCCTCTGTTTCCCCGCCTCTGATTCCCCGCCTCTGATTCCCCGCCTCATATTTACTGGCTCTGATTCCCTACCTGAGATTCCCTGCCAGAGATTCCCCGCCTCAGATTCCCTGCCTCAGATTCCCCGCCTCAGATTCCCCGCCTCAGATTCCTCGCCTCAGATTCCCCGCCTCAGATTCCCCGCCTCAGATTCCCCGCCTCAGATTCCCTGCCTCTGATTCCCTGCCTCTGATTCCCTGCCTCTGATTCCCTGCCTCTGATTCCGCACCTCTGATTCCACGCCTCTCTTTCCTTGTCTCTGATTCCCCGCCTCTGATTCCCTGCCTCTGATACCCTGCCTCTCTTTGCCTGCCTCTATTTCCGTGCCTCTTTCTCTGCATCTAGTTTCCCACATCTCATTTGCCCCCTCTGATAACCCGCCTCTGATTCCATGCCTCTGATTCACTGCCTCAGATTCCCTGCCTCAGATACCCCGACTCAGATTTACCGCCTCAGATTCCCCGCCTCAGATTCCCTGCCTCAGATTCCCTGCCTCAGATTCCCTGCCTCAGATTCCCTGCCTCAGATCCCTGCCTCCGATTCCCCGCCTCTGATTCCCCGCCTCTGATTCCCCGCCTCTGATTCCCAGCCTCTGAATCCCCGCCTCTGAATCCCCGCCTCTGATACCCCACCTCTGGTTCCCCGCCTCTGATTCCCCGCCTCTGATTCCCTGCCTCTGATTCCAGGCCTCTGATTCCCCGCTTCTGATTCCAGGCCTCTTATTCCCCGCCTCTGATTCCCCACCTCTGATTGCCTGCCACTGATTGCCCGCCTCTGATTCCCCGCCTCTGATTCCCCACCTCTGTCTCGACGCCTCTCTTTCGCCTCCACTCTTTCCCCTCCACACTTTCCGTGCCTGTCTTTCACTCCCTCAATTTCAACAACACTGTTTCATCTGTTTTGTGTACCTCATTTTAAACACACAAGTTCCAACCACTATGTTTTGCCCGCCTCTTTCCCCGCCTCTATTTATCCACCTATGTTTACCTGCCTCTGTTTACCCGCCTGTTTCCCCTCCTCTGATTCCCCACCTTTCATTCCCCGCCTCTCTTTCCCTGCCTCTATTTCCGCGCCTCTTTCTCTGACTCTCTTTCCCCACATCTCTTTTCCTCCCCCTGATTCCCCGCCTCTGATTCCCCGCCTCTGATTCCCTGCCTCTGATTCCCCGCCTTTGATTCCCTGCCTCAGATTCCCTGCCTCAGATTCCCTGCCTCAGATTCCCTGCCTCTGATTCCCCGCCTCTGATTCCCCGCCTCTTATTCCCCGCCTCTGATTCCCCGCCTCTGATTCCCCACCTCTGATTCCCTGCCTCAGATTCCCCGGCTCTGATTCCCTGCATCAGATTCCCTGCCTCAGATTCCCTGCCTCTGATTCCCCGCCTCTGATTGCCTGCCTCTGATTCCCCGCCTCTGATTCCCTGCCTCAGATTCCCTGCCTCAGATTCCCTGCCTCAGATTCCCTGCCTCTGATTCCCCGCCTTTGATTCCCCACCTCTTATTCCCCGCCTCTGATTCCCCACCTCTGATTCCGCGCCTCTGATTCCCTGCCTCTGTTTCCCCGCCTCTGATTCCCCGCCTCTGATTCCCTGCCTCAGATTCCCCGGCTCTGATTCCCTGCCTGAGATTCCCTGCCTCAGATACCCCGCCTCATTTCCCCGCCTCAGATTTCCCGCCTCAGATTCCCCGCCTCAGATTCCGCGCCTCAGATTCCCCGCCTCAGATTCCCCGCCTCAGATTCCCCTCCTCATATTCCCCGCCTCAGATTCCCCGCCTCAGATTCCCCGCCTCAGATTCCCCGCCTCAGATTCCCCGCCTCAGATTCCCCGCCTCAGATTCACCGACTCAGATTCCCTGCCTCAGATTCCCTGCCTCTGATTGCCTGCCTCTGATTCCCTGCCTCTGATTCCCTGCCTCTGATTCCCTGCCTCTGATTCCCTGCCTCTGATTCCCTGCCTCTGATTCCCTGCCTCTGATTCCGAGCCTCTGATTCCACGCCTCTCTTTCCGTATCTCTGATTCCACGCCTCCGATTCCCTGCCTCTGATACCCTGCCTCTCTTTGCCTGCCTCTATTTCGGTGCCACTTTCTCTGCATCTAGTTTCCCACATCTCATTTGCCCCCTCTGATTACCCGCCTCTGATTCCATGCCTCTGATTCCCCGCCTCTGATTCCCCGCCTCTGATTCCCTGCCTCTGATTCCCCACCTCTGATTCCCTGCCTCAGATTCCCTGCCTCAGATTCCCTGACTCAGATTCCCTGCCTCAGATTCCCTGCCTCTGATTCCCCGCCTCTGATTCCCCGCCTCTTATTCCCCGCCTCTGATTTCCCGCCTCTGATTCCCCGCCTCTGATTCCCTGCCTCTGTTTCCCCGCCTCTGATTCCCCGCCTCTGATTCCCCGCCTCAGATTTCCCGGCTCTGATTCCCTGCCTGAGATTCCCCGCCTGAGATTCCCCGCCTCAGATTCCCTGCCTCAGATTCCCCGCCTCAGATTCCCCGCCTCAGATTCCCCATCTCAGATTCCCCGCCTCAGATTCCCCGCCTCAGATTCCCCGCCTCAGAATCCCTGCCTCAGATTCCCTGCCTCTGATTGCCTTCCTCTGATTCCCTGCCTCTGATTCCCTGCCTCTGATTCCCTGCCTCTGATTCCCTGCCTCTGATTCCTGCCTCTCATTCCCTGCCTCTCATTCCCTGCCTCTGATCCGGCACCTCTGATTCCACGCCTCTCTTTCCGTGTCTCTGATTCGCCGCCTCTGATTCCCCGCCTCTGATTCCCTGCCTCTGATTCCCCAACTCTGATTCCCCGCCTCAGATTCCCTGCCTCAGATTCCCTGCCTCAGATTCCCTGCGTCAGATTCCCTGCCTCTGATTCCCCGCCTCTGATTCCCCGCCTCTTATTCCCTGCCTCTGATTCGCCGCCTCTGATTCCCCGCCTCTGATTCCCTGCCTCTGTTTCCCCGCCTCTGATTCCCCGCCTCTGATTCCCCGCCTCATATTTCCTGGCTCTGATTCCCTACCTGAGATTCCCTGCCTGAGATTCCCCGCCTCAGATTCCCTGCCTCAGATTCCCCGCCTCAGATTCCCCGCCTCAGATTCCCCGCCTCAGATTCCCCGCCTCAGATTCCCCGTCTCAGATTCCCTGCCTCAGATTCCCCGCCTCAGATTCCCCGCCTCAGATTCCCTGCCTCTGATTCCCTGCCTCTGATTCCCTGCCTCTGATTCCCTGCCTCTGATTCCGCACCTCTGATTCCACGCCTCTATTTCCGTGACTCTGATTCCCCGCCTCTGATTCCCTGCCTCTCATACCCTGCCTCTCTTTGCCTGCCTCTATTTCCGTGCTTCTTTCTCTGCATCTAGTTTCCCACATCTCATTTGCCCCCTCTGATAACCCGCCTCTGATTGCATGCCTCTGATTCCCCGCCTCTGATTCCCCGCCTCTGATTCCCCGCCTCTGATTCCCCGCCTCTGATTCCCTGCCTCAGATTCCCTGCCTCAGATTCCTTGCCTCAGATTCCCTGCCTCTGATTCCCCGCCTCTGATTCCCCGCCTCTTATTCCTAGCTTCTGATTCCCCGCCTCTGATTCCCCGCCTCTGATTCCCTGCCTCTGATTCCCCGCCTCAGATTCCCTGCCTCAGATTCCCTGCCTCAGATTCCCTGCCTCAGATTCCCTGCCTCTGATTCCCCGCCTCTGATTCCCCGCCTCTTATTCCCTGTTTCTGATTCCCCGCCTCTGATTCCCCACCTCTGATTCCCTGCCTCTGTTTCCCCGCCTCTGATTCCCCGCCTCTGATTCCCCGCCTCATATTTACTGGCTCTGATTCCCTACCTGAGATTCCCTGCCTGAGATTCCCCGCCTCAGATTCCCTGCCTCAGATTCCCCGCCTCAGATTCCCCGCCTCAGATGCCTCGCCTCAGATTCCCCGCCTCTGATTCCCCGCCTCAGATTCCCCGCCTCAGATTCCCTGCCTCTGATTCCCTGCCTCTGATTCCCTGCCTCTGATTCCCTGCCTCTGATTCCGCACCTCTGATTCCACGCCTCTATTTCCGTGTCTCTGATTCCCCGCCTCTGATTCCCTGCCTCTGATACCCTGCCTCTCTTTGCCTGCCTCAATTTCCGTGCTTCTTTCTCTGCATCTAGTTTCCCACATCTCATTTGCCCCCTCTGATAACCCGCCTCTGATTCCATGCCTCTGATTCCCCGCCTCTGATTCCCCGCCTCTGATTCCCCGCCTCTGATTCCCTGCCTCAGATTCCCTGCCTCAGATTCCTTGCCTCAGATTCCCTGCCTCTGATTCCCCGCTTCTGATTCCCCGCCTCTTATTCCCCGCGTCTGATTCCCCGCCTCAGATTCCCCGGCTCTGATTCCCTGCCTGAGATTCCATGCCTGAGAATCCCCGCCTCAGATTCCCTGCCTCAGATTCCCCGCCTCAGATTCCCCGCCTCAGAATCCCCGCCTCAAATTCCCTGCCTCAGATTCCCCGCCTCAGATTCCCCGCCTCAGATTCCCCGCCTCAGATTCCCCACCTCAGATTCCCTGCCTCAGATTCCCTGCCTCAGATTCCCTGCCTCAGATTCCCTTCATCTGATTCCCTTCATCTGATTCCCTGCCTCTGATTCCCTGCCTCTGATTCCCTGCCTCTGATTCCCCGCCTCTGATTCCCCTCCTCAGATTCCCTGCCTCAGATTCCCTGCCTCAGATTCCCTGCCTCTGATTCCCTGCCTCAGATTCCCTGCCTCAGCTTCCCTGCCTCAGATTCCCTGCCTCTGATTGCCTGCCTCTGATTCCCTGCCTCTGATTCCCTGCCTCTGATTGCCTGCCTCTGATTCCCTGCCTCTGATTCCCTGCCTCTGATTCCCTGCCTCTGATACCGCACCTCTGATTCCACGCCTCTCTTTCCTTGTCTCTGATTCCCCGCCTCTGATTCCCTGCCTCTGATACCCTGCCTCTCTTTGCCTGCCTCTATTTCCGTGCCTCTAACTCTGCATCTAGTTTCCCACATCTCATTTGCCCCCTCTGATAACCCGCCTTTGATTCCATGCCTCTGATTCACTGCCTCAGATTCCCTGCCTCAGATTCCCTGCCTCTGATTCCCCGCCTCTGATTCCCCGCCTCTTATTCCCCGCCTCTGATTCCCCGCCTCTGATTCCCCACCTCTGATTCCCTGCCTCAGATTCCCCGGCTCTGATTCCCTGCATCAGATTCCCTGCCTCAGATTCCCTGCCTCTGATTCCCCGCCTCTGATTGCCTGCCTCTGATTCCCCGCCTCTGATTCCCTGCCTCAGATTCCCTGCCTCAGATTCCCTGCCTCAGATTCCCTGCCTCTGATTCCCCGCCTTTGATTCCGCACCTCTTATTCCCCGCCTCTGATTCCCCACCTCTGATTCCGCGCCTCTGATTCCCTGCCTCTGTTTCCCCTCCTCTGATTCCCCGCCTCTGATTCCCTGCCTCAGATTCCCCGGCTCTGATTCCCTGCCTGAGATTCCCTGCCTCAGATACCCCGCCTCAGATTCCCCGCCTCAGATTTCCCGCCTCAGATTCCCCGCCTCAGATTCCCCGCCTCAGATTCCCCACCTCAGATTCCCCGCCTCAGATTCCCCTCCTCATATTCCCCGCCTCAGATTCCCCGCCTCAGATTCCCCGCCTCAGATTCCCCGCCTCAGATTCCCCGCCTCAGATTCCCCGCCTCAGATTCACCGACTCAGATTCCCTGCCTCAGATTCCCTGCCTCTGATTGCCTGCCTCTGATTCCCTGCCTCTGATTCCCTGCCTCTGATTCCCTGCCTCTGATTCCCTGCCTCTGATTCCCTGCCTCTGATTCCCTGCCTCTGATTCCGGGCCTCTGATTCCACGCCTCTCTTTCCGTATCTCTGATTCCACGCCTCCGATTCCCTGCCTCTGATACCCTGCCTCTCTTTGCCTGCCTCTATTTCGGTGCCACTTTCTCTGCATCTAGTTTCCCACATCTCATTTGCCCCCTCTGATTACCCGCCTCTGATTCCATGCCTCTGATTCCCCGCCTCTGATTCCCCGCCTCTGATTCCCTGCCTCTGATTCCCCACCTCTGATTCCCTGCCTCAGATTCCCTGCCTCAGATTCCCTGACTCAGATTCCCTGCCTCAGATTCCCTGCCTCTGATTCCCCGCCTCTGATTCCCCGCCTCTTATTCCCCGCCTCTGATTCCCCGCCTCTGATTCCCCGCCTCTGATTCCCTGCCTCTGTTTCCCCGCCTCTGATTCCCCGCCTCTGATTCCCCGCCTCAGATTTCCCGGCTCTGATTCCCTGCCTGAGATTCCCCGCCTGAGATTCCCCGCCTCAGATTCCCTGCCTCAGATTCCCCGCCTCAGATTCCCCGCCTCAGATTCCCCATCTCAGATTCCCCGCCTCAGATTCCCCGCCTCAGATTCCCCGCCTCAGAATCCCTGCCTCAGATTCCCTGCCTCTGATTGCCTTCCTCTGATTCCCTGCCTCTGATTCCCTGCCTCTGATTCCCTGCCTCTGATTCCCTGCCTCTGATTCCTGCCTCTCATTCCCTGCCTCTCATTCCCTGCCTCTGATCCGGCACCTCTGATTCCACGCCTCTCTTTCCGTGTCTCTGATTCGCCGCCTCTGATTCCCCGCCTCTGATTCCCTGCCTCTGATTCCCCAACTCTGATTCCCCGCATCAGATTCCCTGCCTCAGATTCCCTGCCTCAGATTCCCTGCGTCAGATTCCCTGCCTCTGATTCCCCGCCTCTGATTCCCCGCCTCTTATTCCCTGCCTCTGATTCGCCGCCTCTGATTCCCCGCCTCTGATTCCCTGCCTCTGTTTCCCCGCCTCTGATTCCCCGCCTCTGATTCCCCGCCTAATATTTCCTGGCTCTGATTCCCTACCTGAGATTCCCTGCCTGAGATTCCCCGCCTCAGATTCCCTGCCTCAGATTCCCCGCCTCAGATTCCCCGCCTCAGATTCCCCGCCTCAGATTCCCCGCCTCAGATTCCCCGTCTCAGATTCCCTGCCTCAGATTCCCCGCCTCAGATTCCCCGCCTCAGATTCCCTGCCTCTGATTCCCTGCCTCTGATTCCCTGCCTCTGATTCCCTGCCTCTGATTCCGCACCTCTGATTCCACGCCTCTATTTCCGTGACTCTGATTCCCCGCCTCTGATTCCCTGCCTCTGATTCCCCGCCTCAGATTCCCTGCCTCAGATTCCCTGCCTCAGATTCCCTGCCTCAGATTCCCTGCCTCTGATTCCCCGCCTCTGATTCCCCGCCTCTTATTCCCTGCCTCTGATTCCCCGCCTCTGATTCCCCACCTCTGATTCCCTGCCTCTGTTTCCCCGCCTCTGATTCCCCGCCTCTGATTCCCCGCCTCATATTTACTGGCTCTGATTCCCTACCTGAGATTCCCTGCCAGAGATTCCCCGCCTCAGATTCCCTGCCTCAGATTCCCCGCCTCAGATTCCCCGCCTCAGATTCCTCGCCTCAGATTCCCCGCCTCAGATTCCCCGCCTCAGATTCCCCGCCTCAGATTCCCTGCCTCTGATTCCCTGCCTCTGATTCCCTGCCTCTGATTCCCTGCCTCTGATTCCGCACCTCTGATTCCACGCCTCTATTTCCGTGTCTCTGATTCCCCGCCTCTGATTCCCTGCCTCTGATACCCTGCCTCTCTTTGCCTGCCTCAATTTCCGTGCTTCTTTCTCTGCATCTAGTTTCCCACATCTCATTTGCCCCCTCTGATAACCCGCCTCTGATTCCATCCCTCTGAATCCCCGCATCTGATTCCCCGCCTCTGATTCCCCGCCTCTGATTCCCTGCCTCAGATTCCCTGCCTCAGATTCCTTGCCTCAGATTCCCTGCCTCTGATTCCCCGCTTCTGATTCCCCGCCTCTTATTCCCCGCGTCTGATTCCCCGCCTCAGATTCCCCGGCTCTGATTCCCTGCCTGAGATTCCATGCCTGAGAATCCCCGCCTCAGATTCCCTGCCTCAGATTCCCCGCCTCAGATTCCCCGCCTCAGAATCCCCGCCTCAAATTCCCTGCCTCAGATTCCCCGCCTCAGATTCCCCGCCTCAGATTCCCCGCCTCAGATTCCCTACCTCAGATTCCCTGCCTCAGATTCCCTGCCTCAGATTCCCTGCCTCAGATTCCCTTCATCTGATTCCCTTCATCTGATTCCCTGCCTCTGATTCCCTGCCTCTGATTCCCTGCCTCTGATTCCCCGCCTCTGATTCCCCTCCTCAGATTCCCTGCCTCAGATTCCCTGCCTCAGATTCCCTGCCTCTGATTCCCTGCCTCAGATTCCCTGCCTCAGATTCCCTGCCTCAGATTCCCTGCCTCTGATTGCCTGCCTCTGATTCCCTGCCTCTGATTCCCTGCCTCTGATTGCCTGCCTCTGATTCCCTGCCTCTGATTCCCTGCCTCTGATTCCCTGCCTCTTATACCGCACCTCTGATTCCACGCCTCTCTTTCCTTGTCTCTGATTCCCCGCCTCTGATTCCCTGCCTCTGATACCCTGCCTCTCTTTGCCTGCCTCTATTTCCGTGCCTCTAACTCTGCATCTAGTTTCCCACATCTCATTTGCCCCCTCTGATAACCCGCCTTTGATTCCATGCCTCTGATTCACTGCCTCAGATTCCCTGCCTCAGATACCCCGACTCAGATTTACCGCCTCAGATTCCCCGCCTCAGATTCCCTGCCTCAGATTCCCTGCCTCAGATTCCCTGCCTCAGATTCCCTGCCTCAGATCCCTGCCTCCGATTCCCCGCCTCTGATTCCCCGCCTCTGATTCCCCGCCTCTGATTCCCAGCCTCTGAATCCCCGCCTCTGAATCCCCTCCTCTGATTCCCCGCCTCTGTTTCCCCGCCTCTGATTCCCCGCCTCTGATTCCCTTCCTCTGATTCCATGCCTCTGATTCCCCGCCTCTGATTCCAGGCCTCTTATTCCCCGCCTCTGATTCCCCACCTCGGATTGCCTGCCACTGATTGCCCGCCTCTGATTCCCCGCCTCTGATTCCCCACCTCTGTCTCGACGCCTCTCTTTCGCCTCCACTCTTTCCCCTCCACACTTTCCGTGCCTGTCTTTCCCTCCCTCAATTTCAACAACACTGTTTGATCTCTTTTGTGTACCTCATTTTAAACACACAAGTTCCAACCACTATGTTTTGCCCGCCTCTTTCCCCGCCTCTATTTATCCACCTATGTTTACCTGCCTCTGTTTACCCGCCTGTTTCCCCTCCTCTGATTCCCCACCTTTCATTCCCCGCTTCTCTTTCCCTGCCTCTATTTCCGCGCCTCTTTCTCTGACTCTCTTTCCCCACATCTCTTTTCCTCCCTCTGATTCCCCACCTCTGATTCCCCGCCTCTGATTCCCTGCCTCTGATTCCCCGCCTCTGATTCCCTGCCTCAGATTCCCTGCCTCAGATTCCCTGCCTCAGATTCCCTGCCTCTGATTCCCCGCCTCTGATTCCCCGCCTCTTATTCCCCGCCTCTGATTCCCCGCCTCTGATTCCCCACCTCTGAGTCCCTGCCTCAGATTTTCCGGCTCTGATTCCCTGCATCTGATTCCGCGCCTCTGATTCCCTGCCTCTGTTTCCCCGCCTCTGATTCCCGGCCTCTGATTCCCCGCCTCAGATTCCCCGGCTCTGATTCCCTGCCTGAGATTCCCTGCCTCAGATACCCCGCCTCAGATTCCCCGCCTCAGATTCCCCGCCTCAGATTCCCCGCCTCAGATTCCCCGCCTCAGATTCCCCACCTCAGATTCCCCGCCTCAGATTCCCCTCCTCAGATTCCCCACCTCAGATTCCCCGCCTCAGATTCCCCACCTCAGATTCCCCGCCTCAGATTCCCCGCCTCAGATTCCCCGCCTCAGATTCCCCGACTCAGATTCCCTGCCTCAGATTCCCTGCCTCTGATTGCCTGCCTCTGATTCCCTGCCTCTGATTCCCTGCCTCTGATTCCCTGCCTCTGATTCCCTGCCTCTGATTCCCTGCCTCTGATTCCCTGCCTCTGATTCCGAGCCTCTGATTCCACGCCTCTCTTTCCGTATCTTTGATTCCCCGCATCCGATTCCCTGCCTCTGATACCCTGCCTCTCTTTGCCTGCCTCTATTTCGGTGCCACTTTCTCTGCATCTAGTTTCCCACATCTCATTTGCCCCCTCTCATTACCCGCCTCTGATTCCATGCCTCTGATTCCCCGCCTCAGATTCCCCGCCTCAGATTCCCCGCCTCAGATTCCCCGCCTCAGATTCCCCGCCTCAGATTCCCCGCCTCAGATTCCCTGCCTCTGATTGCCTGCCTCTGATTCCCTACCTCTGATTCCCTGCCTCTAAATCCCCGCCTCTTATTCCCTGCCTCTGATTCCCCGCCTCTGATTCCCCGCCTCTGATTCCCTGCCTCAGATTCCCCGCCTCAGATTCCCCGCCTCAGATTCCCCGTCTCAGATTCCCCGCCTCAGATTCCCCGCCTCAGATTCCCCGCCTCAGATTCCCTGCCTCTGATTCCCTGCCTCTGATTCCCTGCCTCTGATTCCCTGCCTCTGATTCCGCACCTCTGATTCCACGCCTCTATTTCCGTGTCTCTGATTCCCTGCCTCTGATTCCCTGCCTCTGATACACTGCCTCTCTTTGCCTGCCTCTATTTCCGTGCTTCTTTCTCTGCATCTAGTTTCCCACATCTCATTTGCCCCCTCTGATAACCCGCCTCTGATTCCATGCCTCTGATTCCCCGCCTCTGATTCCCCGCCTCTGATTCCCTGCCTCAGATTCCCTGCCTCAGATTCCTTGCCTCAGATTCCCAGCCTCTGATTCCCCGCCTCTGATTCCCCGCCTCTTATTCCACGCGTCTGATTCCCCGCCTCAGATTCCCCGGCTCTGATTCCCTGCCTGAGATTCCATTCCTGAGAATCCCCGCCTCAGATTCCCTGCCTCACATTCCCCGCCTCAGATTCCCCGCCTCAGAATCCCCGCCTCAAATTCCCTGCCTCAGATTCCCCGCCTCAGATTCCCCGCCTCAGATTCCCCGCCTCAGATTCCCCACCTCAGATTCCCCGCCTCAGATTCCCTGCCTCAGATTCCCTGCCTCAGATTCCCTTCATCTGATTCCCTTCATCTGATTCCCTGCCTCTGATTCCCTGCCTCTGATTCCCTGCCTCTGATTCCCCGCCTCTGATTCCCCTCCTCAGATTCCCTGCCTCAGATTCCCTGCCTCAGATTCCCTGCCTCTGATTCCCTGCCTCAGATTCCCTGCCTCAGATTCCCTGCCTCAGATTCCCTGCCTCTGATTGCCTGCCTCAGATTCCCTGCCTCTGATTCCCTGCCTCTGATTGCCTGCCTCTGATTCCCTGCCTCTGATTCCCTGCCTCTGATTCCATGCCTCTGATACCGCACCTCTGATTCCACGCCTCTCTTTCCTTGTCTCTGATTCCCCGCCTCTGATTCCCTGCCTCTGATACCCTGCCTCTCTTTGCCTGCCTCTATTTCCGTGCCTCTTTCTCTGCATCTAGTTTCCCACATCTCATTTGCCCCCTCTGATAACCCGCCTCTGATTCCATGCCTCTGATTCACTGCCACAGATTCCCTGCCTCAGATACCCCGACTCAGATTTACCGCCTCAGATTCCCCGCCTCAGATTCCCTGCCTCAGATTCCCTGCCTCAGATTCACTGCCTGAGATTCCCTGCCTCAGATCCCTGCCTCCGATTTCCCTCCTCTGATTCCCCGCCTCTGATTCCCCGCCTCTGATTCCCAGCCTCTGAATCCCCGCCTCTGAATCCCCTCCTCTGATTCCCCGCCTCTGTTTCCCCGCCTCTGATTCCCCGCCTCTGATTCCATGCCTCTGATTCCCCGCCTCTGATTCCAGGCCTCTTATTCCCCGCCTCTGATTCCCCACCTCTGATTGCCTGCCACTGATTGCCCGCCTCTGATTCCCCGCCTCTGATTCCCCACCTCTGTCTCGACGCCTCTCTTTCGCCTCCACTCTTTCCCCTCCACACTTTCCGTGCCTGTCTTTCCCTCCCTCAATTTCAACAACACTGTTTGATCTGTTTTGTGTACCTCATTTTAAACACACAAGTTCCAACCACTATGTTTTGCCCGCCTCTTTCCCCGCCTCTATTTATCCACCTATGTTTACCTGCCTCTGTTTACCCGCCTGTTTCCCCTCCTCTGATTCCCCACCTTTCATTCCCCGCCTCTCTTTCCCTGCCTCTATTTCCGCGCCTCTTTCTCTGACTCTCTTTCCCCACATCTCTTTTCCTCCCCCTGATTCCCCGCCTCTGATTCCCCGCCTCTGATTCCCTGCCTCTGATTCCCCGCCTCTGATTCCCCGCCTCAGATTCCCGGCTCTGATTCCCTGCCTGAGATTCCCCACCTCTGATTCCCTGCCTCAGATTCCCAAGCTCTGATTCCCTGCATCTGATTCCGCGCCTCTGATTCCCTGCCTCTGTTTCCCCGCCTCTGATTCCCCGCCTCTGATTCCCCGCCTCAGATTCCCCGGCTCTGATTCCCTGCCTGAGATTCCCTGCCTCAGATACACCGCCTCAGATTCCCCGCCTCAGATTTCCCGCCTCAGATTCCCCGCCTCAGATTCCCCGCCTCAGATTCCCCGCCTCAGATTCCCCGCCTCAGATTCCCCTCCTCAGATTCCCCACCTCAGATTCCCCGCCTCAGATTCCCAACCTCAGATTCCCCGCCTCAGATTCCCCGCCTCAGATTCCCCGCCTCAGATTCCCCGACTCAGATTCCCTGCCTCAGATTCCCTGCCTCTGATTGCCTTCCTCTGATTCCCTGCCTCTGATTCCCTGCCTCTGATTCCCTGCCTCTGATTCCCTGCCTCTGATTCCCTGCCTCTGATTCCCTGCCTCTGATTCCGAGCCTCTGATTCCACGCCTCTCTTTCCGTATCTCTGATTCCCCGCCTCCGATTCCCTGCCTCTGATACCCTGCCTCTCTTTGCCTGCCTCTATTTCGGTGCCACTTTCTCTGCATCTAGTTTCCCACATCTCATTTGCCCCCTCTGATAACCCGCCTCTGATTCCATGCCTCTGATTCACTGCCTCAGATTCCCTGCCTCAGATACCCCGACTCAGATTTACCACCTCAGATTTCCCACCTCAGATTCCCTGCCTCAGATTCCCTGCCTCAGATTCCCTGCCTCAGATTCCCTGCCTCAGATTCCCTGCCTCCGATTCCCCGCCTCTGATTCCCCGCCTCTGATTCCCCGCCTCTGATTCCCAGCCTCTGAATCCCCGCCTCTGAATCCCCGCCTCTGATTCCCCGCCTCTGTTTCCCCGCCTCTGATTCCTCACCTCTGATTCCCCGCCTCTGATTCCACGCCTCTGATTCCCCGCCTCTGATTCCAGGCCTCTTATTCCCCGCATCTGATTCCCCACCTCTGATTGCCTGCCACTGATTGCCCGCCTCTGATTCCCCGCCTCTGATTCCCCGCCTCTGATTCCCCACCTCTTTCTGTATGCCTCTCTTTCGCCTCCGCTTTTTCCCCTACACTCTTTCCGCGCCTCTCTTTCCCTCCCTCAATTTCAACAACTCTGTTTGATCTGTTCTGTGTACCTCATTTTCAACACACAAGTTCCAACCACTATGTTTCACCCATCACTATACCCGCCTCTATTTTTCCGCCTATGTTTACCCGCCTCTGTTTATTCACCTGTTTCACCGCCTCTGATTCCCCGCCTCTGATTCCCCACCTCTGTCTCGGCGCCTCTCTTTCGCCTCCACTCTTTCCCCTCCACTCTTTCCGTGCCTGTCTTTCCCTCCCTCAATTTCAACAACACTGTTTTATCTGTTTTGTGTACCTCATTTTAAACACACAAGTTCCATCCACTATGTTTTGCCCGCCTCTTTCCCCGCCTCTATTTATCCACCTATGTTTAACTGCCTCTGTTTACCCGCCTGTTTCCCCGCCTCTGATTCCCCACCTTTCATTCCCCGCCTCTCTATCCTGCCTCTATTTCCGCGCCTCTTTATCTGCCTCTCTTTCCCCACATCTCTTTTCCTCCCGCTGATTCCCCGCCTCAGATTCCCTGCCTCAGATTCCCTGCCTCAGATTCCCTGCCTCAGATTCCCCGCCTCTGATTCCCCGCCTCTGATTCCCCGCCTCTTATTCCCTGCCTCTGATTCCCCGCCTCTGATTCCCCGCCTCTGATTCCCTGCCTCTGTTTCCCCGCCTCTGATTCCCCGCCTCTGATTCCCCGCCTCATATTTACTGGCTCTGATTCCCTACCTGAGATTCCCTTCCTGAGATTCCCCGCCTCAGATTCCCTGCCTAAGATTCCCCGCCTCAGATTCCCCGCCTCAGATTCCCCACCTCAGATTCCCCGCCTCAGATTCCCCGCCTCAGATTCCCTGCCTCTGATTCCCTGCCTCTGATTCCCTGCCTCTGATTCCCTGCCTCTGATTCCGCACCTCTGATTCCACGCCTCTATTTCCGTGTCTCTGATTCCCCGCCTCTGATTCCCCGCCTCTGATTCCCCGCCTCAGATTCCCTGCCTCAGATTCCTTGCCTCAGATTCCCTGCCTCTGATTCCCCGCCTCTGATTCCCCGCCTCTTATTCCCCGCGTCTGATTCCCCGCCTCAGATTCCCCGGCTCTGATTCCCTGCCTGAGATTCCATGCCTGAGAATCCCCGCCTCAGATTCCCTGCCTCAGATTCCCCGCCTCAGATTCCCCGCCTCAGAATCCCCGCCTCAAATTCCCTGCCTCAGATTCCCCGTCTCAGATTCCCCGCCTCAGATTCCCTGCCTCAGATTCCCCACCTCAGATTCCCTGCCTCAGATTCCCTTCCTCAGATTCCCTGCCTCAGATTCCCTTCATCTGATTCCCTTCATCTGATTCCCTGCCTCTGATTCCCTGCCTCTGATTCCCTGCCTCTGATTCCCCGCCTCTGATTCCCCTCCTCAGATTCCCTGCCTCAGATTCCCTGCCTCAGATTCCCTGCCTCTGATTCCCTGCCTCAGATTCCCTGCCTCAGGTTCCCTGCCTCAGATTCCCTGCCTCTGATTGCCTGCCTCTGATTCCCTACCTCTGATTCCCTGCCTCTGATTGCCTGCCTCTGATACCCTGCCTCTGATTCCCTGCCTCTGATTCACTGCCTCTGATACCGCACCTCTGATTCCACGCCTCTCTTTCCTTGTCTCTGATTCCCCGCCTCTGATTCCCTGCCTCTGATACCCTGCCTCTCTTTGCCTGCCTCTATTTCCGTGCCTCTTTCTCTGCATCTAGTTTCCCACATCTCATTTGCCCCCTCTGATAACCCGCCTCTGATTCCATGCCTCTGATTCACTGCCTCAGATTCCCTGCCTCAGATACCCCGACTCAGATTTACCGCCTCAGATTCCCCGCCTCAGATTCCCTGCCTCAGATTCCCTGCCTCAGATTCCCTGCCTCAGATTCCCTGCCTCAGATCCCTGCCTCCGATTCCCCGCCTCTGATTCCCCGCCTCTGATTCCCCGCCTCTGATTCCCAGCCTCTGAATCCCCGCCTCTGAATCCCCTCCTCTAATTCTCCGCCTCTGTTTCCCCGCCTCTGATTCCCCGCCTCTGATTCCCTGCCTCTGATTCCATGCCTCTGATTCCCCGCCTCTGATTCCAGGCCTCTTATTCCCCGCCTCTGATTCCCCACCTCTGATTGCCTGCCACTGATTGCCCGCCTCTGATTCCCCGCCTCTGATTCCCCACCTCTGTCTCGACGCCTCTCTTTCGCCCCCACTCTTTCCCCTCCACACTTTCCGTGCCTGTCTTTCCCTCCCTCAATTTCAACAACACTGTTTGATCTGTTTTGTGTACCTCATTTTAAACACACAAGTTCCAACCACTATGTTTTGCCCGCCTCTTTCCCCGCCTCTATTTATCCACCTAAGTTTACCTGCCTCTGTTTACCCGCCTGTTTCCCCTCCTCTGATTCCCCACCTTTCATTCCCTGCCTCTCTTTCCCTGCCTCTATTTCCGCGCCTCTTTCTCTGACTCTCTTTCCCCACATCTCTTTTCCTCCCCCTGATTCCCCGCCTCTGATTCCCCGCCTCTGATTCCCTGCCTCTGATTCCCCGCCTCTGATTCCCTGCCTCAGATTCCCTGCCTCGGATTCCCTGCCTCAGATTCCCTGCCTCTGATTCCCCGCCTCTGATTCCACGCCTCTTATTCCCCGCCTCTGATTCCCCGCCTCTGATTCCCCACCTCTGATTCCCTGCCTCAGATTCCCCAGCTCTGATTCCCTGCATCTGATTCCGCGCCTCTGATTCCCTGCCTCTGTTTCCCCGCCTCTGATTCCCCGCCTCTGATTCCCCGCCTCAGATTCCCCGGCTCTGATTCCCTGCCTGAGATTCCCTGCCTCAGATACCCCGCCTCAGATTCCCCGCCTCAGATTCCCCGCCTCAGATTCCCCGCCTCAGATTCCCCGCCTCAGATTCCCCGCCTCAGATTCCCCGCCTCAGATTCCCCTCCTCAGATTCCCCACCTCAGATTCCCCGCCTCAGATTCCCCACCTCAGATTCCCCGCCTCAGATTCCCCGCCTCAGATTCCCCGCCTTAGATTCCCCGACTCAGATTCCCTGCCTCAGATTCCCTGCCTCTGATTCCCTGCCTCTGATTCCCTGCCTCTGATTCCCTGCCTCTGATTCCGAGCCTCTGATTCCACGCCTCTCTTTCCGTATCTCTGATTCCCTGCCTCCGATTCCCTGCCTCTGATACCCTGCCTCTCTTTGCCTGCCTCTATTTCGGTGCCACATTCTCTGCATCTAGTTTCCCACATCTCATTTGCCCCCTCTGATTACCCGCCTCTGATTCCATGCCTCTGATTCCCCGCCTCTGATTCCCCGCCTCTGATTCCCTGCCTCTGATTCCCCACCTCTGATTCCCTGCCTCAGATTCCCTGCCTCAGATTCCCTGCCTCAGATTCCCTGCCTCAGATTCCCTGCCTCTGATTCCCCGCCTCTGATTCCCCGCCTCTTATTCCCCGCCTCTGATTCCCCGCCTCTGATTCCCCACCTCTGATTCCCTGCCTCTGTTTCCCCGCCTCTGATTCCCCGCCTCTGATTCCCCGCCTCAGATTTCCCGGCTCTGATTCCCTGCCTGAGATTCCCTGCCTGAGATTCCCCGCCTCAGATTCCCTGCCTCAGATTCCCCGCCTCAGATTCCCCGCCTCAGATTCCCCATCTCAGATTCCCCGCCTCAGATTCCCCGCCTCAGATTCCCCGCCTCAGATTCCCTGCCTCAGATTCCCTGCCTCTGATTGCCTTCCTCTGATTCCCTGCCTCCGATTCCCTGCCTCTGATTCCCTGCCTCTGATTCCCTGCCTCTGATGCCCTGCCTCTGATTCCGCACCTCTGATTCCACGCCTCCCTTTCCATGTCTCTGATTCCCCGCCTCTGATTCCCTGCCTCTGATACCCTGCCTCTCTTTGCCTGCCTCTATTTCGGTGCCTCTTTCTCTGCATCTAGTTTCCCACATCTCATTTGCCCCCACTGATAACCCGCCTCTGATTCCATGCCTCTGATTCCCCGCCTCTGATTCACCGCCTCTGATTCCCCGCCTCTCATTCCCTGCCTCAGATTCCCTGCCTCAGATTCCTTGCCTCAGATTCCCTGCCTCTGATTCCCCGCCTCTGATTCCCCACCTCTTATTCCCCGCCTCTGATTCCCCGCCTCTGATTCCCCGCCTCTGATTCCCTGCCTCTGTTTCCCCGCCTCTGATTCCCCGCATCTGATTCCCCGCCTCAGATTCCCCGGCTCTGATTCCCTGCCTGAGATTCCATGCCTCAGAATCCCCGCCTCAGATTCCCTGCCTCAGATTCCCCGCCTCAGATTCCCCGCCTCAGATTCCCCGCCTCAGATTCCATGCCTCAGATTCCCCGCATCAGATTCGCTGCCTCAGATTCCCTGCCCCAGATTCCCTTCATCTGATTCACTTCATCTGATTCCCTGCCTCTGATTCTCTGCCTCTGATTCCCTGCCTCTGATTCCCCACCTCTGCTTCCCCGCCTCAGATTCCCTGCCTCAGATTCCCTGCCTCAGATTCCCTGCCTCTGTTTCCCTGCCTCAGATTCCCTGCCTCAGATTCCCTGCCTCAGGTTCCCTGCCTCTGATTGCCTGCCTCTGATTCCCTGCCTCTGATTCCCTGCCTCTGATTGCCTGCCTCTGATTCCCTGCCACTGATTCCCTGCCTCTGATTCCCTGCCTCTGATTCCGCTCCTCTGATTCCACGCCTCTCTTTCCTTGTCTCTGATTCGGCGCCTCTGATTCCCTGCCTCTGATACCCTGCCTCTCTTTGCCTGCCTCTATTTCCGTGCCTCTTTCTCTGCATCTAGTTTCCCACATCTCATTTGCCCCCTCTGATAACCCGCCTCTGATTCCATGCCTCTGATTCACTGCCTCAGATTCCCTGCCTCAGATACCCCGACTCAGATTTACCACCTCAGATTTCCCGCCTCAGATTCCCTGCCTCAGATTCCCTGCCTCAGATTCCCTGCCTCAGATTCCCTGCCTCAGATTCCCTGCCTCAGATTCCCTGCCTCCGATTCCCCGCCTCTGATTCCCCGCCTCTGATTCCCCGCCTCTGATTCCCAGCCTCTGAATCCCCGCCTCTGAATCCCCGCCTCTGATTCCCCGCCTCTGTTTCCCCGCCTCTGATTCCTCACCTCTGATTCCCCGCCTCTGATTCCACGCCTCTGATTCCCCGCCTCTGATTCCAGGCCTCTTATTCCCCGCCTCTGATTCCCCACCTCTGATTGCCTGCCACTGATTGCCCGCCTCTGATTCCCCGCCTCTGATTCCCCGCCTCTGATTCCCCACCTCTGTCTGTATGCCTCTCTTTCGCCTCCGCTTTTTCCCCTACACTCTTTCCGCGCCTCTCTTTCCCTCCCTCAATTTCAACAACTCTGTTTGATCTGTTCTGTGTACCTCATTTTCAACACACAAGTTCCAACCACTATGTTTCACCCATCACTATCCCCGCCTCTATTTTTCCGCCTATGTTTACCCGCCTCTGTTTATTCACCTGTTTCACCGCCTCTGATTCCCCGCCTCTGATTCCCCACCTCTGTCTCGGCGCCTCTCTTTCGCCTCCACTCTTTCCCCTCCACTCTTTCCGTGCCTGTCTTTCCCTCCCTCAATTTCAACAACACTGTTTTATCTGTTTTGTGTACCTCATTTTAAACACACAAGTTCCATCCACTATGTTTTGCCCGCCTCTTTCCCCGCCTCTATTTATCCACCTATGTTTAACTGCCTCTGTTTACCCGCCTGTTTCCCCGCCTCTGATTCCCCACCTTTCATTCCCCGCCTCTCTATCCTGCCTCTATTTCCGCGCCTCTTTCTCTGCCTCTCTTTCCCCACATCTCTTTTCCTCCCGCTGATTCCCCGCCTCTGATTCCCCGCCTCTGATTCCCTGCCTCTGATTCCCCGCCTCTGATTCCCTGCCTCAGATTCCCTGCCTCAGATTCCCTGCCTCAGATTCCCTGCCTCTGATTCCCCGCCTCTGATTCCCCGCCTCTTATTCCACGCCTCTGATTCCCCGCCTCTGATTCCCCGCCTCAGATTCCCCGCCTCAGATTCCCCGCCTCAGATTCCCCACCTCAGATTCCCCACCTCAGATTCCCCGCCTCAGATTCCCCGCCTCAGATTCCCCGCCTCAGATTCCCCGCCTCAGATTCCCCACCTCAGATTCCCCGCCTCAGATTCCCCGCCTCAGATTCCCTGCCTCTGATTGCCTGCCTCTGATTCCCTGCCTCTGATTCCCTGCCTCTGATTCCCTGCCTCTGATTCCCTGCCTCTGATTCCCTGCCTCTGATTCCGCGCCTCTGATTCCACACCTCTCTTTCCGTATCTCTGATTCCCCGCCTCTGATTCACTGCCTCTGATACCCTGCCTCTCTTTGCCTGCCTCTATTACGGTGCCTCTTTCTCTGCATCTAGTTTCCCACATCTCATTTGCCCCCTCTGATAACCCGCCTCTGATTCCATGCCTCTGATTCCCCGCCTTTGATTCCCCGCCTCTGATTCCCTGCCTTTGATACCCCGCCTCTGATTCCCTGCCTCAGATTCCCTGCCTCAAATTCCCTGCCTCAGATTCCCTGCCTCGGATTCCCTGCCTCTGATTCCCCGCCTCTGATTCCCCACCTCTTATTCCCCGCCTCTTAATCCCCGCCTCTGATTCCCCGCCTCTGATTCCCTGTCTCTCTTTCCCCGCCTCTGATTCCCCGCCTCTGATTCCCTGCCTCTGATTCCCCGCCTCTGATTCCCTGCCTCAGATTCCCTGCCTCAGATTCCCTGCCTCAGATTCCCCGCCTCTGATTCCCCGCCTTTGATTCCCCGCCTCTTATTCCCCGCCTCTGATTCCCCGCCTCTGAATCCCAGCCTCTGATTCCCTGTCTCTGTTTCCCCGCCTCTGATTCCCCGCCTCTGATACCCCGCCTCAGATTCCCCGGCTCTGATTCCCTGCCTGAGATTCCCCGCCTCAGATTCCCCGCCTCAGATTCCCCGCCTCAGATTCCCCGCCTCAGATTCCCCGCCTCAGATTCCCCGCCTCAGATTCCCCGCCTCAGATTCCCCGCCTCAGATTCCCCGCCTCAGATTCCCCGCCTCAGATTCCCCGCCTCAGATTCCCCGCCTCAGATTCCCCGCCTCAGATTCCCCGCCTCAGATTCCCCGCCTCAGATTCCCCGCCTCTGATTCCCTGCCTCTGATTCCCTGCCTCTGATTCCCTGCCTCTGATTCCCTGCCTCTGATTCCCTGCCTCAGATTCCCTGCCTCTTATTCCGCGCCTCTGATTCCACGCCTCTCTTTCCGTATCTCTGATTCCCCGCCTCTGATTCCCTGCCTCTGATACCCAGCCTCTCTTTGCCTGCCTCTATTACGGTGCCTCTTTCTCTGCATCTAGTTTCCCACATCTCATTTTCCCCCTCTGATAACCCGCCTCTGATTCCATGCCTCTGATTCCCCGCCTTTGATTCCCCGCCTCTGATTCCCTGCCTTTGATACCCCGCCTCTGATTCCCTGCCTCAGATTCCCTGCCTCAGATTCCCTGCCTCTGATTCCCCGCCTCTGATTCCCCGCCTGAGATTCCCTGCCTGAGATTCCCCGCATCAGATTCCCTGCCTCAGATTCCCCGCCTCAGATTCCCCGCCTCAGATTCCCCGCCTCAGATTCCCCGTCTCAGATTCCCCGCCTCAGATTCCCCACCTCAGATTCCCCGCCTCAGATTCCCTGCCTCAGATTCCCTGCCTCTGATTGCCTTCCTCTGATTCCCTGCCTCTGATTCCATGCCTCTGATTCCCTGCCTCTGATTCCCTGCCTCTGATTCCCTGCCTCTGATTCCCCGCCTCTGATTCCCAGCCTCTGATACCCTGCCTCTCTTTGCCTGCCTCTATTTCCGTGCCTCTTCCTCTGCATCTAGTTTCCCACATCTCATTTGCCCCCTCTGATAACCCACCTCTGATTCCATGCCTCTGATTCCCCGCCTCTGATTCCCCGCCTCTTATTCCCTGCCTGAGATTCCCTGCCTCAGATTCCTTGCCTCAGATTCCCTGCCTCTGATTCCCCGCCTCTGATTTCCCGCCTCTTATTCCCCGCCTCTGATTCCCCGCCTCTGATTCCCCGCCTCTGATTCCCTGCCTCTGTTTCCCTGCCTCTGATTCCCCGCGTCTGATTCCCAGCCTCAGATTCCCCGGCTCTGATTCCCTGCCTGAGATTCCATGCCTCAGAATCCCCGCCTCAGATTCCCTGCCTCAGATTCCCCGCCTCAGATTCCCCGCCTCAGATTCCCCGCCACAGATTCCCTGTCTCAGATTCCCCGCCTCAGATTCCCCGCCTCAGATTCCCCGCCTCTGATTCCCCGCCTCAGATTTCCTGCCTCAGATTCCCTGCCTCAGATTCCCTGCCTCAGATTCCCTTCATCTGATTCCCTTCATCTGATTCCCCACCTCTGATTCCCTGCCTCTGATTCCCCGCCTCTGATTCCCTGCCTCTGATTCCCTGCCTCTGATTGCCTGCCTCTGATTCCCTGCCTCTGATTCCCTGCCTCTGATTCCCTGCCTCTGATTCCGCACCTCTGATTCCACGCCTCTCTTTCCTTGTCTCTGATTCCCCGCCTCTGATTCCCTGCCTCTGATACCCAGCCTCTCTTTGCCTGCCTCTATTTCCGTGCCTCTTTCTCTTCATTTAGTTTCCCACATCTCATTTGCCCCCTCTGGTAACCCGCCTCTGATTCCATGCCTCTGATTCACTGCCTCAGATTCCCTGCCTCAGATACCCCGACTCAGATTTACCGCCTCCGATTCCCCGCCTCAGATTCCCTGCCTCAGATTCCCTGCCTCAGATTCCCTGCCTCAGATTCCCTGCCTCAGATTCCCTGCCTCCGATTCCCCGCCTCTGATTCCCCGCCTCTGATTCCCCGCCTCTGATTCCCAGCCTCTGAATCCCCGCCTCTGAATCCCCGCATCTGATTCCCCGCCTCTGTTTCCCCGCCTCTGATTCCCCGCCTCTGATTCCCTGCCTCTGATTCCATGCCTCTGATTCGCCGCCTCTGATTCCAGGCCTCCTATTCCCCGCCTCTGATTCCCCACCTCTGATTGCCTGCCACTGATTGCCCGCCTCTGATTCCCCGCCTCTGATTCCCCGCCTCTGATTCCCCACCTCTGTCTGTATGCCTCTCTTTCGCCTCCGCTTTTTCCCCTACACTCTTTCCGCGCCTCTCTTTCCCTCCCTCAATTTCAACAACTCTGTTTGATCTGTTCTGTGTACCTCATTTTCAACACACAAGTTCCAACAACTATGTTTCACCCATCACTTTCCCCGCCTCTATATTTCCGCCTATGTTTACCCGCCTCTGTTTACCCACCTGTTTCACCGCCTATGATTCCCCGCCTCTGATTCCCCACCTCTGTCTCGACGCCTCTCTTTCGCCTCCACTCTTTCCCCTCCACTCTTTCCGTGCCTGTCTTTCCCTCCCTCAATTTCAACAACACTGTTTGATCTGTTTTGTGTACCCCATTTTAAACACACAAGTTCCAACCACTATGTTTTGCCCGCCTCTTTCCCCGCCTCTATTTATACACCTATGTTTACCTGGCTCTGTTTACCCGCCTGTTTCCCCGCCTCTGATTCCCCACCTTTCATTCCCTGCCTCTCTTTCCCTGCCTCTATTTCCGCGCCTCTTTCTCTGCCTCTCTTTCCCCACATCTCTTTTCCTCCCCCTGACTCCCCGCCTCTGATTCCCCGCCTCTGATTCCCTGCCTCTGATTCACCGCCTCTGATTCCCTGCCTCAGATTCCCTGCCTCAGATTCCCTGCCTCAGATTCCCTGCCTCTGATTCCCCGCCCCTGATTCCCTGCCTCTGATTCCCCGCCTCTGATTCCCTGCCTCAGATTCCCTGCCTCAGATTCCCTGCCTCAGATTCCCTGCCTCTGATTCCCCACCTTTGATTCCCCACCTCTTATTCCCCGCCTCTGATTCCCCACCTCTGATTCCCTGCCTCTGATTCCCTGCCTCTGTTTCCCCGACTCTGATTCCCCGCCTCTGATTCCCCGCCTCAGATTCCCCGCCTCAGATTCCCCACCTCAGATTCCCCGCCTCAGATTCCCCGCCTCAGATTCCCCGCCTCAGATTCTCCGCCTCAGAATCCCCGCCTCAGATTCCCCGCCTCAGATTCCCCGCCTCAGATTCCCCACTTCAGATTCCCCGCCTTAGATGCCCCGCCTCAGATTCCCCGCCTCAGATTCTCCGCCTCAGATTCCCCGCCTCAGATTCCACGCCTCAGATTCCCCGCCTCAGATTCCCTGCCTCAGATTCCCTGCCTCTGATTGCCTGCCTCTGATTCCCTGCCTCTGATTCCCTGCCTCTGATTCCCTGCCTCTTATTCCCTGCCTCTGATTCCCTGCCTCTGATTCCCTGCCTCTGACTCCGAGCCTCTGATTCCACGCCTCTCTTTCCGTATCTCTGATTCCCCGCATCTGATTCCCTGCCTCTGATACCCTGCCTCAGATTCCCTGCCTCAGATTCCCTGCCTCAGATTCCCTGCCTCTGATTCCCCGCCTCTGATTCCCCGCCTCTTATTCCCCGCCTCTGATTCCCCGCCTCTGATTCCCCGCCTCTGATTCCCTGCCTCTGTTTCCCCGCCTCTGATTCCCCGCCTCAGATTCCCCGCATCAGATTTCCCGGCTCTAATTCCCTGCCTGAGATTCCCTGCCTCTGATTCCCCGCCCCTGATTCCCTGCCTCTGATTCCCCGCCTCTGATTCCCCGCCTCTGATTCCCCGCCTCTGATTCCCTGCCTCAGATTCCCTGCCTCAGATTCCTTGCCTCAGATTCCCTGCCTCTGATTCCCCGCCTCTGATTCCCCGCCTCTTATTCCCCGCGTCTGATTCCCCGCCTCAGATTCCCCGGCTCTGATTCCCTGCCTGAGATTCCATGCCTGAGAATCCCCGCCTCAGATTCCCTGCCTCAGATTCCCCGCCTCAGATTCCCCGCCTCAGAATCCCCGCCTCAAATTCCCTGCCTCAGATTCCCCGCCTCAGATTCCCCGCCTCAGATTCCCCGCCTCAGATTCCCCACCTCAGATTCCCTGCCTCAGATTCCCTGCCTCAGATTCCCTGCCTCAGATTCCCTTCATCTGATTCCCTTCATCTGATTCCCTGCCTCTGATTCCCTGCCTCTGATTCCCTGCCTCTGATTCCCCGCCTCTGATTCCCCTCCTCAGATTCCCTGCCTCAGATTCCCTGCCTCAGATTCCCTGCCTCTGATTCCCTGCCTCAGATTCCCTGCCTCAGATTCCCTGCCTCAGATTCCCTGCCTCTGATTGCCTGCCTCTGATTCACTGCCTCTGATTCCCTGCCTCTGATTGCCTGCCTCTGATTCCCTGCCTCTGATTCCCTGCCTCTGATTCCCTGCCTCTGATACCGCACCTCTGATTCCACGCCTCTCTTTCCTTGTCTCTGATTCCCCACCTCTGATTCCCTGCCTCTGATACCCTGCCTCTCTTTGCCTGCCTCTATTTCCGTGCCTCTAACTCTGCATCTAGTTTCCCACATCTCATTTGCCCCCTCTGATAACCCGCCTCTGATTCCATGCCTCTGATTCACTGCCTCAGATTCCCTGCCTCAGATACACCGACTCAGATTTACCGCCTCAGATTCCCCGCCTCAGATTCCCTGCCTCAGATTCCCTGCCTCAGATTCCCTGCCTCAGATTCCCTGCCTCAGATCCCTGCCTCCGATTCCCCGCCTCTGATTCCCCGCCTCTGATTCCCCGCCTCTGATTCCCAGCCTCTGAATCCTAGCCTCTGATTCCCAGCCTCTGATTCCCCACCTCTGATTCCCTGCCTCAGAATCCCCGGCTCTGATTCCCTGCATCTGATTCCACGCCTCTGATTCCCTGCCTCTGTTTCCCCGCCTCTGATTCCCCGCCTCTGATTCCCCGCCTCAGATTTCCCGGCTCTGATTCCCTGCCTGAGATTCCCTGCCTCAGATACCCCGCCTCAGATTCCCCGCCTCAGATACCCCGCCTCAGATTCCCCGCCTCAGAATCCCCGCCTCATATTCCCCGCCTCAGATTCCCCGCCTCAGATTCCCCTCCTCAGATTCCCCACCTCAGATTCCCCGCCTCAGATTCCCCACCTCAGATTCCCCGCCTCAGATTCCCCGCCTCAGATTCCCCGACTCAGATTCCCTGCCTCAGATTCCCTGCCTCTGATTGCCTGCCTCTGATTCCCTGCCTCTGACTCCCTGCCTCTGATTCCCTGCCTCTGATTCCCTGCCTCTGATTCCCTGCCTCTGATTCCCTGCCTCTGATTCCGAGCCTCTGATTCCACGCCTCTCTTTCCGTATCTCTGATTCCCCGCCTCCGATTCCCTGCCTCTGATACCCTGCCTCTCTTTGCCTGCCTCTATTTCGGTGCCACTTTCTCTGCATCTAGTTTCCCACATCTCATTTGCCCCCTCTGATTACCCGCCTCTGATTCCATGCCTCTGATTCCCCGCCTCAGATTCCCCGCCTCAGATTCCCCGCCTCAGATTCCCCGCCTCAGATTCCCCGCCTCAGATTCCCCGCCTCAGATTCCCTGCCTCTGATTGCCTGCCTCTGATTCCCTGCCTCTGATTCCCTGCCTCTAAATCCCCGCCTCTTATTCCCTGCCTCTGATTCCCCGCCTCTGATTCCCCGCCTCAGATTCCCTGCCTCAGATTCCCCGCCTCAGATTCCCCGCCTCAGATTCCCCGTCTCATATTCCCCGCCTCAGATTCCCCGCCTCAGATTCCCCGCCTCAGATTCCCTGCCTCTGATTCCCTGCCTCTGATTCCCTGCCTCTGATTCCCTGCCTCTGATTCCGCACCTCTGATTCCACGCCTCTATTTCCGTGTCTCTGATTCCCCGCCTCTGATTCCCTGCCTCTGAAACCCTGCCTCTCTTTGCCTGCCTCTATTTCCGTGCTTCTTTCTCTGCATCTAGTTTCCCACATCTCATTTGCCCCCTCTGATAACCCGCCTCTGATTCCATGCCTCTGATTCCCCACCTCTGATTCCCCGCCTCTGATTCCCCGCCTCTGATTCCCTGCCTCAGATTCCCTGCCTCAGATTCCTTGCCTCAGATTCCCTGCCTCTGATTCCCCGCCTCTGATTCCCCGCCTCTTATTCCCCGCGTCTGATTCCCCGCCTCAGATTCCCCGGCTCTGATTCCCTGCCTGAGATTCCATGCCTGAGAATCCCCGCCTCAGATTCCCTGCCTCACATTCCCCGCCTCAGATTCCCCGCCTCAGAATCCCCGCCTCAAATTCCCTGCCTCAGATTCCCCGCCTCAGATTCCCCGCCTCAGATTCCCCGCCTCAGATTCCCCACCTCAGATTCCCTGCCTCAGATTCCCTGCCTCAGTTTCCCTGCCTCAGATTCCCTGCCTCAGATTCCCTGCCTCAGATTCCCTGCCTCTGATTCCCTGCCTCAGATTCCCTGCCTCAGATTCCCTGCCTCAGATTCCCTGCCTCTGATTGCCTGCCTCTGATTCCCTGCCTCTAATTCCCTGCCTCAGATTCCCTGCCTCAGATTCCCTGCCTCTGTTTGCCTGCCTCTGATTCCCTGCCTCTGATTCCCTGCCTCTGATTGCCTGCCTCTGATTCCCTGCCTCTGATTCCCTGCCTCTGATTCCCTGCCTCTGATACCGCACCTCTGATTCCACGCCTCTCTTTCCTTGTCTCTGATTCCCCGCCTCTGATTCCCTGCCTCTGATACCCTGCCTCTCTTTGCCTGCCTCCATTTCCGTGCCTCTTTCTCTGCATCTAGTTTCCCACATCTCATTTGCCCCCTCTGATAACCCGCCTCTGATTCCATGCCTCTGATTCACTGCCACAGATTCCCTGCCTCAGATACCCCGACTCAGATTTACCGCCTCAGATTCCCCGCCTCAGATTCCCTGCCTCAGATTCCCTGCCTCAGATTCCCTGCCTGAGATTCCCTGCCTCAGATCCCTGCCTCCGATTCCCCTCCTCTGATTCCCCGCCTCTGTTTCCCCGCCTCTGATTCCCCGCCTCTGATTCCCTGCCTCTGATTCCATGCCTCTGATTCCCCACCTCTGATTGCCTGCCACTGATTGCCCGCCTCCGATTCCCCTCCTCTGATTCCCCACCTCTGATTCCCCGCCTCTGATTCCCAGCCTCTGAATCCCCGCCTCTGAATCCCCTCCTCTGATTCCCCGCCACTGTTTCCCCGCCTCTGATTCCCCGCCTCTGATTCCCTGCCTCTGATTCCATGCCTCTGATTCCCCGCCTCTGATTCCAGGCCTCTTATTCCCCGCCTCTGATTCCCCACCTCTGATTGCCTGCCACTGATTGCCCGCCTCTGATTCCCCGCCTCTGATTCCCCACCTCTGTCTCGACGCCTCTCTTTCGCCTCCACTCTTTCCCCTCCACACTTTCCGTGCCTGTCTTTCCCTCCCTCAATTTCAACAACACTGTTTGATCTGTTTTGTGTACCTCATTTTAAACACACAAGTTGCAACCACTATGTATTGCCCGCCTCTTTCCCCGCCTCTATTTATCCACCTATGTTTACCTGCCTCTGTTTACCCGCCTGTTTACCCTCCTCTGATTCCCCACCTTTCATTCCCCACCTCTCTTTCCCTGCCTATATTTCCGCGCCTCTTTCTCTGACTCTCTTTCCCCACATCTCTTTTCCTCCCCCTGATTCCCCGCCTCTGATTCCCCGCCTCTGATTCCCTGCCTCTGATTCCCCGCCTCTGATTCCCTGCCTCTGATTCCCCACCTCTGATTCCCTGCCTCAGATTCCCTGCCTCAGATTCCCTGCCTCAGATTCCCTGCCTCAGATTCCCTGCCTCTGATTCCCCGACTCTGATTCCCCGCCTCTTATTCCCCGCCTCGGATTCCCCGCCTCTGATTCCCCGCCTCTGATTCCCTGCCTCTGTTTCCCCGCCTCTGATTCCCCGCCTCTGATTCCCCGCCTCAGATTTCCCGGCTCTGATTCCCTGCCTGAGATTCCCTGCCTGAGATTCCCCGCCTCAGATTCCCTGCCTCAGATTCCCCGCCTCAGATTCCCCGCCTCAGATTCCCCATCTCAGATTCCCCGCCTCAGATTCCCCGCCTCAGATTCCCCGCCTCAGATTCCCTGCCTCAGATTCCATGCCTCTGATTGCCTTCCTCTGATTCCCTGCCTCTGATTCCCTGCCTCTGATTCCCTGCCTCTGATTCCCTGCCTCTCATTCCCTGCCTCTCATTCCCTGCCTCTCTTTGCCTGCCTCTATTTCGGTGCCTCTTTCTCTGCATCTAGTTTCCCACATCTCATTTTCCCCCACTGATAACCTGCCTCTGATTCCATGCCTCTGATTCTCCGCCTCTGATTCCCCGCCTCTGATTCCCCGCCTCTGATTCCCTGCCTCAGATTCCCTGCCTCAGATTCCTTGCCTCAGATTCCCTGCCTCTGATTCCCCGCCTCTGATTCCCCACCTCTTATTCCCCGCCTCTGATTCCACGCCTCTGATTCCCCGCCTCTGATTCCCTGCCTCTGTTTCCCCGCCTCTGATTCCCCGCGTCTGATTCCCCGCCTCAGATTCCCCGGCTCTGATTCCCTGCCTGAGATTCCATGCCTCAGAATCCCCGCCTCAGATTCCCTGCCTCAGATTCCCCGCCTCAGATTCCCCGCCTCAGATTCCCCGCCTCAGATTCCCTGCCTCAGATTCCCCGCATCAGATTCCATGCCTCAGATTCCCTGCCCCAGATTCCCTTCATCTGATTCCCTTCATCTGATTCCCTGCCTCTGATTCTCTGCCTCTGATTCCCCGCCTCTGATTCCCCGCCTCTGATTCGCCGCCTCTGATTCCCCGCCTCTGATTCACTGCCTCAGATTCCCCGCCTCTGATTCCCCGCCTCTTATTCGCCGCCTCTGATACCCCGCCTCTGATTCGCCGCCTCTGATTCCCCGCCTCTGATTCCCCGCCTCTGTTTCCCTGCCTCTGATTCCCCGCCTCAGATTCCCTGCCTCTGATTCCCTGCCTCAGATTCCCTGCCTCAGATTCCCTGCCTCTGATTCCCCGCCTCTGATTCCCCGCCTCTTATTCCCTGCCTCTGATTCCCCGCCTCTGATTCCCCGCCTCTGATTCCCTGCCTCTGTTTCCCCGCCTCTGATTCCCCGCCTCTGATTCCCCGCCTCATATTTCCTGGCTCTGATTCCCTACCTGAGATTCCCTGCCTGAGATTCCCCGCCTCAGATTCCCTGCCTCAGATTACCCGCCTCAGATTCCCCGCCTCAGATTCCCCGCCTCAGATTCCCCGCCTCATATTCCCTGCCTCAGATTCCCTGCCTCAGATTCCCTGCCTCTGATTCCCTGCCTCAGATTCCCTGCCTCAGATTCCCTGCCTCAGATTCCCTGCCTCTGATTGCCTGCCTCTGATTCCCTACCTCTGATTCCCTGCCTCTGATTGCCTGCCTCTGATTCCCTGCCTCTGATTCCCTGCCTCTGATACCGCACTTCTGATTCCACGCCTCTCTTTCCTTGTCTCTGATTCCCCGCCTCTGATTCCCTGCCTCTGATACCCTGCCTCTCTTTGCCTGCCTCTATTTCCGTGCCTCTTTCTCTGCATCTAGTTTCCCACATCTCATTTGCCCCCTCTGATTACCCGCCTCTGATTCCATGCCTCTGATTCACTGCCTCAGATTCCCTGCCTCAGATACCCCGACTCAGATTTACCGCCTCAGATTCCCCGCCTCAGATTCCCTGCCTCAGATTCCCTGCCTCAGATTCCCTGCCTCAGATTCCCTGCCTCAGATCCCTGCCTCCGATTCCCCGCCTCTGTTTCCCCGCCTCTGATTCCCCGCCTCTGATTCCCAGCCTCTGAATCCCCGCCTCTGAATCCCCTCCTCTGATTCCCCGCCTCTGTTTCCCCGCCTCTGATTCCCCGCCTCTGATTCCCTGCCTCTGATTCCATGCCTCTGATTCCCCGCCTCTGATTCCAGGCCTCTTATTCCCCGCCTCTGATTCCCCACCTCTGATTGCCTGCCACTGATTGCCCGCCTCTGATTCCCCGCCTCTGATTCCCCACCTCTGTCTCGACGCCTCTCTTTCGCCCCCACTCTTTCCCCTCCACACTTTCCGTGCCTGTCTTTCCCTCCCTCAATTTCAACAACACTGTTTGATCTGTTTTGTGTACCTCATTTTAAACACACAAGTTCCAACCACTATGTTTTGCCCGCCTCTTTCCCCGCCTCTATTTATCCACCTATGTTTACCTGCCTCTGTTTACCCGCCTGTTTCCCCTCCTCTGATTCCCCACCTTTCATTCCCCACCTCTCTTTCCCTGCCTATATTTCCGCGCCTCTTTCTCTGACTCTCTTTCCCCACATCTCTTTTCCTCCCCCTGATTCCCCGCCTCTGATTCCCCGCCTCTGATTCCCTGCCTCTGATTCCCCGCCTCTGATTCCCTGCCTCTGATTCCCCACCTCTGATTCCCTGCCTCAGATTCCCTGCCTCAGATTCCCTGCCTCAGATTCCCTGCCTCAGATTCCCTGCCTCTGATTCCCCGACTCTGATTCCCCGCCTCTTATTCCCCGCCTCTGATTCCCCGCCTCTGATTCCCCGCCTCTGATTCCCTGCCTCTGTTTCCCCGCCTCTGATTCCCCGCCTCTGATTCCCCGCCTCAGATTTCCCGGCTCTGATTCCCTGCCTGAGATTCCCTGCCTGAGATTCCCCGCCTCAGATTCCCTGCCTCAGATTCCCCGCCTCAGATTCCCCGCCTCAGATTCCCCATCTCAGATTCCCCGCCTCAGATTCCCCGCCTCAGATTCCCCGCCTCAGATTCCCTGCCTCAGATTCCATGCCTCTGATTGCCTTCCTCTGATTCCCTGCCTCTGATTCCCTGCCTCTGATTCCCTGCCTCTGATTCCCTGCCTCTCATTCCCTGCCTCTCATTCCCTGCCTCTCTTTGCCTGCCTCTATTTCGGTGCCTCTTTCTCTGCATCTAGTTTCCCACATCTCATTTTCCCCCACTGATAACCTGCCTCTGATTCCATGCCTCTGATTCTCCGCCTCTGATTCCCCGCCTCTGATTCCCCGCCTCTGATTCCCTGCCTCAGATTCCCTGCCTCAGATTCCTTGCCTCAGATTCCCTGCCTCTGATTCCCCGCCTCTGATTCCCCACCTCTTATTCCCCGCCTCTGATTCCACGCCTCTGATTCCCCGCCTCTGATTCCCTGCCTCTGTTTCCCCGCCTCTGATTCCCCGCGTCTGATTCCCCGCCTCAGATTCCCCGGCTCTGATTCCCTGCCTGAGATTCCATGCCTCAGAATCCCCGCCTCAGATTCCCTGCCTCAGATTCCCCGCCTCAGATTCCCCGCCTCAGATTCCCCGCCTCAGATTCCCTGCCTCAGATTCCCCGCATCAGATTCCATGCCTCAGATTCCCTGCCCCAGATTCCCTTCATCTGATTCCCTTCATCTGATTCCCTGCCTCTGATTCTCTGCCTCTGATTCCCCGCCTCTGATTCCCCGCCTCTGATTCGCCGCCTCTGATTCCCCGCCTCTGATTCACTGCCTCAGATTCCCCGCCTCTGATTCCCCGCCTCTTATTCGCCGCCTCTGATACCCCGCCTCTGATTCGCCGCCTCTGATTCCCCGCCTCTGATTCCCCGCCTCTGTTTCCCTGCCTCTGATTCCCCGCCTCAGATTCCCTGCCTCTGATTCCCTGCCTCAGATTCCCTGCCTCAGATTCCCTGCCTCTGATTCCCCGCCTCTGATTCCCCGCCTCTTATTCCCTGCCTCTGATTCCCCGCCTCTGATTCCCCGCCTCTGATTCCCTGCCTCTGTTTCCCCGCCTCTGATTCCCCGCCTCTGATTCCCCGCCTCATATTTCCTGGCTCTGATTCCCTACCTGAGATTCCCTGCCTGAGATTCCCCGCCTCAGATTCCCTGCCTCAGATTACCCGCCTCAGATTCCCCGCCTCAGATTCCCCGCCTCAGATTCCCCGCCTCAGATTCCCCGCCTCAGATTCCCCGCCTCAGATTCCCTGCCTCAGATTCCCTGCCTCTGATTCCCTGCCTCAGATTCCCTGCCTCAGATTCCCTGCCTCAGATTCCCTGCCTCTGATTGCCTGCCTCTGATTCCCTACCTCTGATTCCCTGCCTCTGATTGCCTGCCTCTGATTCCCTGCCTCTGATTCCCTGCCTCTGATACCGCACTTCTGATTCCACGCCTCTCTTTCCTTGTCTCTGATTCCCCGCCTCTGATTCCCTGCCTCTGATACCCTGCCTCTCTTTGCCTGCCTCTATTTCCGTGCCTCTTTCTCTGCATCTAGTTTCCCACATCTCATTTGCCCCCTCTGATTACCCGCCTCTGATTCCATGCCTCTGATTCACTGCCTCAGATTCCCTGCCTCAGATACCCCGACTCAGATTTACCGCCTCAGATTCCCCGCCTCAGATTCCCTGCCTCAGATTCCCTGCCTCAGATTCCCTGCCTCAGATTCCCTGCCTCAGATCCCTGCCTCCGATTCCCCGCCTCTGTTTCCCCGCCTCTGATTCCCCGCCTCTGATTCCCAGCCTCTGAATCCCCGCCTCTGAATCCCCTCCTCTGATTCCCCGCCTCTGTTTCCCCGCCTCTGATTCCCCGCCTCTGATTCCCTGCCTCTGATTCCATGCCTCTGATTCCCCGCCTCTGATTCCAGGCCTCTGATTCCCCGCCTCTGATTCCCCGCCTCATATTTCCTGGCTCTGATTCCCTACCTGAGATTCCCTGCCTGAGATTCCCCGCCTCAGATTCCCTGCCTCAGATTACCCGCCTCAGATTCCCCGCCTCAGATTCCCCGCCTCAGATTCCCCGCCTCATATTCCCTGCCTCAGATTCCCTGCCTCAGATTCCCTGCCTCTGATTCCTTGCCTCAGATTCCCTGCCTCAGATTCCCTGCCTCAGATTCCCTGCCTCTGATTGCCTGCCTCTGATTCCCTACCTCTGATTCCCTGCCTCTGATTGCCTGCCTCTGATTCCCTGCCTCTGATTCCCTGCCTCTGATACCGCACTTCTGATTCCACGCCTCTCTTTCCTTGTCTCTGATTCCCCGCCTCTGATTCCCTGCCTCTGATACCCTGCCTCTCTTTGCCTGCCTCTATTTCCGTGCCTCTTTCTCTGCATCTAGTTTCCCACATCTCATTTGCCCCCTCTGATTACCCGCCTCTGATTCCATGCCTCTGATTCACTGCCTCAGATTCCCTGCCTCAGATACCCCGACTCAGATTTACCGCCTCAGATTCCCCGCCTCAGATTCCCTGCCTCAGATTCCCTGCCTCAGATTCCCTGCCTCAGATTCCCTGCCTCTGATCCCTGCCTCCGATTCCCCGCCTCTGTTTCCCCGCCTCTGATTCCCCGCCTCTGATTCCCAGCCTCTGAATCCCCGCCTCTGAATCCCCTCCTCTGATTCCCCGCCTCTGTTTCCCCGCCTCTGATTCCCCGCCTCTGATTCCCTGCCTCTGATTCCATGCCTCTGATTCCCCGCCTCTGATTCCAGGCCTCTTATTCCCCGCCTCTGATTCCCCACCTCTGATTGCCTGCCACTGATTGCCCGCCTCTGATTCCCCGCCTCTGATTCCCCACCTCTGTCTCGACGCCTCTCTTTCGCCCCCACTCTTTCCCCTCCACACTTTCCGTGCCTGTCTTTCCCTCCCTCAATTTCAACAACACTGTTTGATCTGTTTTGTGTACCTCATTTTAAACACACAAGTTCCAACCACTATGTTTTGCCCGCCTCTTTCCCCGCCTCTATTTATCCACCTATGTTTACCTGCCTCTGTTTACCCGCCTGTTTCCCCTCCTCTGATTCCCCACCTTTCATTCCCCACCTCTCTTTCCCTGCCTATATTTCCGCGCCTCTTTCTCTGACTCTCTTTCCCCACATCTCTTTTCCTCCCCCTGATTCCCCGCCTCTGATTCCCCGCCTCTGATTCCCTGCCTCTGATTCCCCGCCTCTGATTCCCTGCCTCTGATTCCCCACCTCTGATTCCCTGCCTCAGATTGCCTGCCTCAGATTCCCTGCCTCAGATTCCCTGCCTCAGATTCCCTGCCTCTGATTCCCCGACTCTGATTCCCCGCCTCTTATTCCCCGCCTCTGATTCCCCGCCTCTGATTCCCCGCCTCTGATTCCCTGCCTCTGTTTCCCCGCCTCTGATTCCCCGCCTCTGATTCCCCGCCTCAGATTTCCCGGCTCTGATTCCCTGCCTGAGATTCCCTGCCTGAGATTCCCCGCCTCAGATTCCCTGCCTCAGATTCCCCGCCTCAGATTCCCCGCCTCAGATTCCCCATCTCAGATTCCCCGCCTCAGATTCCCCGCCTCAGATTCCCCGCCTCAGATTCCCTGCCTCAGATTCCATGCCTCTGATTGCCTTCCTCTGATTCCCTGCCTCTGATTCCCTGCCTCTGATTCCCTGCCTCTGATTCCCTGCCTCTCATTCCCTGCCTCTCATTCCCTGCCTCTCTTTGCCTGCCTCTATTTCGGTGCCTCTTTCTCTGCATCTAGTTTCCCACATCTCATTTTTCCCCACTGATAACCTGCCTCTGATTCCATGCCTCTGATTCTCCGCCTCTGATTCCCCGCCTCTGATTCCCCGCCTCTGATTCCCTGCCTCAGATTCCCTGCCTCAGATTCCTTGCCTCAGATTCCCTGCCTCTGATTCCCCGCCTCTGATTCCCCACCTCTTATTCCCCGCCTCTGATTCCACGCCTCTGATTCCCCGCCTCTGATTCCCTGCCTCTGTTTCCCCGCCTCTGATTCCCCGCGTCTGATTCCCCGCCTCAGATTCCCCGGCTCTGATTCCCTGCCTGAGATTCCATGCCTCAGAATCCCCGCCTCAGATTCCCTGCCTCAGATTCCCCGCCTCAGATTCCCCGCCTCAGATTCCCCGCCTCAGATTCCCTGCCTCAGATTCCCCGCATCAGATTCCATGCCTCAGATTCCCTGCCCCAGATTCCCTTCATCTGATTCCCTTCATCTGATTCCCTGCCTCTGATTCTCTGCCTCTGATTCCCCGCCTCTGATTCCCCGCCTCTGATTCGCCGCCTCTGATTCCCCGCCTCTGATTCACTGCCTCAGATTCCCCGCCTCTGATTCCCCGCCTCTTATTCGCCGCCTCTGATACCCCGCCTCTGATTCGCCGCCTCTGATTCCCCGCCTCTGATTCCCCGCCTCTGTTTCCCTGCCTCTGATTCCCCGCCTCAGATTCCCTGCCTCTGATTCCCTGCCTCAGATTCCCTGCCTCAGATTCCCTGCCTCTGATTCCCCGCCTCTGATTCCCCGCCTCTTATTCCCTGCCTCTGATTCCCCGCCTCTGATTCCCCGCCTCTGATTCCCTGCCTCTGTTTCCCCGCCTCTGATTCCCCGCCTCTGATTCCCCGCCTCATATTTCCTGGCTCTGATTCCCTACCTGAGATTCCCTGCCTGAGATTCCCCGCCTCAGATTCCCTGCCTCAGATTACCCGCCTCAGATTCCCCGCCTCAGATTCCCCGCCTCAGATTCCCCGCCTCAGATTCCCCGCCTCAGATTCCCTGCCTCAGATTCCCTACCTCTGATTCCCTGCCTCAGATTCCCTGCCTCAGATTCCCTGCCTCAGATTCCCTGCCTCTGATTGCCTGCCTCTGATTCCCTACCTCTGATTCCCTGCCTCTGATTGCCTGCCTCTGATTCCCTGCCTCTGATTCCCTGCCTCTGATACCGCACTTCTGATTCCACGCCTCTCTTTCCTTGTCTCTGATTCCCCGCCTCTGATTCCCTGCCTCTGATACCCTGCCTCTCTTTGCCTGCCTCTATTTCCGTGCCTCTTTCTCTGCATCTAGTTTCCCACATCTCATTTGCCCCCTCTGATTACCCGCCTCTGATTCCATGCCTCTGATTCACTGCCTCAGATTCCCTGCCTCAGATACCCCGACTCAGATTTACCGCCTCAGATTCCCCGCCTCAGATTCCCTGCCTCAGATTCCCTGCCTCAGATTCCCTGCCTCAGATTCCCTGCCTCAGATCCCTGCCTCCGATTCCCCGCCTCTGTTTCCCCGCCTCTGATTCCCCGCCTCTGATTCCCAGCCTCTGAATCCCCGCCTCTGAATCCCCTCCTCTGATTCCCCGCCTCTGTTTCCCCGCCTCTGATTCCCCGCCTCTGATTCCCTGCCTCTGATTCCATGCCTCTGATTCCCCGCCTCTGATTCCAGGCCTCTTATTCCCCGCCTCTGATTCCCCACCTCTGATTGCCTGCCACTGATTGCCCGCCTCTGATTCCCCGCCTCTGATTCCCCACCTCTGTCTCGACGCCTCTCTTTCGCCCCCACTCTTTCCCCTCCACACTTTCCGTGCCTGTCTTTCCCTCCCTCAATTTCAACAACACTGTTTGATCTGTTTTGTGTACCTCATTTTAAACACACAAGTTCCAACCACTATGTTTTGCCCGCCTCTTTCCCCGCCTCTATTTATCCACCTATGTTTACCTGCCTCTGTTTACCCGCCTGTTTCCCCTCCTCTGATTCCCCACCTTTCATTCCCCACCTCTCTTTCCCTGCCTATATTTCCGCGCCTCTTTCTCTGACTCTCTTTCCCCACATCTCTTTTCCTCCCCCTGATTCCCCGCCTCTGATTCCCCGCCTCTGATTCCCTGCCTCTGATTCCCCGCCTCTGATTCCCTGCCTCTGATTCCCCACCTCTGATTCCCTGCCTCAGATTGCCTGCCTCAGATTCCCTGCCTCAGATTCC
Organism: Narcine bancroftii; assembly: GCF_036971445.1. Lineage (NCBI taxonomy): Eukaryota > Metazoa > Chordata > Chondrichthyes > Torpediniformes > Narcinidae > Narcine > Narcine bancroftii. The sequence goes on from NC_091474.1 coordinate 248,921,644, forward strand.
CTGCCTCAGATTCCCTGCCTCTGATTCCCCGACTCTGATTCCCCGCCTCTTATTCCCCGCCTCTGATTCCCCGCCTCTGATTCCCCGCCTCTGATTCCCTGCCTCTGTTTCCCCGCCTCTGATTCCCCGCCTCTGATTCCCCGCCTCAGATTTCCCGGCTCTGATTCCCTGCCTGAGATTCCCTGCCTGAGATTCCCCGCCTCAGATTCCCTGCCTCAGATTCCCCGCCTCAGATTCCCCGCCTCAGATTCCCCATCTCAGATTCCCCGCCTCAGATTCCCCGCCTCAGATTCCCCGCCTCAGATTCCCTGCCTCAGATTCCATGCCTCTGATTGCCTTCCTCTGATTCCCTGCCTCTGATTCCCTGCCTCTGATTCCCTGCCTCTGATTCCCTGCCTCTCATTCCCTGCCTCTCATTCCCTGCCTCTCTTTGCCTGCCTCTATTTCGGTGCCTCTTTCTCTGCATCTAGTTTCCCACATCTCATTTTCCCCCACTGATAACCTGCCTCTGATTCCATGCCTCTGATTCTCCGCCTCTGATTCCCCGCCTCTGATTCCCCGCCTCTGATTCCCTGCCTCAGATTCCCTGCCTCAGATTCCTTGCCTCAGATTCCCTGCCTCTGATTCCCCGCCTCTGATTCCCCACCTCTTATTCCCCGCCTCTGATTCCACGCCTCTGATTCCCCGCCTCTGATTCCCTGCCTCTGTTTCCCCGCCTCTGATTCCCCGCGTCTGATTCCCCGCCTCAGATTCCCCGGCTCTGATTCCCTGCCTGAGATTCCATGCCTCAGAATCCCCGCCTCAGATTCCCTGCCTCAGATTCCCCGCCTCAGATTCCCCGCCTCAAATTCCCCGCCTCAGATTCCCTGCCTCAGATTCCCCGCATCAGATTCCATGCCTCAGATTCCCTGCCCCAGATTCCCTTCATCTGATTCCCTTCATCTGATTCCCTGCCTCTGATTCTCTGCCTTTGATTCCCCGCCTCTGATTCCCCGCCTCTGATTCGCCGCCTCTGATTCCCCGCCTCTGATTCACTGCCTCAGATTCCCCGCCTCTGATTCCCCGCCTCTTATTCGCCGCCTCTGATACCCCGCCTCTGATTCGCCGCCTCTGATTCCCCGCCTCTGATTCCCCGCCTCTGTTTCCCTGCCTCTGATTCCCCGCCTCAGATTCCCTGCCTCTGATTCCCTGCCTCAGATTCCCTGCCTCAGATTCCCTGCCTCTGATTCCCCGCCTCTGATTCCCCGCCTCTTATTCCCTGCCTCTGATTCCCCGCCTCTGATTCCCCGCCTCTGATTCCCTGCCTCTGTTTCCCCGCCTCTGATTCCCCGCCTCTGATTCCCCGCCTCATATTTCCTGGCTCTGATTCCCTACCTGAGATTCCCTGCCTGAGATTCCCCGCCTCAGATTCCCTGCCTCAGATTACCCGCCTCAGATTCCCCGCCTCAGATTCCCCGCCTCAGATTCCCCGCCTCATATTCTCCGCCTCAGATTCCCCATCTCAGATTCCCTGTCTCAGATTCCCCGCCTCAGATTCCCCGCCTCAGATTCCCTGCCTCTGATTCCGCACCTCTGATTCCACGCCTCTATTTCAGTGTCTCTGATTCCCCGCCTCTGATTCCCTGCCTCTGATACCCTGCCTCTCTTTGCCTGCCTCTATTTCCGTGCTTCTTTCTCTGCATCTAGTTTCCCACATCTCATTTGCCCCCTCTGATAACCCGCCTCTGATTCCATGCCTCTGATTCCCCGCCTCCGATTCCCCGCCTCTGATTCCCCGCCTCTGATTCCCTGCCTCAGATTCCCTGCCTCAGATTCCTTGCCTCAGATTCCCTGCCTCTGATTACCCGCCTCAGATTCCCCGCCTCTTATTCCCCACTTCTGATTCCCCGCCTCTGATTCCCCGCCTCTGATTCCCTGCCTCTGATTCCCCGCCTCAGATTCCCTGCCTCAGATTCCCTGCCTCAGATTCCCTGCCTCAGATTCCCTGCCTCTGATTCCCCGCCTCTGATTCCCCGCCTCTTATTCCCTGCCTCTGATTCCCCGCCTCTGATTCCCCGCCTCTGATTCCCTGCCTCTGTTTCCCCGCCTCTGATTCCCCGCCTCTGATTCCCCGCCTCATATTTACTGGCTCTGATTCCATACCTGAGATTCCCTTCCTGAGATTCCCCGCCTCAGATTCCCTGCCTCAGATTCCCCACCTCAGATTCCCCGCCTCAGATTCCCCGCCTCAGATTCCCCGCCTCAGAATCCCCGCCTCAGATTCCCTGCCTCTGATTCCCTGCCTCTGATTCCCTGCCTCTGATTCCCTGCCTCTGATTCCACGCCTCTATTTCCGTGTCTCTGATTCCCCGCCTCTGATTCCCTGCCTCTGATACCCTGCCTCTCTTTGCCTGCCTCTATTTCCGTGCTTCTTTCTCTGCATCTAGTTTCCCACATCTCATTTTCCCCCTCTGATAACCCGCCTCTGATTCCAAGCCTCTGATTCCCCGCCTCTGATTCCCCACCTCTGATTCCCCGCCTCTGATTCCCTGCCTCAGATTCCCTGCCTCAGATTCCTTGCCTCAGATTCCCTGCCTCTGATTCCCCGCCTCTGATTCCCCGCCTCTTATTCCCCGCGTCTGATTCCCCGCCTCAGATTCCCCGGCTCTGATTCCCTGCCTGAGATTCCATGCCTGAGAATCCCCGCCTCAGATTCCCTGCCTCACATTCCCCGCCTCAGATTCCCCGCCTCAGAATCCCCGCCTCAAATTCCCTGCCTCAGATTCCCCGCCTCAGATTCCCCGCCTCAGATTCCCTGCCTCAGATTCCCCACCTCAGATTCCCTGCCTCAGATTCCCTGCCTCAGATTCCCTGCCTCAGATTCCCTTCATCTGATTCCCTTCATCTGATTCCCTGCCTCTGATTCCCTGCCTCTGATTCCCTGCCTCTTATTCCCCGCCTCTGATTCCCCTCCTCAGATTCCCTGCCTCAGATTCCCTGCCTCAGATTCCCTGCCTCTGATTCCCTGCCTCAGATTCCCTGCCTCAGATTCCCTGCCTCAGATTCCCTGCCTCTGATTGCCTGCCTCTGATTCCCTACCTCTGATTCCCTGCCTCTGATTGCCTGCCTCTGATTCCCTGCCTCTGATTCCCTGCCTCTGATACCGCACTTCTGATTCCACGCCTCTCTTTCCTTGTCTCTGATTCCCCGCCTCTGATTCCCTGCCTCTGATACCCTGCCTCTCTTTGCCTGCCTCTATTTCCGTGCCTCTTTCTCTGCATCTAGTTTCCCACATCTCATTTGCCCCCTCTGATTACCCGCCTCTGATTCCATGCCTCTGATTCACTGCCTCAGATTCCCTGCCTCAGATACCCCGACTCAGATTTACCGCCTCAGATTCCCCGCCTCAGATTCCCTGCCTCAGATTCCCTGCCTCAGATTCCCTGCCTCAGATTCCCTGCCTCAGATCCCTGCCTCCGATTCCCCGCCTCTGTTTCCCCGCCTCTGATTCCCCGCCTCTGATTCCCAGCCTCTGAATCCCCGCCTCTGAATCCCCTCCTCTGATTCCCCGCCTCTGTTTCCCCACCTCTGATTCCCCGCCTCTGATTCCCTGCCTCTGATTCCATGCCTCTGATTCCCCGCCTCTGATTCCAGGCCTCTTATTCCCCGCCTCTGATTCCCCACCTCTGATTGCCTGCCACTGATTGCCCGCCTCTGATTCCCCGCCTCTGATTCCCCACCTCTGTCTCGACGCCTCTCTTTCGCCCCCACTCTTTCCCCTCCACACTTTCCGTGCCTGTCTTTCCCTCCCTCAATTTCAACAACACTGTTTGATCTGTTTTGTGTACCTCATTTTAAACACACAAGTTCCAACCACTATGTTTTGCCCGCCTCTTTCCCCGCCTCTATTTATCCACCTATGTTTACCTGCCTCTGTTTACCCGCCTGTTTCCCCTCCTCTGATTCCCCACCTTTCATTCCCCGCCTCTCTTTCCCTGCCTCTATTTCCGCACCTCTATCTCTGACTCTCTTTCCCCACATCTCTTTTCCTCCCCCTGATTCCCCGCCTCTGATTCCCCGCCTCTGATTCCCTGCCTCTGATTCCCCGCCTCTGATTCCCTGCCTCAGATTCCCTGCCTCAGATTCCCTGCCTCAGATTCCCTGCCTCTGATTCCCCGCCTCTGATTCCCCGCCTCTTATTCTTCGCCTCTGATTCCCCGCCTCTGATTCCCCACCTCTGATTCCCTGCCTCAGATTCCCCAGCTCTGATTCCCTTCATCTGATTCCGCGCCTCTGATTCCCTGCCTCTGTTTCCCCGCCTCTGATTCCCCGCCTCTGATTCCCCGCCTCAGATTCCCCGCCTCAGATTCCCCGCCTCAGATTCCCCGCCTCAGAATCCCCGCCTCAGATTCCCCGCCTCAGATTCCCCTCCTCAGATTCCCCACCTCAGATTCCCCGCCTCAGATTCCCCACCTCAGATTCCCCGCCTCAGATTCCCAGCCTCAGATTCCCCGCCTTAGCTTCCCCGACTCAGATTCCCTGCCTCAGATTCCCGGCCTCTGATTGCCTGCCTCTGATTCCCTGCCTCTGATTCCCTGCCTCTGATTCCCTGCCTCTGATTCCCTGCCTCTGATTCCCTGCCTCTGATTCCCTGCCTCTGATTCCGAGCCTCTGATTCCACGCCTCTCTTTCCGTATCTCTGATTCCCCGCCTCCGATTCCCTGCCTCTGATACCCTGCCTCTCTTTGCCTGCCTCTATTTCGGTGCCACTTTCTCTGCATCTAGTTTCCCACAACTCATTTGCCCCCTCTGATTATCCGCCTCTGATTCCATGCCTCTGATTCCCCTCCTCTGATTCCCCGCCTCTGATTCCCTGCCTCTGATTCCCCACCTCTGATTCCCTGCCTCAGATTCCCTGCCTCAGATTTCCTGCCTCAGATTCCCTGCCTCAGATTCCCTGCCTCTGATTCCCCGCCTCTGATTCCCCGCCTCTTAATCCCCGCCTCTGATTCCCCGCCTCTGATTCCCCGCCTCTGATTCCCTGCCTCTGTTTCCCCGCCTCTGATTCCCCGCCTCTGATTCCCCGCCTCAGATTTCCCGGCTCTGATTCCCTGCCTGAGATTCCCTGCCTGAGATTCCCCGCCTCAGATTCCCTGCCTCAGATTCCCCACCTCAGATTCCCCGCCTCAGATTCCCCATCTCAGATTCCCCGCCTCAGATTCCCCGCCTCAGATCCCCCGCCTCAGATTCTCTGCCTCTGATTCCCTGCCTCTGATTCCCCACCTCTGCTTCCCCGCCTCAGATTCCCTGCCTCAGATTCCCTGCCTCAGATTCCCTGCCTCTGATTCCCTGCCTCAGATTCCCTGCCTCAGATTCCCTGCCTCAGATTCCCAGCCTCTGATTGCCTGCCTCTGATTCCCCGCCTCTGATTCCCCTCCTCAGATTTCCCGGCTCTGATTCCCTGCCTGAGATTCCCTGCCTGAGATTCCCCGCCTCAGATTCCCTGCCTCAGATTCCCCACCTCAGATTCCCCGCCTCAGATTCCCCATCTCAGATTCCCCGCCTCAGATTCCCCGCCTCAGATACCCCGCCTCAGATTCCCTGCCTCAGATTCCCTGCCTCTGATTGCTTTCCTCTGATTCCCTGCCTCTGATTCCCTGCCTCTCATTCCCTGCCTCTCATTCCTTGCCTCTCATTCCCTGCCTCTGATTCCGCACCTCTGATTCCACGCCTCCCTTTCCGTGTCTCTGATTCCCCGCCTCTGATTCCCTGCCTCTGATACCCTGCCTCTCTTTGCCTGCCTCTATTTCGGTGCCTCTTTCTCTGCATCTAGTTTCCCACATCTCATTTGCCCCCACTGATAACCCGCCTCTGATTCCATGCCTCTGATTCCCCGCCTCTGATTCCCCGCCTCTGATTCCCCGCCTCTGATTCCCTGCCTCAGATTCCCTGCCTCAGATTCCTTGCCTCAGATTCCCTGCCTCTGATTCCCCGCCTCTGATTCCCCACCTCTTATTCCCCGCCTCTGATTCCCCGCCTCTGATTCCCTGCCTCTGATACCCTGCCTCTCTTTGACTGCCTCTATTTCCGTGCCTCTTTCTCTGCATCTAGTTTCCCACATCTCATTTGCCCCCTCTGATTACCCGCCTCTGATTCCATGCCTCTGATTCACTGCCTCAGATTCCCTGCCTCAGATACCCCGACTCAGATTTACCGCCTCAGATTCCCCGCCTCAGATTCCCTGCCTCAGATTCCCTGCCTCAGATTCCCTGCCTCAGATTCCCTGCCTCAGATCCCTGCCTCCGATTCCCCGCCTCTGTTTCCCCGCCTCTGATTCCCCGCCTCTGATTCCCAGCCTCTGAATCCCCGCCTCTGAATCCCCTCCTCTGATTCCCCGCCTCTGTTTCCCCGCCTCTGATTCCCCGCCTCTGATTCCCTGCCTCTGATTCCATGCCTCTGATTCCCCGCCTCTGATTCCAGGCCTCTTATTCCCCGCCTCTGATTCCCCACCTCTGATTGCCTGCCACTGATTGCCCGCCTCTGATTCCCCGCCTCTGATTCCCCACCTCTGTCTCGACGCCTCTCTTTCGCCCCCACTCTTTCCCCTCCACACTTTCCGTGCCTGTCTTTCCCTCCCTCAATTTCAACAACACTGTTTGATCTGTTTTGTGTACCTCATTTTAAACACACAAGTTCCAACCACTATGTTTTGCCCGCCTCTTTCCCCGCCTCTATTTATCCACCTATGTTTACCTGCCTCTGTTTACCCGCCTGTTTCCCCTCCTCTGATTCCCCACCTTTCATTCCCCACCTCTCTTTCCCTGCCTATATTTCCGCGCCTCTTTCTCTGACTCTCTTTCCCCACATCTCTTTTCCTCCCCCTGATACCCCGCCTCTGATTCCCCGCCTCTGATTCCCTGCCTCTGATTCCCCACCTCTGATTCCCTGCCTCAGATTCCCTGCCTCAGATTCCCTGCCTCAGATTCCCTGCCTCAGATTCCCTGCCTCTGATTCCCCGACTCTGATTCCCCGCCTCTTATTCCCCGCCTCTGATTCCCCGCCTCTGATTCCCCGCCTCTGATTCCCTGCCTCTGTTTCCCCGCCTCTGATTCCCCGCCTCTGATTCCCCGCCTCAGATTTCCCGGCTCTGATTCCCTGCCTGAGATTCCCTGCCTGAGATTCCCCGCCTCAGATTCCCTGCCTCAGATTCCCCGCCTCAGATTCCCCGCCTCAGATTCCCCATCTCAGATTCCCCGCCTCAGATTCCCCGCCTCAGATTCCCCGCCTCAGATTCCCTGCCTCAGATTCCATGCCTCTGATTGCCTTCCTCTGATTCCCTGCCTCTGATTCCCTGCCTCTGATTCCCTGCCTCTCATTCCCTGCCTCTCATTCCCTGCCTCTCATTCCCTGCCTCTCTTTGCCTGCCTCTATTTCGGTGCCTCTTTCTCTGCATCTAGTTTCCCACATCTCATTTTCCCCCACTGATAACCTGCCTCTGATTCCATGCCTCTGATTCTCCGCCTCTGATTCCCCGCCTCTGATTCCCCGCCTCTGATTCCCTGCCTCAGATTCCCTGCCTCAGATTCCTTGCCTCAGATTCCCTGCCTCTGATTCCCCGCCTCTGATTCCCCACCTCTTATTCCCCGCCTCTGATTCCACGCCTCTGATTCCCCGCCTCTGATTCCCTGCCTCTGTTTCCCCGCCTCTGATTCCCCGCGTCTGATTCCCCGCCTCAGATTCCCCGGCTCTGATTCCCTGCCTGAGATTCCATGCCTCAGAATCCCCGCCTCAGATTCCCTGCCTCAGATTCCCCGCCTCAGATTCCCCGCCTCAGATTCCCCGCCTCAGATTCCCTGCCTCAGATTCCCCGCATCAGATTCCATGCCTCAGATTCCCTGCCCCAGATTCCCTTCATCTGATTCCCTTCATCTGATTCCCTGCCTCTGATTCTCTGCCTCTGATTCCCCGCCTCTGATTCCCCGCCTCTGATTCGCCGCCTCTGATTCCCCGCCTCTGATTCACTGCCTCAGATTCCCCGCCTCTGATTCCCCGCCTCTTATTCGCCGCCTCTGATACCCCACCTCTGATTCGCCGCCTCTGATTCCCCGCCTCTGATTCCCCGCCTCTGTTTCCCTGCCTCTGATTCCCCGCCTCAGATTCCCTGCCTCTGATTCCCTGCCTCAGATTCCCTGCCTCAGATTCCCTGCCTCTGATTCCCCGCCTCTGATTCCCCGCCTCTTATTCCCTGCCTCTGATTCCCCGCCTCTGATTCCCCGCCTCTGATTCCCTGCCTCTGTTTCCCCGCCTCTGATTCCCCGCCTCTGATTCCCCGCCTCATATTTCCTGGCTCTGATTCCCTACCTGAGATTCCCTGCCTGAGATTCCCCGCCTCAGATTCCCTGCCTCAGATTACCCGCCTCAGATTCCCCGCCTCAGATTCCCCGCCTCAGATTCCCCGCCTCATATTCTCCGCCTCAGATTCCCCATCTCAGATTCCCTGTCTCAGATTCCCCGCCTCAGATTCCCCGCCTCAGATTCCCTGCCTCTGATTCCGCACCTCTGATTCCACGCCTCTATTTCAGTGTCTCTGATTCCCCGCCTCTGATTCCCTGCCTCTGATACCCTGCCTCTCTTTGCCTGCCTCTATTTCCGTGCTTCTTTCTCTGCATCTAGTTTCCCACATCTCATTTGCCCCCTCTGATAACCCGCCTCTGATTCCATGCCTCTGATTCCCCGCCTCTGATTCCCCGCCTCTGATTCCCCGCCTCTGATTCCCTGCCTCAGATTCCCTGCCTCAGATACCTTGCCTCAGATTCCCTGCCTCTGATTCCCCGCCTCAGATTCCCCGCCTCTTATTCCCCACTTCTGATTCCCCGCCTCTGATTCCCCGCCTCTGATTCCCTGCCTCTGATTCCCCGCCTCAGATTCCCTGCCTCAGATTCCCTGCCTCAGATTCCCTGCCTCAGATTCCCTGCCTCTGATTCCCCGCCTCTGATTCCCCGCCTCTTATTCCCTGCCTCTGATTCCCCGCCTCTGATTCCCCGCCTCTGATTCCCTGCCTCTGTTTCCCCGCCTCTGATTCCCCGCCTCTGATTCCCCGCCTCATATTTACTGGCTCTGATTCCATACCTGAGATTCCCTTCCTGAGATTCCCCGCCTCAGATTCCCTGCCTCAGATTCCCCACCTCAGATTCCCCGCCTCAGATTCCCCGCCTCAGATTCCCCGCCTCAGAATCCCCGCCTCAGATTCCCTGCCTCTGATTCCCTGCCTCTGATTCCCTGCCTCTGATTCCCTGCCTCTGATTCCACGCCTCTATTTCCGTGTCTCTGATTCCCCGCCTCTGATTCCCTGCCTCTGATACCCTGCCTCTCTTTGCCTGCCTCTATTTCCGTGCTTCTTTCTCTGCATCTAGTTTCCCACATCTCATTTTCCCCCTCTGATAACCCGCCTCTGATTCCAAGCCTCTGATTCCCCGCCTCTGATTCCCCACCTCTGATTCCCCGCCTCTGATTCCCTGCCTCAGATTCCCTGCCTCAGATTCCTTGCCTCAGATTCCCTGCCTCTGATTCCCCGCCTCTGATTCCCCGCCTCTTATTCCCCGCGTCTGATTCCCCGCCTCAGATTCCCCGGCTCTGATTCCCTGCCTGAGATTCCATGCCTGAGAATCCCCGCCTCAGATTCCCTGCCTCACATTCCCCGCCTCAGATTCCCCGCCTCAGAATCCCCGCCTCAAATTCCCTGCCTCAGATTCCCCGCCTCAGATTCCCCGCCTCAGATTCCCTGCCTCAGATTCCCCACCTCAGATTCCCTGCCTCAGATTCCCTGCCTCAGATTCCCTGCCTCAGATTCCCTTCATCTGATTCCCTTCATCTGATTCCCTGCCTCTGATTCCCTGCCTCTGATTACCCGCCTCTGATTCCATGCCTCTGATTCACTGCCTCAGATTCCCTGCCTCAGATACCCCGACTCAGATTCCCTGCCTCAGATTCCCCGCCTCAGATTCCCTGCCTCAGATTCCCTGCCTCAGATTCCCTGCCTCAGATTCCCTGCCTCAGATCCCTGCCTCCGATTCCCCGCCTCTGTTTCCCCGCCTCTGATTCCCCGCCTCTGATTCCCAGCCTCTGAATCCCCGCCTCTGAATCCCCTCCTCTGATTCCCCGCCTCTGTTTCCCCGCCTCTGATTCCCCGCCTCTGATTCCCTGCCTCTGATTCCATGCCTCTGATTCCCCGCCTCTGATTCCAGGCCTCTTATTCCCCGCCTCTGATTCCCCACCTCTGATTGCCTGCCACTGATTGCCCGCCTCTGATTCCCCGCCTCTGATTCCCCACCTCTGTCTCGACGCCTCTCTTTCGCCCCCACTCTTTCCCCTCCACACTTTCCGTGCCTGTCTTTCCCTCCCTCAATTTCAACAACACTGTTTGATCTGTTTTGTGTACCTCATTTTAAACACACAAGTTCCAACCACTATGTTTTGCCCGCCTCTTTCCCCGCCTCTATTTATCCACCTATGTTTACCTGCCTCTGTTTACCCGCCTGTTTCCCCTCCTCTGATTCCCCACCTTTCATTCCCCGCCTCTCTTTCCCTGCCTCTATTTCCGCACCTCTATCTCTGACTCTCTTTCCCCACATCTCTTTTCCTCCCCCTGATTCCCCGCCTCTGATTCCCCGCCTCTGATTCCCTGCCTCTGATTCCCCGCCTCTGATTCCCTGCCTCAGATTCCCTGCCTCAGATTCCCTGCCTCAGATTCCCTGCCTCTGATTCCCCGCCTCTGATTCCCCGCCTCTTATTCCCCGCCTCTGATTCCCCGCCTCTGATTCCCCACCTCTGATTCCCTGCCTCAGATTCCCCAGCTCTGATTCCCTTCATCTGATTCCGCGCCTCTGATTCCCTGCCTCTGTTTCCCCGCCTCTGATTCCCCGCCTCTGATTCCCCGCCTCAGATTCCCCGCCTCAGATTCCCCGCCTCAGATTCCCCGCCTCAGAATCCCCGCCTCAGATTCCCCGCCTCAGATTCCCCTCCTCAGATTCCCCACCTCAGATTCCCCGCCTCAGATTCCCCACCTCAGATTCCCCGCCTCAGATTCCCAGCCTCAGATTCCCCGCCTTAGCTTCCCCGACTCAGATTCCCTGCCTCAGATTCCCGGCCTCTGATTGCCTGCCTCTGATTCCCTGCCTCTGATTCCCTGCCTCTGATTCCCTGCCTCTGATTCCCTGCCTCTGATTCCCTGCCTCTGATTCCCTGCCTCTGATTCCGAGCCTCTGATTCCACGCCTCTCTTTCCGTATCTCTGATTCCCCGCCTCCGATTCCCTGCCTCTGATACCCTGCCTCTCTTTGCCTGCCTCTATTTCGGTGCCACTTTCTCTGCATCTAGTTTCCCACAACTCATTTGCCCCCTCTGATTATCCGCCTCTGATTCCATGCCTCTGATTCCCCTCCTCTGATTCCCCGCCTCTGATTCCCTGCCTCTGATTCCCCACCTCTGATTCCCTGCCTCAGATTCCCTGCCTCAGATTTCCTGCCTCAGATTCCCTGCCTCAGATTCCCTGCCTCTGATTCCCCGCCTCTGATTCCCCGCCTCTTAATCCCCGCCTCTGATTCCCCGCCTCTGATTCCCCGCCTCTGATTCCCTGCCTCTGTTTCCCCGCCTCTGATTCCCCGCCTCTGATTCCCCGCCTCAGATTTCCCGGCTCTGATTCCCTGCCTGAGATTCCCTGCCTGAGATTCCCCGCCTCAGATTCCCTGCCTCAGATTCCCCACCTCAGATTCCCCGCCTCAGATTCCCCATCTCAGATTCCCCGCCTCAGATTCCCCGCCTCAGATCCCCCGCCTCAGATTCTCTGCCTCTGATTCCCTGACTCTGATTCCCCACCTCTGCTTCCCCGCCTCAGATTCCCTGCCTCAGATTCCCTGCCTCAGATTCCCTGCCTCTGATTCCCTGCCTCAGATTCCCTGCCTCAGATTCCCTGCCTCAGATTCCCAGCCTCTGATTGCCTGCCTCTGATTCCCCGCCTCTGATTCCCCTCCTCAGATTTCCCGGCTCTGATTCCCTGCCTGAGATTCCCTGCCTGAGATTCCCCGCCTCAGATTCCCTGCCTCAGATTCCCCACCTCAGATTCCCCGCCTCAGATTCCCCATCTCAGATTCCCCGCCTCAGATTCCCTGCCTCAGATACCCCGCCTCAGATTCCCTGCCTCAGATTCCCTGCCTCTGATTGCTTTCCTCTGATTCCCTGCCTCTGATTCCCTGCCTCTCATTCCCTGCCTCTCATTCCCTGCCTCTCATTCCCTGCCTCTGATTCCGCACCTCTGATTCCACGCCTCCCTTTCCGTGTCTCTGATTCCCCGCCTCTGATTCCCTGCCTCTGATACCCTGCCTCTCTTTGCCTGCCTCTATTTCGGTGCCTCTTTCTCTGCATCTAGTTTCCCACATCTCATTTGCCCCCACTGATAACCCGCCTCTGATTCCATGCCTCTGATTCCCCGCCTCTGATTCCCCGCCTCTGATTCCCCGCCTCTGATTCCCTGCCTCAGATTCCCTGCCTCAGATTCCTTGCCTCAGATTCCCTGCCTCTGATTCCCCGCCTCTGATTCCCCACCTCTTATTCCCCGCCTCTGATTCCCCGCCTCTGATTCCCCGCCTCTGATTCCCTGCCTCTGTTTCCCCGCCTCTGATTCCCCGCATCTGATACCCCGCCTCAGATTCCCCGGATCTGATTCCCTGCCTGAGATTCCATGCCTCAGAATCCCCGCCTCAGATTCCCTGCCTCAGATTCCCCGCCTCAGATTCCCCGCCTCAGATTCCCCGCCTCAGATTCCCTTCCTCAGATTCCCCGCATCAGATTCCCTGCCTCAGATTCCCTGCCCCAGATTCCCTTCACCTGATTCCCTTCATCTGATTCCCTGCCTCTGATTCCCTGCCTCTGATTCCCCACCTCTGCTTCCCCGCCTCAGATTCCCTGCCTCAGATTCCCTGCCTCAGATTCCCTGCCTCTGATTCCCCGCCTCAGATTCCCTGCCTCTGATTGCCTGCCTCTGATTCCCTGCCTCTGATTCCCTGCCTCTAAATCCCCGCCTCTTATTCCCTGCCTCTGATTTCCCGCCTCTGATTCCCCGCCTCTGATTCCCTGCCTCAGATTCCCCGCCTCAGATTCCCCGCCTCAGATTCCCCGTCTCAGATTCCCCGCCTCAGATTCCCCGCCTCAGATTCCCCGCCTCAGATTCCCTGCCTCTGATTCCCTGCCTCTGATTCCCTGCCTCTGATTCCCTGCCTCTGATTCCGCACCTCTGATTCCACGCCTCTATTTCCGTGTCTCTGATTCCCCGCCTCTGATTCCCTGCCTCTGAAACCCTGCCTCTCTTTGCCTGCCTCTATTTCCGTGCTTCTTTCTCTGCATCTAGTTTCCCACATCTCATTTGCCCCCTCTGATAACCCGCCTCTGATTCCATGCCTCTGATTCCCCGCCTCTGATTCCCCGCCTCTGATTCCCCGCCTCTGATTCCCTGCCTCAGATTCCCTGCCTCAGATTCCTTGCCTCAGATTCCCTGCCTCTGATTCCCCGCCTCTGATTCCCCGCCTCTTATTCCCCGCGTCTGATTCCCCGCCTCAGATTCCCCGGCTCTGATTCCCTGCCTGAGATTCCATGCCTGAGAATCCCCGCCTCAGATTCCCTGCCTCACATTCCCCGCCTCAGATTCCCCGCCTCAGAATCCCCGCCTCAAATTCCCTGCCTCAGATTCCCCGCCTCAGATTCCCCGCCTCAGATTCCCCACCTCAGATTCCCCACCTCAGATTCCCTGCCTCAGATTCCCTGCCTCAGATTCCCTGCCTCAGATTCCCTGCCTCAGATTCCCTGCCTCAGATTCCCTGCCTCTGATTCCCTGCCTCAGATTCCCTGCCTCAGATTCCCTGCCTCAGATTCCCTGCCTCTGATTGCCTGCCTCTGATTCCCTGCCTCTGATTCCCTGCCTCAGATTCCCTGCCTCAGATTCCCTGCCTCTTATTGCCTGCCTCTGATTCCCTGCCTCTGATTCCCTGCCTCTGATTGCCTGCCTCTGATTCCCTGCCTCTGATTCCCTGCCTCTGATTCCCTGCCTCTGATACCGCACCTCTGATTCCACGCCTCTCTTTCCTTGTCTCTGATTCCCCGCCTCTGATTCCCTGCCTCTGATACCCTGCCTCTCTTTGCCTGCCTCCATTTCCGTGCCTCTTTCTCTGCATCTAGTTTCCCACATCTCATTTGCCCCCTCTGATAACCCGCCTCTGATTCCATGCCTCTGATTCACTGCCACAGATTCCCTGCCTCAGATACCCCGACTCAGATTTACCGCCTCAGATTCCCCGCCTCAGATTCCCTGCCTCAGATTCCCTGCCTCAGATTCCCTGCCTGAGATTCCCTGCCTCAGATCCCTGCCTCCGATTCCCCTCCTCTGATTCCCCGCCTCTGATTCCCCGCCTCTGATTCCCAGCCTCTGAATCCCCGCCTCTGAATCCCCTCCTCTGATTCCCCGCCTCTGTTTCCCCGCCTCTGATTCCCCGCCTCTGATTCCCTGCCTCTGATTCCATGCCTCTGATTCCCCGCCTCTGATTCCAGGCCTCTTATTCCCCGCCTCTGATTCCCCACCTCTGATTGCCTGCCACTGATTGCCCGCCTCTGATTCCCTGCCTCTGATTCCCCACCTCTGTCTCGACGCCTCTCTTTCGCCTCCACTCTTTCCCCTCCACACTTTCCGTGCCTGTCTTTCCCTCCCTCAATTTCAACAACACTGTTTGATCTGTTTTGTGTACCTCATTTTAAACACACAAGTTCCAACCACTATGTTTTGCCCGCCTCTTTCCCCGCCTCTATTTATCCACCTATGTTTACCTGCATCTGTTTACCCGCCTGTTTCCCCTCCTCTGATTCCCCACCTTTCATTCCCCACCTCTCTTTCCCTGCCTATATTTCCGCGCCGCTTTCTCTGACTCTCTTTCCCCACATCTCTTTTCCTCCCCCTGATTCCCCGCCTCTGATTCCCCGCCTCTGATTCCCTGCCTCTGATTCCCCGCCTCTGATTCCCTGCCTCTGATTCCCCACCTCTGATTCCCTGCCTCAGATTCCCTGCCTCAGATTCCCTGCCTCAGATTCCCTGCCTCAGATTCCCTGCCTCTGATTCCCCGACTCTGATTCCCCGCCTCTTATTCCCCGCCTCTGATTCCCCGCCTCTGATTCCCCGCCTCTGATTCCCTGCCTCTGTTTCCCCGCCTCTGATTCCCCGCCTCTGATTCCCCGCCTCAGATTTCCCGGCTCTGATTCCCCGCCTCTGATTCCCTGCCTCTGTTTCCCCGCCTCTGATTCCCCGCCTCTGATTCCCCGCCTCAGATTTCCCGGCTCTGATTCCCTGCCTGAGATTCCCTGCCTGAGATTCCCCGCCTCAGATTCCCTGCCTCAGATTCCCCACCTCAGATTCCCCGCCTCAGATTCCCCATCTCAGATTCCCCGCCTCAGATTCCCCGCCTCAGATCCCCCGCCTCAGATTCTCTGCCTCTGATTCCCTGCCTCTGATTCCCCACCTCTGCTTCCCCGCCTCAGATTCCCTGCCTCAGATTCCCTGCCTCAGATTCCCTGCCTCTGATTCCCTGCCTCAGATTCCCTGCCTCAGATTCCCTGCCTCAGATTCCCTGCCTCTGATTGCCTGCCTCTGATTCCCCGCCTCTGATTCCCCTCCTCAGATTTCCCGGCTCTGATTCCCTGCCTGAGATTCCCTGCCTGAGATTCCCCGCCTCAGATTCCCTGCCTCAGATTCCCCACCTCAGATTCCCCGCCTCAGATTCCCCATCTCAGATTCCCCGCCTCAGATTCCCCGCCTCAGATTCCCCGCCTCAGATTCCCTGCCTCAGATTCCCTGCCTCTGATTGCTTTCCTCTGATTCCCTGCCTCTGA
This sequence comes from Narcine bancroftii, assembly GCF_036971445.1. NCBI lineage: Eukaryota > Metazoa > Chordata > Chondrichthyes > Torpediniformes > Narcinidae > Narcine > Narcine bancroftii. Next base: position 248,937,546 of record NC_091474.1, read on the forward strand.
TTCCCTGCCTCTCATTCCCTGCCTCTCATTCCCTGCCTCTCATTCCCTGCCTCTGATTCCGCACCTCTGATTCCACGCCTCCCTTTCCGTGTCTCTGATTCCCCGACTCTGATTCCCTGCCTCTGATACCCTGCCTCTCTTTGCCTGCCTCTATTTCGGTGCCTCTTTCTCTGCATCTAGTTTCCCACATCTCATTTGCCCCCACTGATAACCCGCCTCTGATTCCATGCCTCTGATTCCCCGCCTCTGATTCCCCGCCTCTGATTCCCCGCCTCTGATTCCCTGCCTCAGATTCCCTGCCTCAGATTCCTTGCCTCAGATTCCCTGCCTCTGATTCCCCGCCTCTGATTCCCCACCTCTTATTCCCCGCCTCTGATTCCCCGCCTCTGATTCCCCGCCTCTGATTCCCTGCCTCTGTTTCCCCGCCTCTGATTCCCCGCATCTGATTCCCCACCTCAGATTCCCCGGCTCTGATTCCCTGCCTGAGATTCCATGCCTCAGAATCCCCGCCTCAGATTCCCTGCCTCAGATTCCCCGCCTCAGATTCCCCGCCTCAGATTCCCCGCCTCAGATTCCCTTCCTCAGATTCCCCGCATCAGATTCCCTGCCTCAGATTCCCTGCCCCAGATTCCCTTCATCTGATTCCCTTCATCTGATTCCCTGCCTCTGATTCCCTGCCTCTGATTCCCCACCTCTGCTTCCCCGCCTCAGATTCCCTGCCTCAGATTCCCTGCCTCAGATTCCCTGCCTCTGATTCCCCGCCTCAGATTCCCTGCCTCTGATTGCCTGCCTCTGATTCCCTGCCTCTGATTCCCTGCCTCTAAATCCCCGCCTCTTATTCCCTGCCTCTGATTCCCCACCTCTGATTCCCCGCCTCTGATTCCCTGCCTCAGATTCCCCGCCTCAGATTCCCCGCCTCAGATTCCCCGTCTCAGATTCCCCGCCTCAGATTCCCCGCCTCAGATTCCCCGCCTCAGATTCCCTGCCTCTGATTCCCTGCCTCTGATTCCCTGCCTCTGATTCCCTGCCTCTGATTCCGCACCTCTGATTCCACGCCTCTATTTCCGTGTCTCTGATTCCCCGTCTCAGATTCCCTGCCTCTGAAACCCTGCCTCTCTTTGCCTGCCTCTATTTCCGTGCTTCTTTCTCTGCATCTAGTTTCCCACATCTCATTTGCCCCCTCTGATAACCCGCCTCTGATTCCATGCCTCTGATTCCCCGCCTCTGATTCCCCGCCTCTGATTCCCCGCCTCTGATTCCCTGCCTCAGATTCCCTGCCTCAGATTCCTTGCCTCAGATTCCCTGCCTCTGATTCCCCGCCTCTGATTCCCCGCCTCTCATTCCCCGCGTCTGATTCCCCGCCTCAGATTCCCCGGCTCTGATTCCCTGCCTGAGATTCCATGCCTGAGAATCCCCGCCTCAGATTCCCTGCCTCACATTCCCCGCCTCAGATTCCCCGCCTCAGAATCCCCGCCTCAAATTCCCTGCCTCAGATTCCCCGCCTCAGATTCCCCGCCTCAGATTCCCCGCCTCAGATTACCCACCTCAGATTCCCTGCCTCAGATTCCCTGCCTCAGATTCCCTGCCTCAGATTCCCTGCCTCAGATTCCCTGCCTCAGATTCCCTGCCTCTGATTCCCTGCCTCAGATTCCCTGCCTCAGATTCCCTGCCTCAGATTCCCTGCCTCTGATTGCCTGCCTCTGATTCCCTGCCTCTGATTCCCTGCCTCAGATTCCCTGCCTCAGATTCCCTGCCTCTGATTGCCTGCCTCTGATTCCCTGCCTCTGATTCCCTGCCTCTGATTGCCTGCCTCTGATTCCCTGCCTCTGATTCCCTGCCTCTGATTCCCTGCCTCTGATACCGCACCTCTGATTCCACGCCTCTCTTTCCTTGTCTCTGATTCCCCGCCTCTGATTCCCTGCCTCTGATACCCTGCCTCTCTTTGCCTGCCTCCATTTCCGTGCCTCTTTCTCTGCATCTAGTTTCCCACATCTCATTTGCCCCCTCTGATAACCCGCCTCTGATTCCATGCCTCTGATTCACTGCCACAGATTCCCTGCCTCAGATACCCCGACTCAGATTTACCGCCTCAGATTCCCCGCCTCAGATTCCCTGCCTCAGATTCCCTGCCTCAGATTCCCTGCCTGAGATTCCCTGCCTCAGATCCCTGCCTCCGATTCCCCTCCTCTGATTCCCCGCCTCTGATTCCCCGCCTCTGATTCCCATCCTCTGAATCCCCGCCTCTGAATCCCCTCCTCTGATTCCCCGCCTCTGTTTCCCCGCCTCTGATTCCCCGCCTCTGATTCCCTGCCTCTGATTCCATGCCTCTGATTCCCCGCCTCTGATTCCAGGCCTCTTATTCCCCGCCTCTGATTCCCCACCTCTGATTGCCTGCCACTGATTGCCCGCCTCTGATTCCCCGCCTCTGATTCCCCACCTCTGTCTCGACTCCTCTCTTTAGCCTCCACTCTTTCCCCTCCACACTTTCCGTGCCTGTCTTTCCCTCCCTCAATTTCAACAACACTGTTTGATCTGTTTTGTGTACCTCATTTTAAACACACAAGTTCCAACCACTATGTTTTGCCCGCCTCTTTCCCCGCCTCTATTTATCCACCTATGTTTACCTGCCTCTGTTTACCCGCCTGTTTCCCCTCCTCTGATTCCCCACCTTTCATTCCCCACCTCTCTTTCCCTGCCTATATTTCCGCGCCTCTTTCTCTGACTCTCTTTCCCCACATCTCTTTTCCTCCCCCTGATTCCCCGCCTCTGATTCCCCGCCTCTGATTCCCTGCCTCTGATTCCCCGCCTCTGATTCCCTGCCTCTGATTCCCCACCTCTGATTCCCTGCCTCAGATTCCCTGCCTCAGATTCCCTGCCTCAGATTCCCTGCCTCAGATTCCCTGCCTCTGATTCCCCGACTCTGATTCCCCGCCTCTTATTCCCCGCCTCTGATTCCCCGCCTCTGATTCCCCGCCTCTGATTCCCTGCCTCTGTTTCCCCGCCTCTGATTCCCCGCCTCTGATTCCCCGCCTCAGATTTCCCGGCTCTGATTCCCTGCCTGAGATTCCCTGCCTGAGATTCCCCGCCTCAGATTCCCTGCCTCAGATTCCGCGCCTCAGATTCCCCGCCTCAGATTCCCCATCTCAGATTCCCCGCCTCAGACTCCCCGCCTCAGATTCCCCGCCTCAGATTCCCTGCCTCAGATTCCATGCCTCTGATTGCCTTCCTCTGATTCCCTGCCTCTGATTCCCTGCCTCTGATTCCCTGCCTCTGATTCCCTGCCTCTCATTCCCTGCCTCTCATTCCCTGCCTCTCTTTGCCTGCCTCTATTTCGGTGCCTCTTTCTCTGCATCTAGTTTCCCACATCTCATTTTCCCCCACTGATAACCCGCCTCTGATTCCATGCCTCTGATTCTCCGCCTCTGATTCCCCGCCTCTGATTCCCCGCCTCTGATTCCCTCCCTCAGATTCCCTGCCTCAGATTCCTTGCCTCAGATTCCCTGCCTCTGATTCCCCGCCTCTGATTCCCCACCTCTTATTCCCCGCCTCTGATTCCACGCCTCTGATTCCCCGCCTCTGATTCCCTGCCTCTGTTTCCCCGCCTCTGATTCCCCGCGTCTGATTCCCCGCCTCAGATTCCCCGGCTCTGATTCCCTGCCTGAGATTCCATGCCTCAGAATCCCCGCCTCAGATTCCCTGCCTCAGATTCCCCGCCTCAGATTCCCCGCCTCAGATTCCCCGCCTCAGATTCCCTGCCTCAGATTCCCCGCATCAGATTCCCTGCCTCAGATTCCCTGCCCAAGATTCCCTTCATCTGATTCCCTTCATCTGATTCCCTGCCTCTGATTCTCTGCCTCTGATTCCCCGCCTCTGATTCCCCGCCTCTGATTCGCCGCCTCTGATTCCCCGCCTCTGATTCACTGCCTCAGATTCCCCGCCTCTGATTCCCCGCCTCTTATTCGCCGCCTCTGATACCCCGCCTCTGATTCGCCGCCTCTGATTCCCCGCCTCTGATTCCCCGCCTCTGATTCCCTGCCTCTGATTCCCCGCCTCAGATTCCCTGCCTCTGATTCCCTGCCTCAGATTCCCTGCCTCAGATTCCCTGCCTCTGATTCCCCGCCTCTGATTCCCCGCCTCTTATTCCCTGCCTCTGATTCCCCGCCTCTGATTCCCCGCCTCTGATTCCCTGCCTCTGTTTCCCCGCCTCTGATTCCCCGCCTCTGATTCCCCGCCTCATATTTCCTGGCTCTGATTCCCTACCTGAGATTCCCTGCCTGAGATTCCCCGCCTCAGATACCCTGCCTCAGATTCCCCGCCTCAGATTCCCCGCCTCAGATTCCCCGCCTCAGATTCCCCGCCTCAGATTCCCCGTCTCAGATTCCCTGTCTCAGATTCCCCGCCTCAGATTCCCCGCCTCAGATTCCCTGCCTCTGATTCCGCACCTCTGATTCCACGCCTCTATTTCAGTGTCTCTGATTCCCCGCCTCTGATTCCCTGCCTCTGATACCCTGCCTCTCTTTGCCTGCCTCTATTTCCGTGCTTCTTTCTCTGCATCTAGTTTCCCACATCTCATTTGCCCCCTCTGATAACCCGCCTCTGATTCCATGCCTCTGATTCCCCGCCTCTGATTCCCCACCTCTGATTCCCCGCCTCTGATTCCCTGCCTCAGATTCCCTGCCTCAGATTCCTTGCCTCAGATTCCCTGCCTCTGATTCCCCGCCTCTGATTCCCCGCCTCTTATTCCCCGCTTCTGATTCCCCGCCTCTGATTCCCCGCCTCTGATTCCCTGCCTCTGATTCCCCGCCTCAGATTCCCTGCCTCAGATTCCCTGCCTCAGATTCCCTGCCTCAGATTCCCTGCCTCTGATTCCCCGCCTCTGATTCCCCGCCTCTTATTCCCTGCCTCTGATTCCCCGCCTCAGATTCCCCGCCTCTGATTCCCTGCCTCTGTTTCCCCGCCTCTGATTCCCCGCCTCTGATTCCCCGCCTCATATTTACTGGCTCTGATTCCATACCTGAGATTCCCTTCCTGAGATTCCCCGCCTCAGATTCCCTGCCTCAGATTCCCCACCTCTGTCTCGACGCCTCTCTTTCGCCTCCACTCTTTCCCCTCCACACTTTCCGTGCCTGTCTTTCCCTCCCTCAATTTCAACAACACTGTTTGATCTGTTTTGTGTACCTCATTTTAAACACACAAGTTCCAACCACTATGTTTTGCCCGCCTCTTTCCCCGCCTCTATTTATCCACCTATGTTTACCTGCCTCTGTTTACCCGCCTGTTTCCCCTCCTCTGATTCCCCACCTTTCATTCCCCACCTCTCTTTCCCTGCCTATATTTCCGCGCCTCTTTCTCTGACTCTCTTTCCCCACATCTCTTTTCCTCCCCCTGATTCCCCGCCTCTGATTCCCCGCCTCTGATTCCCTGCCTCTGATTCCCCGCCTCATATTTCCTGGCTCTGATTCCCTACCTGAGATTCCCTGCCTGAGATTCCCCGCCTCAGATTCCCTGCCTCAGATTCCCCGCCTCAGATTCCCCGCCTCAGATTCCCCGCCTCAGATTCCCCGCCTCAGATTCCCCGTCTCAGATTCCCTGTCTCAGATTCCCCGCCTCAGATTCCCCGCCTCAGATTCCCTGCCTCTGATTCCGCACCTCTGATTCCACGCCTCTATTTCCGTGTCTCTGATTCCCCGCCTCTGATTCCCTGCCTCTGATACCCTGCCTCTCTTTGCCTGCCTCTATTTCCGTGCTTCTTTCTCTGCATCTAGTTTCCCACATCTCATTTGCCCCCTCTGATAACCCGCCTCTGATTCCATGCCTCTGATTCCCCGCCTCTGATTCCCCGCCTCTGATTCCCCGCCTCTGATTCCCTGCCTCAGATTCCCTGCCTCAGATTCCTTGCCTCAGATTCCCTGCCTCTGATTCCCCGCCTCTGATTCCCCGCCTCTTATTCCCCGCTTCTGATTCACCGCCTCTGATTCCCCGCCTCTGATTCCCTGCCTCTGTTTCCCTGCCTCTGATTCCCCGCCTCTGATTCCCCGCCTCATATTTACTGGCTCTGATTCCATACCTGAGATTCCCTTCCTGAGATTCCCCGCCTCAGATTCCCTGCCTCAGATTCCCCACCTCAGATTCTCCGCCTCAGATTCCCCGCCTCAGATTCCCCGCCTCAGATTCCCCGCCTCAGATTCCCTGCCTCTGATTCCCTGCCTCTGATTCCCTGCCTCTGATTCCCTGCCTCTGATTCCGCACCTCTGATTCCACGCCTCTATTTCCGTGTCTCTGATTCCCCGCCTCTGATTCCCTGCCTCTGATACCCTGCCTCTCTTTGCCTGCCTCTATTTCCGTGCTTCTTTCTCTGCATCTAGTTTCCCACATCTCATTTTCCCCCTCTGATAACCCGCCTCTGATTCCATGCCTCTGATTCCCCGCCTCTGATTCCCCGCCTCTGATTCCCCGCCTCTGATTCCCTGCCTCAGATTCCCTGCCTCAGATTCCTTGCCTCAGATTCCCTGCCTCTGATTCCCCGCCTCTGATTCCCCGCCTCTTATTCCCCGCGTCTGATTCCCCGCCTCAGATTCCCCGGCTCTGATTCGCTGCCTGAGATTCCATGCCTGAGAATCCCCGCCTCAGATTCCCTGCCTCAGATTCCCCGCCTCAGATTCCCCGCCTCAGAATCCCCGCCTCAAATTCCCTGCCTCAGATTCCCCGCCTCAGATTCCCCGCCTCAGATTCCCTGCCTCAGATTCCCCACCTCAGATTCCCTGCCTCAGATTCCCTGCCTCAGATTCCCTGACTCAGATTCCCTTCATCTGATTCCCTTCATCTGATTCCCTGCCTCTGATTCCCTGCCTCTGATTCCCTGCCTCTGATTCCCCGCCTCTGATTCCCCTCCTCAGATTCCCTGCCTCAGATTCCCTGCCTCAGATTCCCTGCCTCTGATTCCCTGCCTCAGATTCCCTGCCTCAGATTCCCTGCCTCAGATTCCCTGCCTCTGATTGCCTGCCTCTGATTCCCTACCTCTGATTCCCTGCCTCTGATTGCCTGCCTCTGATTCCCTGTCTCTGATTCCCTGCCTCTGATACCGCACTTCTGATTCCACGCCTCTCTTTCCTTGTCTCTGATTCCCCGCCTCTGATTCCCTGCCTCTGATACCCTGCCTCTCTTTGCCTGCCTCTATTTCCGTGCCTCTTTCTCTGCATCTAGTTTCCCACATCTCATTTGCCCCCTCTGATTACCCGCCTCTGATTCCATGCCTCTGATTCACTGCCTCAGATTCCCTGCCTCAGATACCCCGACTCAGATTTACCGCCTCAGATTCCCCGCCTCAGATTGCCTGCCTCAGATTCCCTGCCTCAGATTCCCTGCCTCAGATTCCCTGCCTCAGATCCCTGCCTCCGATTCCCCGCCTCTGTTTCCCCGCCTCTGATTCCCCGCCTCTGATTCCCAGCCTCTGAATCCCCGCCTCTGAATCCCCTCCTCTGATTCCCCGCCTCTGTTTCCCCGCCTCTGATTCCCCGCCTCTGATTCCCTGCCTCTGGTTCCATGCCTCTGATTCCCCGCCTCTGATTCCAGTCCTCTTATTCCCCGCCTCTGATTCCCCACCTCTGATTGCCTGCCACTGATTGCCCGCCTCTGATTCCCCGCCTCTGATTCCCCACCTCTGTCTCGACGCCTCTCTTTCGCCCCCAATCTTTCCCCTCCACACTTTCCGTGCCTGTCTTTCCCTCCCTCAATTTCAACAACACTGTTTGATCTGTTTTGTGTACCTCATTTTAAACACACAAGTTCCAACCACTATGTTTTGCCCGCCTCTTTCCCCGCCTCTATTTATCCACCTATGTTTACCTGCCTCTGTTTACCCGCCTGTTTCCCCTCCTCTGATTCCCCACCTTTCATTCCCCGCCTCTCTTTCCCTGCCTCTATTTCCGCACCTCTTTCTCTGACTCTCTTTCCCCACATCTCTTTTCCTCCCCCTGATTCCCCGCCTCTGATTCCCCGCCTCTGATTCCCTGCCTCTGATTCCCCGCCTCTGATTCCCTGCCTCAGATTCCCTGCCTCAGATTCCCTGCCTCAGATTCCCTGCCTCTGATTCCCCGCCTCTGATTCCCCGCCTCTTATTCCCCGCCTCTGATTCCCCGCCTCTGATTCCCCACCTCTGATTCCCTGCCTCAGATTCCCCAGCTCTGATTCCCTGCATCTGATTCCGCGCCTCTGATTCCCTGCCTCTGTTTCCCCGCCTCTGATTCCCCGCCTCTGATTCCCCGCCTCAGATTCCCCGGCTCTGATTCCCTGCCTGAGATTCCCTGCCTCAGATACCCCGCCTCAGATTCCCCGCCTCAGATTCCCCGCCTCAGATTCCCCGCCTCAGATTCCCCGCCTCAGAATCCCCGCCTCAGATTCCCCGCCTCAGATTCCCCTCATCAGATTCCCCACCTCAGATTCCCCGCCTCAGATTCCCCACCTCAGATTCCCCGCCTCAGATTCCCCGCCTCAGATTCCCCGCCTTAGATTCCCCGACTCAGATTCCCTGCCTCAGATTCCCGGCCTCTGATTGCCTGCCTCTGATTCCCTGCCTCTGATTCCCTGCCTCTGATTCCCTGCCTCTGATTCCCTGCCTCTGATTCCCTGCCTCTGATTCCCTGCCTCTGATTCCCTGCCTCTGATTCCGAGCCTCTGATTCCACGCCTCTCTTTCCGTATCTCTGATTCCCCGCCTCCGATTCCCTGCCTCTGATACCCTGCCTCTCTTTGCCTGCCTCTATTTCGGTGCCACTTTCTCTGCATCTAGTTTCCCACAACTCATTTGCCCCCTCTGATTATCCGCCTCTGATTCCATGCCTCTGATTCCCCTCCTCTGATTCCCTGCCTCTGATTCCCTGCCTCTGATTCCCCACCTCTGATTCCCTGCCTCAGATTCCCTGCCTCAGATTTCCTGCCTCAGATTCCCTGCCTCAGATTCCCTGCCTCTGATTCCCCGCCTCTGATTCCCCGCCTCTTATTCCCCGCCTCTGATTCCCCGCCTCTGATTCCCCGCCTCTGATTCCCTGCCTCTGTTTCCCCGCCTCTGATTCCCCGCCTCTGATTCCCCGCCTCAGATTTCCCGGCTCTGATTCCCTGCCTGAGATTCCCTGCCTGAGATTCCCCGCCTCAGATTCCCTGCCTCAGATTCCCCACCTCAGATTCCCCGCCTCAGATTCCCCATCTCAGATTCCCCGCCTCAGATTCCCCGCCTCAGATCCCCCGCCTCAGATTCTCTGCCTCTGATTCCCTGCCTCTGATTCCCCACCTCTGCTTCCCCGCCTCAGATTCCCTGCCTCAGATTCCCTGCCTCAGATTCCCTGCCTCTGATTCCCTGCCTCAGATTCCCTGCCTCAGATTCCCTGCCTCAGATTCCCTGCCTCTGATTGCCTGCCTCTGATTCCCCGCCTCTGATTCCCCTCCTCAGATTTCCCGGCTCTGATTCCCTGCCTGAGATTCCCTGCCTGAGATTCCCCGCCTCAGATTCCCTGCCTCAGATTCCCCACCTCAGATTCCCCGCCTCAGATTCCCCATCTCAGATTCCCCGCCTCAGATTCCCCGCCTCAGATTCCCCGCCTCAGATTCCCTGCCTCAGATTCCCTGCCTCTGATTGCTTTCCTCTGATTCCCTGCCTCTCATTCCCTGCCTCTCATTCCCTGCCTCTCATTCCCTGCCTCTGATTCCGCACCTCTGATTCCACGCCTCCCTTTCCGTGTCTCTGATTCCCCGCCTCTGATTCCCTGCCTCTGATACCCTGCCTCTCTTTGCCTGCCTCTATTTCGGTGCCTCTTTCTCTGCATCTAGTTTCCCACATCTCATTTGCCCCCACTGATAACCCGCCTCTGATTCCATGCCTCTGATTCCCCGCCTCTGATTCCCCGCCTCTGATTCCCCGCCTCTGATTCCCTGCCTCAGATTCCCTGCCTCAGATTCCTTGCCTCAGATTCCCTGCCTCTGATTCCCCGCCTCTGATTCCCCACCTCTTATTCCCCGCCTCTGATTCCCCGCCTCTGATTCCCCGCCTCTGATTCCCTGCCTCTGTTTCCCCGCCTCTGATTCCCCGCATCTGATTCCCCGCCTCTGATTCCCCGGCTCTGATTCCCTGCCTGAGATTCCATGCCTCAGAATCCCCGCCTCAGATTCCCTGCCTCAGATTCCCCGCCTCAGATTCCCCGCCTCAGATTCCCCGCCTCAGATTCCCTTCCTCAGATTCCCCGCATCAGATTCCCTGCCTCAGATTCCCTGCCCCAGATTCCCTTCATCTGATTCCCTTCATCTGATTCCCTGCCTCTGATTCCCTGCCTCTGACTCCCCACCTCTGCTTCCCCGCCTCAGATTCCCTGCCTCAGATTCCCTGCCTCAGATTCCCTGCCTCTGATTCCCCGCCTCAGATTCCCTGCCTCTGATTGCCTGCCTCTGATTCCCTGCCTCTGATTCCCTGCCTCTAAATCCCCGCCTCTTATTCCCTGCCTCTGATTCCCCGCCTCTGATTCCCCGCCTCTGATTCCCTGCCTCAGATTCCCCGCCTCAGATTCCCCGCCTCAGATTCCCCGTCTCAGATTCCCCGCCTCAGATTCCCCGCCTCAGATTCCCCGCCTCAGATTCCCTGCCTCTGATTCCCTGCCTCTGATTCCCTGCCTCTGATTCCCTGCCTCTGATTCCGCACCTCTGATTCCACGCCTCTATTTCCGTGTCTCTGATTCCCCGCCTCTGATTCCCTGCCTCTGAAACCCTGCCTCTCTTTGCCTGCCTCTATTTCCGTGCTTCTTTCTCTGCATCTAGTTTCCCACATCTCATTTGCCCCCTCTGATAACCCGCCTCTGATTCCATGCCTCTGATTCCCCGCCTCTGATTCCCCGCCTCTGATTCCCCGCCTCTGATTCCCTGCCTCAGATTCCCTGCCTCAGATTCCTTGCCTCAGATTCCCTGCCTCTGATTCCCCGCCTCTGATTCCCCGCCTCTTATTCCCCGCGTCTGATTCCCCGCCTCAGATTCCCCGGCTCTGATTCCCTGCCTGAGATTCCATGCCTGAGAATCCCCGCCTCAGATTCCCTGCCTCACATTCCCCGCCTCAGATTCCCCGCCTCAGAATCCCCGCCTCAAATTCCCTGCCTCAGATTCCCCGCCTCAGATTCCCCGCCTCAGATTCCCCGCCTCAGATTCCCCACCTCAAATTCCCTGCCTCAGATTCCCTGCCTCAGATTCCCTGCCTCAGATTCCCTGCCTCAGATTCCCTGCCTCAGATTCCCTGCCTCTGATTCCCTGCCTCAGATTCCCTGCCTCAGATTCCCTGCCTCAGATTCCCTGCCTCTGATTGCCTGCCTCTGATTCCCTGCCTCTGATTCCCTGCCTCAGATTCCCTGCCTCAGATTCCCTGCCTCTGATTCCCTGCCTCTGATTCCCTGCCTCTGATTGCCTGCCTCTGATTCCCTGCCTCTGATTCCCTGCCTCTGATTCCCTGCCTCTGATACCGCACCTCTGATTCCACGCCTCTCTTTCCTTGTCTCTGATTCCCCGCCTCTGATTCCCTGCCTCTGATACCCTGCCTCTCTTTGCCTGCCTCCATTTCCGTGCCGCTTTCTCTGCATCTAGTTTCCCACATCTCATTTGCCCCCTCTGATAACCCGCCTCTGATTCCATGCCTCTGATTCACTGCCACAGATTCCCTGCCTCAGATACCCCGACTCAGATTTACCGCCTCAGATTCCCCGCCTCAGATTCCCTGCCTCAGATTCCCTGCCTCAGATTCCCTGCCTGAGATTCCCTACCTCAGATCCCTGCCTCCGATTCCCCTCCTCTGATTCCCCGCCTCTGATTCCCCGCCTCTGATTCCCAGCCTCTGAATCCCCGCCTCTGAATCCCCTCCTCTGATTCCCCGCCTCTGTTTCCCCGCCTCTGATTCCCCGCCTCTGATTCCCTGCCTCTGATTCCATGCCTCTGATTCCCCGCCTCTGATTCCAGGCCTCTTATTCCCCGCCTCTGATTCCCCACCTCTGATTGCCTGCCACTGATTGCCCGCCTCTGTTTCCCCGCCTCTGATTCCCCGCCTCAGATTCCCTGCCTCAGATTCCCTGCCTCAGATTCCCTTCCTCTGATTCCCTGCCTCAGATTCCCTGCCTCAGATTCCCTGCCTCAGATTCCCTGCCTCTGATTGCCTGCCTCTGATTCCCTGCCTCTGATTCCCTGCCTCTGATTGCCTGCCTCTGATTCCCTGCCACTGATTCCCTGCCTCTGATTCCCTGCCTCTGACTCCGCACCTCTGATTCCACGCCTCTCTTTCCTTGTCTCTGATTCGCCGCCTCTGATTCCCTGCCTCTGATATCCTGCCTCTCTTTGCCTGCCTCTATTTCCGTGCCTCTTTCTCTGCATCTAGTTTCCCACATCTCATTTTCCCCCTCTGATAACCCGCCTCTGATTCCATGCCTCTGATTCACTGCCTCAGATTCCCTGCCTCAGATACCCCGACTCAGATTTACCACCTCAGATTTCCCGCCTCAGATTCCCTGCCTCAGATTCCCTGCCTCAGATTCCCTGCCTCAGATTCCCTGCCTCAGATTCCCTGCCTCCGATTCCCCGCCTCTGATTCCCCGCCTCTGATTCCCCGCCTCTGATTCCCAGCCTCTGAATCCCCGCCTCTGAATCCCCGCCTCTGATTCCCCACCTCTGTTTCCCCGCCTCTGATTCCTTGCCTCTGATTCCCCGCCTCTGATTCCACGCCTCTGATTCCCCGCCTCTGTTTCCAGGCCTCTTATTCCCCGCCTCTGATTCCCCACCTCTGATTGCCTGCCACTGATTGCCCGCCTCTGATTCCCCGCCTCTGATTCCCCGCCTCTGATTCCCCACCTCTGTCTGTATGCCTCTCTTTCGCCTCCGCTTTTTCCCCTACACTCTTTCCGCACCTCTCTTTCCCTCCCTCAATTTCAACAACTCTGTTTGATCTGTTCTGTGTACCTCATTTTCAACACACAAGTTCCAACCACTATGTTTCACCCATCACTATCCCCGCCTCTATTTTTCCTCCTATGTTTACCCGCCTCTGTTTATTCACCTGTTTCACCGCCTCTGATTCCCCGCCTCTCATTCCCCACCTCTGTCTCGGCGCCTCTCTTTCGCCTCCACTCTTTCCCCTCCACTCTTTCCGTGCCTGTCTTTCCCTCCCTCAATTTCAACAACACTGTTTTATCTGTTTTGTGTACCTCATTTTATACACACAAGTTCCAACCACTATGTTTTGCCCGCCTCTTTCCCCGCCTCTATTTATCCACCTATGTTTAACTGCCTCTGTTTACCCGCCTGTTTCCCCGCCTCTGATTCCCCACCTTTCATTCCCCGCCTCTCTATCCTGCCTCTATTTCCGCGCCTCTTTCTCTGCCTCTCTTTCCCCACATCTCTTTTCCTCCCGCTGATTCCCCGCCTCTGATTCCCCGCTTCTGATTCCCTGCCTCTGATTCCCTGCCTCTGATTCCCTGCCTCAGATTCCCTGCCTCAGATTCCCTGCCTCAGATTCCCCGCCTCTGATTCCCCGCCTCTGATTCCCCGCCTCTTATTCCACGCCTCTGATTCCCCGCCTCTGATGCCCCGCCTCAGATTCCCCGCCTCAGATTCCCCGCCTCAGATTCCCCACCTCAGATTCCCCACCTCAGATTCCCCGCCTCAGATTCCCCGCCTCAGATTCCCTTCCTCAGATTCCCCGCATCAGATTCCCTGCCTCAGATTCCACGCCTCAGAAACCCCGCCTCAGATTCCCTGCCTCTGATTGCCTGCCTCTGATTCCCTGCCTCTGATTCCCTGCCTCTGATTCCCTGCCTCTGATTCCCTGCCTCTGATTCCCTGCCTCTGATTCCCTGCCTCTGATTCCGCGCCTCTGATTCCACGCCTCTCTTTCCGTATCTCTGATTCCCCGCCTCTGATTCCCTGCCTCTGATACCCTGCCTCTCTTTGCCTGCCTCTATTACGGTGCCTCTTTCTCTGCATCTAGTTTCCCACATCTCATTTGCCCCCTCTGATAACCCGCCTCTGATTCCATGCCTCTGATTCCCCGCCTTTGATTCCCCGCCTCTGAATCCCTGCCTTTGATACCCCGCCTCTGATTCCCTGCCTCAGATTCCCTGCCTCAAATTCCCTGCCTCAGATTCCCTGCCTCAGATTCCCTGCCTCTGATTCCCCGCCTCTGATTCCCCGCCTCTTATTCCCCGCCTCTTATTCCCCGCCTCTGATTCCCCGCCTCTGATTCCCTGTCTCTGATTCCCCGCCTCTGATTCCCCGCCTCTGATTCCCTGCCTCTGATTCCCCACCTCTGATTCCCTGCCTCAGATTCCCTGCCTCAGATTCCCTGCCTCAGATTCCCCGCCTCTAATTCCCCGCCTTTGATTCCCCGCCTCTTATTCCCCGCCTCTGATTCCCCGCCTCTGAATCCCCGCCTCTGATTCCCTGCCTCTGTTTCCCCGCCTCTGATTCCCCGCCTCTGATACCCCGCCTCAGATTCCCCGGCTCTGATTCCCTGCCTGAGATTCCCCGCCTCAGATTCCCCGCCTCAGATTCCCCGCCTCAGATTCCCCGCCTCAGATTCCCCGCCTCAGATTCCCCGCCTCAGATTCCCCGCCTCAGATTCCCCGCCTCAGATTCCCCGCCTCAGATTCCCCGCCTCAGATTCCCCGCCTCAGATTCCCCGCCTCAGATTCCCCGCCTCAGATTCCCCGCCTCAGATTCCCCGCCTCAGATTCCTCGCCTCAGATTCCCTGCCTCAGATTCCCTGCCTCCAATTCCCCGCCTCTGATTCCCCGCCTCTGATTCCCCGCCTCTGATTCCCAGCCTCTGAATCCCCGCCTCTGAATCCCCGCCTCTGATTCCCCGCCTCTGTTTCCCCGCCTCTGATTCCTCGCCTCTGATTCCCCGCCTCTGATTCCACGCCTCTGATTCCCCGCCTCTGATTCCAGGCCTCTTATTCCCCGCCTCTGATTCCCCACCTCTGATTGCCTGCCACTGATTGCCCGCCTCTGATTCCCCGCCTCTGATTCCCCGCCTCTGATTCCCCACCTCTGTCTGTATGCCTCTCTTTCGCCTCCGCTTTTTCCCCTACACTCTTTCCGCGCCTCTCTTTCCCTCCCTCAATTTCAACAACTCTGTTTGATCTGTTCTGTGTACCTCTTTTTCAACACACAAGTTCCAACCACTATGTTTCACCCATCACTATCCCCGCCTCTATTTTTCCGCCTATGTTTACCCGCCTCTGTTTATTCACCTGATTCCCCGCCTCTGATACCCCGCCTCAGATTCCCCGGCTCTGATTCCCTGCCTGAGATTCCCCGCCTCAGATTCCCCGCCTCAGATTCCCCGCCTCAGATTCCCCGCCTCAGATTCCCCGCCTCAGATTCCCCGCCTCAGATTCCCCGCCTCAGATTCCCCGCCACAGATTCCCCGCCTCAGATTCCCCGCCTCAGATTCCCCGCCTCAGATTCCCTGCCTCAGATTCCCTGCCTCAGATTCCCTGCCTCCGATTCCCCGCCTCTGATTCCCCGCCTCTGATTCCCCGCCTCTGATTCCCAGCCTCTGAATCCCCGCCTCTGAATCCCCGCCTCTGATACCCCGCCT
Organism: Narcine bancroftii; assembly: GCF_036971445.1. NCBI lineage: Eukaryota > Metazoa > Chordata > Chondrichthyes > Torpediniformes > Narcinidae > Narcine > Narcine bancroftii. Next base: position 248,953,154 of record NC_091474.1, read on the forward strand.
CTGTTTCCCCGCCTCTGATTCCTCGCCTCAGATTCCCCGCCTCAGATTCCCCGCCTCAGATTCCCCGCCTCAGATTCCCCGCCTCAGATTCCCCGCCTCAGATTCCCTGCCTCTGATTGCCTGCCTCTGATTCCCTGCCTCTGATTCCCTGCCTCTGATTCCCTGCCTCTGATTCCCTGCCTCTGATTCCCTGCCTCTGATTCCCTGCCTCTTATTCCGCGCCTCTGATTCCACGCCTCTCTTTCCGTATCTCTGATTCCCCGCCTCTGATTCCCTGCCTCTGATACCCAGCCTCTCTTTGCCTGCCTCTATTACGGTGCCTCTTTCTCTGCATCTAGTTTCCCACATCTCATTTGCCCCCTCTGATAACCCGCCTCTGATTCCATGCCTCTGATTCCCCGCCTTTTATTCCCCGCCTCTGATTCCCTGCCTTTGATACCCCGCCTCTGATTCCCTGCCTCAGATTCCCTGCCTCAGATTCCCTGCCTCTGATTCCCCGCCTCTGATTCCCCGCCTGAGATTCCCTGCCTGAGATTCCCCGCTTCAGATTCCCTGCCTCAGATTCCCCGCCTCAGATTCCCCGCCTCAGATTCCCCGCCTCAGATTCCCCATCTCAGATTCCCCGCCTCAGATTCCCCACCTCAGATTCCCCGCCTCAGATTCCCTGCCTCAGATTCCCTGCCTCTGATTGCCTTCCTCTGATTCCCTGCCTCTGATTCCCTGCCTCTGATTCCCTGCCTCCGATTCCCTGCCTCTGATTCCCTGCCTCTGATTCCCTGCCTCTGATTCCGCACCTATGATTCCACGCCTCTCTGACCGTGTCTCTGATTCCCAGCCTCTGATTCCCTGCCTCTGATACCCTGCCTCTCTTTGCCTGCCTCTATTTCCGTGCCTCTTCCTCTGCATCTAGTTTCCCACGTCTCATTTGCCCCCTCTGATAACCCACCTCTGATTCCATGCCTCTGATTCCCCGCCTCTGATTCCCTGCCTCTGTTTCCCTGCCTCTGATTCCCCACGTCTGATTCCCAGCCTCAGATTCCCCGGCTCTGATTCCCTGCCTGAGATTCCATGCCTCAGAATCCCCGCCTCAGATTCCCTGCCTCAGATTCCCCGCCTCAGATTCCATGCCTCAGATTCCCCGCCTCAGATTCCCCGCCTCAGATTCCCCGCCTCTGATTCCCTGCCTGAGATTCCATGCCTCAGAATCCCCGCCTCAGATTCCCTGCCTCAGATTCCCCGCCTCAGATTCCCCGCCTCAGATTCCCCGCCTCAGATTCCCCGCCTCAGATTCCCTGCCTCAGATTCCCTGCCTCAGATTCCCTGCCTCAGATTCCCTTCATCTGATTCCCTTCATCTGATTCCCCGCCTCTGATTCCCTGCCTCTGATTCCCTGCCTCTGATTCCCCGCCTCTGATTCCCTGCCTCTGATTCCCTGCCTCTGATTGCCTGCCTCTGATTCCCTGCCTCTGATTCCCTGCCTCTGATTCCCTGCCTCTGATTCCGCACCTCTGATTCCACGCCTCTCTTTCCTTGTCTCTGATTCCCCGCCTCTGATTCCCTGCCTCTGATACCCAGCCTCTCTTTGCCTGCCTCTATTTCCGTGCCTCTTTCTCTTCATCTAGTTTCCCACATCTCATTTGCCCCCTCTGATAACCCGCCTCTGATTCCATGCCTCTGATTCACTGCCTCAGATTCCCTGCCTCAGATACCCCGACTCAGATTTACCGCCTCCGATTCCCCGCCTCAGATTCCCTGCCTCAGATTCCCTGCCTCAGATTCCCTGCCTCAGATTCCCTGCCTCAGATTCCCTGCCTCCGATTCCCCGCCTCTGATTCCCCGCCTCTGATTCCCCGCCTCTGATTCCCAGCCTCTGAATCCCCGCCTCTGAATCCCCGCATCTGATTCCCCGCCTCTGTTTCCCCGCCTCTGATTCCCCGCCTCTGATTCCCTGCCTCTGATTCCATGCCTCTGATTCGCCGTCTCTGATTCCAGGCCTCCTATTCCCCGCCTCTGATTCCCCACCTCTGATTGCCTGCCACTGATTGCCCGCCTCTGATTCCCCGCCTCTGATTCCCCGCCTCTGATTCCCCACCTCTGTCTGTATGCCTCTCTTTCGCCTCCGCTTTTTCCCCTACACTCTTTCCGCGCCTCTCTTTCCCTCCCTCAATTTCAACAACTCTGTTTGATCTGTTCTGTGTACCTCATTTTCAACACACAAGTTCCAACAACTATGTTTCACCCATCACTTTCCCCGCCTCTATTTTTCCGCCTATGTTTACCCGCCTCTGTTTACCCACCTGTTTCACCGCCTATGATTCCCCGCCTCTGATTCCCCACCTCTGTCTCGACGCCTCTCTTTCGCCTCCACTCTTTCCCCTCCACTCTTTCCGTGCCTGTCTTTCCCTCCCTCAATTTCAACAACACTGTTTGATCTGTTTTGTGTACCTCATTTTAAACACACAAGTTCCAACCACTATGTTTTGCCCGCCTCTTTCCCCGCCTCTATTTATCCACCTATGTTTACCTGCCTCTGTTTACCCGCCTGTTTCCCCGCCTCTGATTCCCCACCTTTCATTCCCTGCCTCTCTTTCCCTGCCTCTATTTCCGCGCCTCTTTCTCTGCCTCTCTTTCCCCACATCTCTTTTCCTCCCCCTGATTCCCCGCCTCAGATTCCCCGCCTCAGATTTCCTGCCTCAGATTCACTGCCTCAGATTCCCTGCCTCAGATTCCCTTCATCTGATTCCCTTCATCTGATTCCCCGCCTCTGATTCCCTGCCTCTGATTCCCTGCCTCTGATTCCCCGCCTCTGATTCCCTGCCTCTGATTCCCTGCCTCTGATTGCCTGCCTCTGATTCCCTGCCTCTGATTCCCCGCCTCTGATTCCCTGCCTCAGATTCCCTGCCTCAGATTCCTTGCCTCAGATTCCCTGCCTCTGATTCCCCGCCTCTGATTCCCCGCCTCTTATTCCCCGCGTCTGATTCCCCGCCTCAGATTCCCCGGCTCTGATTCCCTGCCTGAGATTCCATGCCTGAGAATCCCCGCCTCAGATTCCCTGCCTCAGATTCCCCGCCTCAGATTCCCCGCCTCAGAATCCCCGCCTCAAATTCCCTGCCTCAGATTCCCCACCTCAGGTTCCCCGCCTCAGATTCCCTGCCTCAGATTCCCCACCTCAGATTCCCTGCCTCAGATTCCCTGCCTCAGATTCCCTGCCTCAGATTCCCTTCATATGATTCCCTTCATCTGATTCCCTGCCTCTGATTCCCTGCCTCTGATTCCCTGCCTCTGATTCCCCGCCTCTGATTCCCCTCCTCAGATTCCCTGCCTCAGATTCCCTGCCTCAGATTCCCTGCCTCTGATTCCCTGCCTCAGATTCCCTGCCTCAGATTCCCTGCCTCAGATTCACTGCCTCTGATTGCCTGCCTCTGATTCCCTACCTCTGATTCCCTGCCTCTGATTGCCTGCCTCTGATTCCCTGCCTCTGATTCCCTGCCTCTGATTCCCTGCCTCTGATACCGCACTTCTGATTCCACGCCTCTCTTTCCTTGTCTCTGATTCCCCGCCTCTGATTCCCTGCCTCTGATACCCTGCCTCTCTTTGCCTGCCTCTATTTCCGTGCCTCTTTCTCTGCATCTAGTTTCCCACATCTCATTTGCCCCCTCTGATTACCCGCCTCTGATTCCATGCCTCTGATTCACTGCCTCAGATTCCCTGCCTCAGATACCCCGACTCAGATTTACCGCCTCAGATTCCCCGCCTCAGATTCCCTGCCTCAGATTCCCTGCCTCAGATTCCCTGCCTCAGATTCCCTGCCTCAGATCCCTGCCTCCGATTCCCCGCCTCTGTTTCCCCGCCTCTGATTCCCCGCCTCTGATTCCCAGCCTCTGAATCCCCGCCTCTGAATCCCCTCCTCTGATTCCCCGCCTCTGTTTCCCCGCCTCTGATTCCCCGCCTCTGATTCCCTGCCTCTGATTCCATGCCTCTGATTCCCCGCCTCTGATTCCAGGCCTCTTATTCCCCGCCTCTGATTCCCCACCTCTGATTGCCTGCCACTGATTGCCCGCCTCTGATTCCCCGCCTCTGATTCCCCACCTCTGTCTCGACGCCTCTCTTTCGCCCCCACTCTTTCCCCTCCACACTTTCCGTGCCTGTCTTTCCCTCCCTCAATTTCAACAACACTGTTTGATCTGTTTTGTGTACCTCATTTTAAACACACAAGTTCCAACCACTATGTTTTGCCCGCCTCTTTCCCCACCTCTATTTATCCACCTATGTTTACCTGCCTCTGTTTACCCGCCTGTTTCCCCTCCTCTGATTCCCCACCTTTCATTCCCCGCCTCTCTTTCCCTGCCTCTATTTCCGCACCTCTTTCTCTGACTCTCTTTCCCCACATCTCTTTTCCTCCCCCTGATTCCCCGCCTCGGATTCCCCGCCTCTGATTCCCTGCCTCTGATTCCCCGCCTCTGATTCCCTGCCTCAGATTCCCTGCCTCAGATTCCCTGCCTCAGATTCCCTGCCTCTGATTCCCCGCCTCTGATTCCCCGCCTCTTATTCCCCGCCTCTGATTCCCCGCCTCTGATTCCCCACCTCTGATTCCCTGCCTCAGATTCCCCAGCTCTGATTCCCTGCATCTGATTCCGCGCCTCTGATTCCCTGCCTCTGTTTCCCCGCCTCTGATTCCCCGCCTCTGATTCCCCGCCTCAGATTCCCCGGCTCTGATTCCCTGCCTGAGATTCCCTGCCTCAGATACCCCGCCTCAGATTCCCCGCCTCAGATTCCCCGCCTCAGATTCCCCGCCTCAGATTCCCCGCCTCAGATTCCCCGCCTCAGATTCCCCGCCTCAGATTCCCCTCCTCAGATTCCCCACCTCAGATTCCCCGCCTCAGATTCCCCACCTCAGATTCCCCGCCTCAGATTCCCCGCCTCAGATTCCCCGCCTTAGATTCCCCGACTCAGATACCCTGCCTCAGATTCCCGGCCTCTGATTGCCTGCCTCTGATTCCCTGCCTCTGATTCCCTGCCTCTGATTCCCTGCCTCTGATTCCCTGCCTCTGATTCCCTGCCTCTGATTCCCTGCCTCTGATTCCGAGCCTCTGATTCCACGCCTCTCTTTCCGTATCTCTGATTCCCCGCCTCCGATTCCCTGCCTCTGATACCCTGCCTCTCTTTGCCTGCCTCTATTTCGGTGCCACTTTCTCTGCATCTAGTTTCCCACAACTCATTTGCCCCCTCTGATTACCCGCCTCTGATTCCATGCCTCTGATTCCCCTCCTCTGATTCCCCGCCTCTGATTCCCTGCCTCTGATTCCCCACCTCTTATTCCCTGCCTCAGATTCCCTGCCTCAGATTTCCTGCCTCAGATTCCCTGCCTCAGATTCCCTGCCTCTGATTCCCCGCCTCTGATTCCCCGCCTCTGATTCCCCGCCTCTGATTCCCCGCCTCTGATTCCCTGCCTCTGTTTCCCCGCCTCTGATTCCCCGCCTCTGATTCCCCGCCTCAGATTTCCCGGCTCTGATTCCCTGCCTGAGATTCCCTGCCTGAGATTCCCCGCCTCAGATTCCCTGCCTCAGATTCCCCACCTCAGATTCCCCGCCTCAGATTCCCCATCTCAGATTCCCCGCCTCAGATTCCCCGCCTCAGATCCCCCGCCTCAGATTCCCTGCCTCAGATTCCCTGCCTCTGATTGCTTTCCTCTGATTCCCTGCCTCTGATTCCCTGCCGATGATTCCCTGCCTCTCATTCCCTGCCTCTCATTCCCTGCCTCTGATTCCGCACCTCTGATTCCACGCCTCCCTTTCCGTGTCTCTGATTCCCCGCCTCTGATTCCCTGCCTCTGATACCCTGCCTCTCTTTGCCTGCCTCTATTTCGGTGCCTCTTTCTCTGCATCTAGTTTCCCACATCTCATTTGCCCCCACTGATAACCCGCCTCTGATTCCATGCCTCTGATTCCCCGCCTCTGATTCCCCGCCTCTGATTCCCCGCCTCTGATTCCCTGCCTCAGAATCCCTGCCTCAGATTCCTTGCCTCAGATTCCCTGCCTCTGTTTCCCCGCCTCTGATTCCCCGCATCTGATTCCCCGCCTCAGATTCCCCGGCTCTGATTCCCTGCCTGAGATTCCATGCCTCAGAATCCCCGCCTCAGATTCCCTGCCTCAGATTCCCCGCCTCAGATTCCCCGCCTCAGATTCCCCGCCTCAGATTCCCTTCCTCAGATTCCCTGCCTCTGATTCTCTGCCTCTGATTCCCTGCCTCTGATTCCCCACCTCTGCTTCCCCGCCTCAGATTCCCTGCCTCTGATTCCCTGCCTCAGATTTCCTGCCTCAGATTCCCTGCCTCAGATTCCCTGCCTCTGATTGCCTGCCTCTGATTCCCCGCCTCTGATTCCCCTCCTACGATTTCCCGGCTCTGATTCCCTGCCTGAGATTCCCTGCCTGAGATTCCCCGCCTCAGATTCCCTGCCTCAGATTCCCCACCTCAGATTCCCCGCCTCAGTTTCCCCATCTCAGATTCCCCGCCTCAGATTCCCTGCCTCAGATTCCCTGCCTCTGATTGCCTTTCTCTGATTCCCTGCCTCTGATTCCCTGCCTGAGATTCCCTGCCTGAGATTCCCCGCCTCAGATTCCCTGCCTCAGATTCCCCACCTCAGATTCCCCGCCTCAGATTCCCCATCTCAGATTCCCCGCCTCAGATTCCCTGCCTCAGATTCCCTGCCTCTGATTGCCTTTCTCTGATTCCCTGCCTCTGATTCCCTGCCTCTGATTCCCTGCCTCTGATTCCCTGCCTCTGATTCCCTGCCTCTGATTCCCTGCCTCTGATTCCGCGCCTCTGATTCCACGCCTCTCTTTCCGTATCTCTGATTCCCCGCCTCTGATTCCCTGCCTCTGATACCCTGCCTCTCTTTGCCTGCCTCTATTACGGTGCCTCTTTCTCTGCATCTAGTTTCCCACATCTCATTTGCCCCCTCTGATAACCCGCCTCTGATTCCATGCCTCTGATTCCCCGCCTTTGATTCCCCGCCTCTGATTCCCTGCCTTTGATACCCCGCCTCTGATTCCCTGCCTCAGATTCCCTGCCTCAAATTCCCTGCCTCAGATTCCCTGCCTCAGATTCCCTGCCTCTGATTCCCCGCCTCTGATTCCCCGCCTCTTATTCCCCGCCTCTTATTCCCCGCCTCTGATTCCCCGCCTCTGATTCCCTGTCTCTGATTCCCCGCCTCTGATTCCCCGCCTCTGATTCCCTGCCTCTGATTCCCCACCTCTGATTCCCTGCCTCAGATTCCCTGCCTCAGATTCCCTGCCTCAGATTCCCCGCCTCTAATTCCCCGCCTTTGATTCCCCGCCTCTTATTCCCCGCCTCTGATTCCCCGCCTCTGAATCCCCGCCTCTGATTCCCTGCCTCTGTTTCCCCGCCTCTGATTCCCCGCCTCTGATACCCCGCCTCAGATTCCCCGGCTCTGATTCCCTGCCTGAGATTCCCCGCCTCAGATTCCCCGCCTCAGATTCCCCGCCTCAGATTCCCCGCCTCAGATTCCCCGCCTCAGATTCCCCGCCTCAGATTCCCCGCCTCAGATTCCCCGCCTCAGATTCCCCGCCTCAGATTCCCCGCCTCAGATTCCCTGCCTCAGATTCCCTGCCTCCGATTCCCCGCCTCTGATTCCCCGCCTCTGATTCCCCGCCTCTGATTCCCAGCCTCTGAATCCCCGCCTCTGAATCCCCGCCTCTGATTCCCCGCCTCTGTTTCCCCGCCTCTGATTCCTCGCCTCTGATTCCCCGCCTCTGATTCCACGCCTCTGATTCCCCGCCTCTGATTCCAGGCCTCTTATTCCCCGCCTCTGATTCCCCACCTCTGATTGCCTGCCACTGATTGCCCGCCTCTGATTCCCCGCCTCTGATTCCCCGCCTCTGATTCCCCACCTCTGTCTGTATGCCTCTCTTTCGCCTCCGCTTTTTCCCCTACACTCTTTCCGCGCCTCTCTTTCCCTCCCTCAATTTCAACAACTCTGTTTGATCTGTTCTGTGTACCTCTTTTTCACCACACAAGTTCCAACCACTATGTTTCACCCATCACTATCCCCGCCTCTATTTTTCCGCCTATGTTTACCCGCCTCTGTTTATTCACCTGATTCCCCGCCTCTGATACCCCGCCTCAGATTCCCCGGCTCTGATTCCCTGCCTGAGATTCCCCGCCTCTGATTCCCCGCCTCAGATTCCCCGCCTCAGATTCCCCGCCTCAGATTCCCCGCCTCAGATTCCCCGCCTCAGATTCCCCGCCTCAGATTCCCCGCCACAGATTCCCCGCCTCAGATTCCCCGCCTCAGATTCCCCGCCTCAGATTCCCTGCCTCAGATTCCCTGCCTCAGATTCCCTGCCTCCGATTCCCCGCCTCTGATTCCCCGCCTCTGATTCCCCGCCTCTGATTCCCAGCCTCTGAATCCCCGCCTCTGAATCCCCGCCTCTGATACCCCGCCTCTGTTTCCCCGCCTCTGATTCCTCGCCTCAGATTCCCCGCCTCAGATTCCCCGCCTCAGATTCCCCGCCTCAGATTCCCCGCCTCAGATTCCCCGCCTCAGATTCCCTGCCTCTGATTGCCTGCCTCTGATTCCCTGCCTCTGATTCCCTGCCTCTGATTCCCTGCCTCTGATTCCCTGCCTCTGATTCCCTGCCTCTGATTCCCTGCCTCTTATTCCGCGCCTCTGATTCCACGCCTCTCTTTCCGTATCTCTGATTCCCCGCCTCTGATTCCCTGCCTCTGATACCCAGCCTCTCTTTGCCTGCCTCTATTACGGTGCCTCTTTCTCTGCATCTAGTTTCCCACATCTCATTTGCCCCCTCTGATAACCCACCTCTGATTCCATGCCTCTGATTCCCCGCCTTTGATTCCCCGCCTCTGATTCCCTGCCTTTGATACCCCGCCTCTGATTCCCTGCCTCAGATTCCCTGCCTCAGATTCCCTGCCTCTGATTCCCCGCCTCTGATTCCCCGCCTGAGATTCCCTGCCTGAGATTCCCCGCATCAGATTCCCTGCCTCAGATTCCCCGCCTCAGATTCCCCGCCTCAGATTCCCCGCCTCAGATTCCCCGTCTCAGATTCCCCGCCTCAGATTCCCCACCTCAGATTCCCCGCCTCAGATTCCCTGCCTCAGATTCCCTGCCTCTGATTGCCTTCCTCTGATTCCCTGCCTCTGATTCCCTGCCTCTGATTCCCTGCCTCCGATTCCCTGCCTCTGATTCCCTGCCTCTGATTCCCTGCCTCTGATTCCGCACCTATGATTCCACGCCTCTCTGACCGTGTCTCTGATTCCCAGCCTCTGATTCCCTGCCTCTGATACCCTGCCTCTCTTTGCCTGCCTCTATTTCCGTGCCTCTTCCTCTGCATCTAGTTTCCCACGTCTCATTTGCCCCCTCTGATAACCCACCTCTGATTCCATGCCTCTGATTCCCCGCCTCTGATTCCCTGCCTCTGTTTCCCTGCCTCTGATTCCCCGCGTCTGATTCCCAGCCTCAGATTCCCCGGCTCTGATTCCCTGCCTGAGATTCCATGCCTCAGAATCCCCGCCTCAGATTCCCTGCCTCAGATTCCCCGCCTCAGATTCCATGCCTCAGATTCCCCGCCTCAGATTCCCCGCCTCAGATTCCCCGCCTTTGATTCCCTGCCTGAGATTCCATGCCTCAGAATCCCCGCCTCAGATTCCCTGCCTCAGATTCCCCGCCTCAGATTCCCCGCCTCAGATTCCCCGCCTCAGATTCCCCGCCTCAGATTCCCTGCCTCAGATTCCCTGCCTCAGATTCCCTGCCTCAGATTCCCTTCATCTGATTCCCTTCATCTGATTCCCCGCCTCTGATTCCCTGCCTCTGATTCCCTGCCTCTGATTCCCCGCCTCTGATTCCCTGCCTCTGATTCCCTGCCTCTGATTGCCTGCCTCTGATTCCCTGCCTCTGATTCCCTGCCTCTGATTCCCTGCCTCTGATTCCGCACCTCTGATTCCACGCCTCTCTTTCCTTGTCTCTGATTCCCCGCCTCTGATTCCCTGCCTCTGATACCCAGCCTCTCTTTGCCTGCCTCTATTTCCGTGCCTCTTTCTCTTCATCTAGTTTCCCACATCTCATTTGCCCCCTCTGATAACCCGCCTCTGATTCCATGCCTCTGATTCACTGCCTCAGATTCCCTGCCTCAGATACCCCGACTCAGATTTACCGCCTCCGATTCCCCGCCTCAGATTCCCTGCCTCAGATTCCCTGCCTCAGATTCCCTGCCTCAGATTCCCTGCCTCAGATTCCCTGCCTCCGATTCCCCGCCTCTGATTCCCCGCCTCTGATTCCCCGCCTCTGATTCCCAGCCTCTGAATCCCCGCCTCTGAATCCCCGCATCTGATTCCCCGCCTCTGTTTCCCCGCCTCTGATTCCCCGCCTCTGATTCCCTGCCTCTGATTCCATGCCTCTGATTCGCCGTCTCTGATTCCAGGCCTCCTATTCCCCGCCTCTGATTCCCCACCTCTGATTGCCTGCCACTGATTGCCCGCCTCTGATTCCCCGCCTCTGATTCCCCGCCTCTGATTCCCCACCTCTGTCTGTATGCCTCTCTTTCGCCTCCGCTTTTTCCCCTACACTCTTTCCGCGCCTCTCTTTCCCTCCCTCAATTTCAACAACTCTGTTTGATCTGTTCTGTGTACCTCATTTTCAACACACAAGTTCCAACAACTATGTTTCACCCATCACTTTCCCCGCCTCTATTTTTCCGCCTATGTTTACCCGCCTCTGTTTACCCACCTGTTTCACCGCCTATGATTCCCCGCCTCTGATTCCCCACCTCTGTCTCGACGCCTCTCTTTCGCCTCCACTCTTTCCCCTCCACTCTTTCCGTGCCTGTCTTTCCCTCCCTCAATTTCAACAACACTGTTTGATCTGTTTTGTGTACCTCATTTTAAACACACAAGTTCCAACCACTATGTTTTGCCCGCCTCTTTCCCCGCCTCTATTTATCCACCTATGTTTACCTGCCTCTGTTTACCCGCCTGTTTCCCCGCCTCTGATTCCCCACCTTTCATTCCCTGCCTCTCTTTCCCTGCCTCTATTTCCGTGCCTCTTTCTCTGCCTCTCTTTCCCCACATCTCTTTTCCTCCCCCTGATTCCCCGCCTCAGATTCCCCGCCTCAGATTTCCTGCCTCAGATTCCCTGCCTCAGATTCCCTGCCTCAGATTCCCTTCATCTGATTCCCTTCATCTGATTCCCCGCCTCTGATTCCCTGCCTCTGATTCCCTGCCTCTGATTCCCCGCCTCTGATTCCCTGCTTCTGATTCCCTGCCTCTGATTGCCTGCCTCTGATTCCCTGCCTCTGATTCCCCTCCTCTGATTCCCTGCCTCAGATTCCCTGCCTCAGATTCCTTGCCTCAGATTCCCTGCCTCTGATTCCCCGCCTCTGATTCCCCGCCTCTTATTCCCCGCGTCTGATTCCCCGCCTCAGATTCCCCGGCTCTGATTCCCTGCCTGAGATTCCATGCCTGAGAATCCCCGCCTCAGATTCCCTGCCTCAGATTCCCCGCCTCAGATTCCCCGCCTCAGAATCCCCGCCTCAAATTCCCTGCCTCAGATTCCCCGCCTCAGGTTCACCGCCTCAGATTCCCTGCCTCAGATTCCCCACCTCAGATTCCCTGCCTCAGATTCCCTGCCTCAGATTCCCTGCCTCAGATTCCCTTCATATGATTCCCTTCATCTGATTCCCTGCCTCTGATTCCCTGCCTCTGATTCCCTGCCTCTGATTCCCCGCCTCTGATTCCCCTCCTCAGATTCCCTGCCTCAGATTCCCTGCCTCAGATTCCCTGCCTCTGATTCCCTGCCTCAGATTCCCTGCCTCAGATTCCCTGCCTCAGATTCACTGCCTCTGATTGCCTGCCTCTGATTCCCTACCTCTGATTCCCTGCCTCTGATTGCCTGCCTCTGATTCCCTGCCTCTGATTCCCTGCCTCTGATTCCCTGCCTCTGATACCGCACTTCTGATTCCACGCCTCTCTTTCCTTGTCTCTGATTCCCCGCCTCTGATTCCCTGCCTCTGATACCCTGCCTCTCTTTGCCTGCCTCTATTTCCGTGCCTCTTTCTCTGCATCTAGTTTCCCACATCTCATTTGCCCCCTCTGATTACCCGCCTCTGATTCCATGCCTCTGATTCACTGCCTCAGATTCCCTGCCTCAGATACCCCGACTCAGATTTACCGCCTCAGATTCCCCGCCTCAGATTCCCTGCCTCAGATTCCCTGCCTCAGATTCCCTGCCTCAGATTCCCTGCCTCAGATCCCTGCCTCCGATTCCCCGCCTCTGTTTCCCCGCCTCTGATTCCCCGCCTCTGATTCCCAGCCTCTGAATCCCCGCCTCTGAATCCCCTCCTCTGATTCCCCGCCTCTGTTTCCCCGCCTCTGATTCCCCGCCTCTGATTCCCTGCCTCTGATTCCATGCCTCTGATTCCCCGCCTCTGATTCCAGGCCTCTTATTCCCCGCCTCTGATTCCCCACCTCTGATTGCCTGCCACTGATTTCCCGCCTCTGATTCCCCGCCTCTGATTCCCCACCTCTGTCTCGACGCCTCTCTTTCGCCCCCACTCTTTCCCCTCCACACTTTCCGTGCCTGTCTTTCCCTCCCTCAATTTCAACAACACTGTTTGATCTGTTTTGTGTACCTCATTTTAAACACACAAGTTCCAACCACTATGTTTTGCCCGCCTCTTTCCCCGCCTCTATTTATCCACCTATGTTTACCTGCCTCTGTTTACCCGCCTGTTTCCCCTCCTCTGATTCCCCACCTTTCATTCCCCGCCTCTCTTTCCCTGCCTCTATTTCCGCACCTCTTTCTCTGACTCTCTTTCCCCACATCTCTTTTCCTCCCCCTGATTCCCCGCCTCGGATTCCCCGCCTCTGATTCCCTGCCTCTGATTCCCCGCCTCTGATTCCCTGCCTCAGATTCCCTGCCTCAGATTCCCTGCCTCAGATTCCCTGCCTCTGATTCCCCGCCTCTGATTCCCCGCCTCTTATTCCCCGCCTCTGATTCCCCGCCTCTGATTCCCCACCTCTGATTCCCTGCCTCAGATTCCCCAGCTCTGATTCCCTGCATCTGATTCCGCGCCTCTGATTCCCTGCCTCTGTTTCCCCGCCTCTGATTCCCCGCCTCTGATTCCCCACCTCAGATTCCCCGGCTCTGATTCCCTGCCTGAGATTCCCTGCCTCAGATACCCCGCCTCAGATTCCCCGCCTCAGATTCCCCGCCTCAGATTCCCCGCCTCAGATTCCCCGCCTCAGATTCCCCGCCTCAGATTCCCCGCCTCAGATTCCCCTCCTCAGATTCCCCACCTCAGATTCCCCGCCTCAGATTCCCCACCTCAGATTCCCCGCCTCAGATTCCCCGCCTCAGATTCCCCGCCTTAGATTCCCCGACTCAGATTCCCTGCCTCAGATTCCCGGCCTCTGATTGCCTGCCTCTGATTCCCTGCCTCTGATTCCCTGCCTCTGATTCCCTGCCTCTGATTCCCTGCCTCTGATTCCCAGCCTCTGATTCCCTGCCTCTGATTCCGAGCCTCTGATTCCACGCCTCTCTTTCCGTATCTCTGATTCCCCGCCTCCGATTCCCTGCCTCTGATACCCTGCCTCTCTTTGCCTGCCTCTATTTCGGTGCCACTTTCTCTGCATCTAGTTTCCCACAACTCATTTGCCCCCTCTGATTACCCGCCTCTGATTCCATGCCTCTGATTCCCCTCCTCTGATTCCCCGCCTCTGATTCCCTGCCTCTGATTCCCCACCTCTTATTCCCTGCCTCAGATTCCCTGCCTCAGATTTCCTGCCTCAGATTCCCTGCCTCAGATTCCCTGCCTCTGATTCCCCGCCTCTGATTCCCCGCTTCTTATTCCCCGCCTCTGATTCCCCGCCTCTGATTCCCCGCCTCTGATTCCCTGCCTCTGTTTCCCCGCCTCTGATTCCCCGCCTCTGATTCCCCGCCTCAGATTTCCCGGCTCTGATTCCCTGCCTGAGATTCCCTGCCTGAGATTCCCCGCCTCAGATTCCCTGCCTCAGATTCCCCACCTCAGATTCCCCGCCTCAGATTCCCCATCTCAGATTCCCCGCCTCAGATTCCCCGCCTCAGATCCCCCGCCTCAGATTCCCTGCCTCAGATTCCCTGCCTCTGATTGCTTTCCTCTGATTCCCTGCCTCTGATTCCCTGCCGATGATTCCCTGCCTCTCATTCCCTGCCTCTCATTCCCTGCCTCTGATTCCGCACCTCTGATTCCACGCCTCCCTTTCCGTGTCTCTGATTCCCCGCCTCTGATTCCCTGCCTCTGATACCCTGCCTCTCTTTGCCTGCCTCTATTTCGGTGCCTCTTTCTCTGCATCTAGTTTCCCACATCTCATTTGCCCCCACTGATAACCCGCCTCTGATTCCATGCCTCTGATTCCCCGCCTCTGATTCCCCGCCTCTGATTCCCCGCCTCTGATTCCCTGCCTCAGATTCCCTGCCTCAGATTCCTTGCCTCAGATTCCCTGCCTCTGTTTCCCCGCCTCTGATTCCCCGCATCTGATTCCCCGCCTCAGATTCCCCGGCTCTGATTCCCTGCCTGAGATTCCATGCCTCAGAATCCCCGCCTCAGATTCCCTGCCTCAGATTCCCCGCCTCAGATTCCCCGCCTCAGATTCCCCGCCTCAGATTCCCTTCCTCAGATTCCCTGCCTCTGATTCTCTGCCTCTGATTCCCTGCCTCTGATTCCCCACCTCTGCTTCCCCGCCTCAGATTCCCTGCCTCTGATTCCCTGCCTCAGATTCCCTGCCTCAGATTCCCTGCCTCAGATTCCCTGCCTCTGATTGCCTGCCTCTGATTCCCCGCCTCTGATTCCCCTCCTATGATTTCCCGGCTCTGATTCCCTGCCTGAGATTCCCTGCCTGAGATTCCCCGCCTCAGATTCCCTGCCTCAGATTCCCCACCTCAGATTCCCCGCCTCAGATTCCCCATCTCAGATTCCCCGCCTCAGATTCCCCGCCTCAGATTCCCCGCCTCAGGTTCCCTGCCTCAGATTCCCTGCCTCTGATTGCTTTCCTCTGATTCCCTGCCTCTGATTCCCTGCCTCTCATTCCCTGCCTCTCATTCCCTGCCTCTCATTCCCTGCCTCTGATTCCGCACCTCTGATTCCACGCCTCCCTTTCCGTGTCTCTGATTCCCCGCCTCTGATTCCCTGCCTCTGATACCCTGCCTCTCTTTGCCTGCCTCTATTTCGGTGCCTCTTTCTCTGCATCTAGTTTCCCACATCTCATTTGCCCCCACTGATAACCCGCCTCTGATTCCATGCCTCTGATTCCCCGCCTCTGATTCCCCGCCTCTGATTCCCCGCCTCTGATTCCCTGCCTCAGATTCCCTGCCTCAGATTCCTTGCCTCAGATTCCCTGCCTCTGATTCCCAGCCTCCGATTCCCCACCTCTTATTCCCCGTCTCTGATTCCCCGCCTCTGATTCCCCGCCTCTGATTCCCTGCCTCTGTTTCCCCGCCTCTGTTTCCCCGCATCTGATTCCCCGCCTCAGATTCCCCGGCTCTGATTCCCTGCCTGAGATTCCATGCCTCAGAATCCCCGCCTCAGATTCCCTGCCTCAGATTCCCCGCCTCAGATTCCCCGCCTCAGATTCCCCGCCTCAGATTCCCTTCCTCAGATTCCCCGCATCAGATTCCCTGCCTCAGATTCCCAGCCCCAGATTCCCTTCATCTGATTCCCTTCATCTGATTCCCTGCCTCTGATTCCACGCCTCTGATTCCCCGCCTCTGATTCCAGGCCTCTTATTCCCCGCCTCTGATTCCCCACCTCTGATTGCCTGCCACTGATTGCCCGCCTCTGATTCCCCGCCTCTGATTCCCCGCCTCTGATTCCCCACCTCTGTCTGTATGCCTCTCTTTCGCCTCCGCTTTTTCCCCTACACTCTTTCCGCGCCTCTCTTTCCCTCCCTCAATTTCAACAACTCTGTTTGATCTGTTCTGTGTACCTCATTTTCAACCCACAAGTTCCAACCACTATGTTTCACCCATCACTATCCCCGCCTCTATTTTTCCGCCTATGTTTACCCGCCTCTGTTTATTCACCTGTTTCACCGCCTCTGATTCCCCGCCTCTGATTCCCCACCTCTGTCTCGGCGCCTCTCTTTCGCCTCCACTCTTTCCCCTCCACTCTTTCCGTGCCTGTCTTTCCCTCCCTCAATTTCAACAACACTGTTTTATCTGTTTTGTGTACCTCATTTTAAACACACAAGTTCCAACCACTATGTTTTGCCCGCCTCTTTCCCCGCCTCTATTTATCCACCTATGTTTAACTGCCTCTGTTTACCCGCCTGTTTCCCCGCCTCTGATTCCCCACCTTTCATTCCCCGCCTCTCTATCCTGCCTCTATTTCCGCGCCTCTTTCTCTGACTCTCTTTCCCCACATCTCTTTTCCTCCCGCTGATTCCCCGCCTCTGATTCCCCGCTTCTGATTCCCTGCCTCTGATTCCCTGCCTCTGATTCCCTGCCTCAGATTCCCTGCCTCAGATTACCTGCCTCAGATTCCCTGCCTCTGATTCCCCGCCTCTGATTCCCCGCCTCTTATTCCACGCCTCTGATTCCCCGCCTCTGATTCCCCGCCTCAGATTCCCCGCCTCAGATTCCCCGCCTCAGATTCCCCACCTCAGATTCCCCACCTCAGATTCCCCGCCTCAGATTCCCCGCCTCAGATTCCCCGCCTCAGATTCCCCGCCTCAGATTCCCCGCCTCAGATTCCCCGCCTCAGATACCCCGCCTCAGATTCCCTGCCTCTGATTGCCTGCCTCTGATTCCCTGCCTCTGATTCCCTGCCTCTGATTCCCTGCCTCTGATTCCCTGCCTCTGATTCCCTGCCTCTGATTCCCTGCCTCTGATTCCGCGCCTCTGATTCCACGCCTCTCTTTCCGTATCTCTGATTCCCCGCCTCTGATTCCCTGCCTCTGATACCCTGCCTCTCTTTGCCTGCCTCTATTACGGTGCCTCTTTCTCTGCATCTAGTTTCCCACATCTCATTTGCCCCCTCTGATAACCCGCCTCTGATTCCATGCCTCTGATTCCCCGCCTTTGATTCCCCGCCTCTGATTCCCTGCCTTTGATACCCCGCCTCTGATTCCCTGCCTCAGATTCCCTGCCTCAAATTCCCTGCCTCAGATTCCCTGCCTCAGATTCCCTGCCTCTGATTCCCCGCCTCTGATTCCCCGCCTCTTATTCCCCGCCTCTTATTCCCCGCGTCTGATTCCCCGCCTCTGATTCCCTGTCTCTGATTCCCCGCCTCTGATTCCCCGCCTCTGATTCCCTGCCTCTGATTCCCCACCTCTGATTCCCTGCCTCAGATTCCCTGCCTCAGATTCCCTGCCTCAGATTCCCCGCCTCTAATTCCCCGCCTTTGATTCCCCGCCTCTTATTCCCCGCCTCTGATTCCCCGCCTCTGAATCCCCGCCTCTGATTCCCTGTCTCTGTTTCCCCGCCTCTGATTCCCCGCCTCTGATACCCCGCCTCAGATTCCCCAGCTCTGATTCCCTGCCTGAGATTCGCCGCCTCAGATTCCCCGCCTCAGATTCCCCGCCTCACATTCCCCGCCTCAGATTCCCCGCCTCAGATTCCCCGCCTCAGATTCCCCGCCTCAGATTCCCCGCCTCAGATTCCCCGCCTCAGATTCCCCGCCTCAGATTCCCCGCCTCAGATTCCCCGCCTCAGATTCCCTGCCTCAGATTCCCTGCCTCCGATTCCCCGCCTCTGATTCCCCGCCTCTGATTCCCCGCCTCTGATTCCCAGCCTCTGAATCCCCGCCTCTGAATCCCCGCCTCTGATTCCCCGCCTCTGTTTCCCCGCCTCTGATTCCTCGCCTCTGATTCCCCGCCTCTGATTCCACGCCTCTGATTCCCCGCCTGTGATTCCAGGCCTCTTATTCCCCGCCTCTGATTCCCCACCTCTGATTGCCTGCCACTGATTGCCCGCCTCTGATTCCCCGCCTCTGATTCCCCGCCTCTGATTCCCCACCTCTGTCTGTATGCCTCTCTTTCGCCTCCGCTTTTTCCCCTACACTCTTTCCGCGCCTCTCTTTCCCTCCCTCA
This sequence comes from Narcine bancroftii, assembly GCF_036971445.1. Taxonomy (NCBI): domain Eukaryota; kingdom Metazoa; phylum Chordata; class Chondrichthyes; order Torpediniformes; family Narcinidae; genus Narcine; species Narcine bancroftii. The sequence goes on from NC_091474.1 coordinate 248,971,250, forward strand.
ATTTCAACAACTCTGTTTGATCTGTTCTGTGTACCTCTTTTTCAACACACAAGTTCCAACCACTATGTTTCACCCATCACTATCCCCGCCTCTATTTTTCCGCCTATGTTTACCCGCCTCTGTTTATTCACCTGATTCCCCGCCTCTGATACCCCGCCTCAGATTCCCCGGCTCTGATTCCCTGCCTGAGATTCCCCGCCTGAGATTCCCCGCCTCAGATTCCCCGCCTCAGATTCCCCGCCTCAGATTCCCCGCCTCAGATTCCCCGCCTCAGATTCCCCGCCTCAGATTCCCCGCCACATATTCCCCGCCTCAGATTCCCCGCCTCAGATTCCCCGCCTCAGATTCCCTGCCTCAGATTCCCTGCCTCAGATTCCCTGCCTCCGATTCCCCGCCTCTGATTCCCCGCCTCTGATTCCCCGCCTCTGATTCCCAGCCTCTGAATCCCCGCCTCTGAATCCCCGCCTCTGATTCCCCGCCTCTGTTTCCCCGCCTCTGATTCCTCGCCTCAGATTCCCCGCCTCAGATTCCCCGCCTCAGATTCCCTGCCTCAGATTCCCCGCCTCAGATTCCCCGCCTCAGATTCCCTGCCTCTGATTGCCTGCCTCTGATTCCCTGCCTCTGATTCCCTGCCTCTGATTCCCTGCCTCTGATTCCCTGCCTCCGATTCCCTGCCTCTGATTCCCTGCCTCTTATTCCGCGCCTCTGATTCCACGACTCTCTTTCCGTATCTCTGATTCCCCGCCTCTGATTCCCTGCCTCTGATACCCAGCCTCTCTTTGCCTGCCTCTATTACGGTGCCTCTTTCTCTGCATCTAGTTTCCCACATCTCATTTGCCCCCTCTGAAAACCCGCCTCTGATTCCATGCCTCTGATTCCCCGCCTTTGATTCCCCGCCTCTGATTCCCTGCCTTTGATACCCCGCCTCTGATTCCCTGCCTCAGATTCCCTGCCTCAGATTCCCTGCCTCTGATTCCCCGCCTCTGATTCCCCGCCTGAGATTCCCTGCCTGAGATTCCCCGCATCAGATTCCCTGCCTCAGATTCCCCGCCTCAGATTCCCCGCCTCAGATTCCCCGCCTCAGATTCCCCGTCTCAGATTCCCCGCCTCAGATTCCCCACCTCAGATTCCCCGCCTCAGATTCCCTGCCTCAGATTCCCTGCCTCTGATTGCCTTCCTCTGATTCCCTGCCTCTGATTCCCTGCCTCTGATTCCCTGCCTCTGATTCCCTGCCTCTGATTCCCTGCCTCTGATTCCCTGCCTCTGATTCCGCACCTATGATTCCACGCCTCTCTGACCGTGTCTCTGATTCCCAGCCTCTGATTCCCTGCCTCTGATACCCTGCCTCTCTTTGCCTGCCTCTATTTCCGTGCCTCTTCCTCTGCATCTAGTTTCCCACGTCTCATTTGCCCCCTCTGATAACCCACCTCTGATTCCATGCCTCTGATTCCCCGCCTCTGATTCCCTGCCTCTGTTTCCCGTCCTCTGATTCCCCGCGTCTGATTCCCAGCCTCAGATTCCCCGTCTCTGATTCCCTGCCTGAGATTCCATGCCTCAGAATCCCCGCCTCAGATTCCCTGCCTCAGATTCCCCGCCTCAGATTCCATGCCTCAGATTCCCCGCCTCAGATTCCCCGCCTCAGATTCCCCGCCTCTGATTCCCTGCCTGAGATTCCATGCCTCAGAATCCCCGCCTCAGATTCCCTGCCTCAGATTCCCCGCCTCAGATTCCCCGCCTCAGATTCCCCGCCTCAGATTCCCCGCCTCAGATTCCCTGCCTCAGATTCCCTGCCTCAGATTCCCTGCCTCAGATTCCCTTCATCTGATTCCCTTCATCTGATTCCCCGCCTCTGATTCCCTGCCTCTGATTCCCTGCCTCTGATTCCCCGCCTCTGATTCCCTGCCTCTGATTCCCTGCCTCTGATTGCCTGCCTCTGATTCCCTGCCTCTGATTCCCTGCCTCTGATTCCCTGCCTCTGATTCCGCACCTCTGATTCCACGCCTCTCTTTCCTTGTCTCTGATTCCCCGCCTCTGATTCCCTGCCTCTGATACCCAGCCTCTCTTTGCCTGCCTCTATTTCCGTGCCTCTTTCTCTTCATCTAGTTTCCCACATCTCATTTGCCCCCTCTGATAACCCGCCTCTGATTCCATGCCTCTGATTCACTGCCTCAGATTCCCTGCCTCAGATTCCCCGCCTCAGATTCCCTGCCTCAGATTCCCCGCCTCAGATTCCCCGCCTCAGATTCCCTGCCTCTGATACCCCGCCTCAGATTCCCCGGCTCTGATTCCCTGCCTGAGATTCCCCGCCTCAGATTCCCCGCCTCAGATTCCCCGCCTCAGATTCCCCGCCTCAGATTCCCCGCCTCAGATTCCCCGCCTCAGATTCCCCGCCTCAGATTCCCAGCCTCAGATTCCCCGCCTCAGATTCCCCGCCTCAGATTCCCTGCCTCAGATTCCCTGCCTCCGATTCCCCGCCTCTGATTCCCCGCCTCTGATTCCCCGCCTCTGATTCCCAGCCTCTGAATCCCCGCCTCTGAATCCCCGCCTCTGATTCCCCGCCTCTGTTTCCCCGCCTCTGATTCCTCGCCTCTGATTCCCCGCCTCTGATTCCACGCCTCTGATTCCCCGCCTCTGATTCCAGGCCTCTTATTCCCCGCCTCTGATTCCCCACCTCTGATTGCCTGCCACTGATTGCCCGCCTCTGATTCCCCGCCTCTGATTCCCCGCCTCTGATTCCCCACCTCTGTCTGTATGCCTCTCTTTCGCCTCCGCTTTTTCCCCTACACTCTTTCCGCGCCTCTCTTTCCCTCCCTCAATTTCAACAACTCTGTTTGATCTGTTCTGTGTACCTCTTTTTCAACACACAAGTTCCAACCACTATGTTTCACCCATCACTATCCCCGCCTCTATTTTTCCGCCTATGTTTACCCGCCTCTGTTTATTCACCTGATTCCCCGCCTCTGATACCCCGCCTCAGATTCCCCGGCTCTGATTCCCTGCCTGAGATTCCCCGCCTCAGATTCCCCGCCTCAGATTCCCCGCCTCAGATTCCCCGCCTCAGATTCCCCGCCTCAGATTCCCCGCCTCAGATTCCCCGCCTCAGATTCCCCGCCACATATTCCCCGCCTCAGATTCCCCGCCTCAGATTCCCCGCCTCAGATTCCCTGCCTCAGATTCCCTGCCTCAGATTCCCTGCCTCCGATTCCCCGCCTCTGATTCCCCGCCTCTGATTCCCCGCCTCTGATTCCCAGCCTCTGAATCCCCGCCTCTGAATCCCCGCCTCTGTTTCCCCGCCTCTGTTTCCCCGCCTCTGATTCCTCGCCTCAGATACCCCGCCTCAGATTCCCCGCCTCAGATTCCCCGCATCAGATTCCTCGCCTCAGATTCCCCGCCTCAGATTCCCCGCCTCAGATTCCCCGTCTCAAATTCCCCGCCTCAGATTCCCCACCTCAGATTCCCCGCCTCAGATTCCCTGCCTCAGATTCCCTGCCTCTGATTGCCTTCCTCTGATTCCCTGCCTCTGATTCCCTGCCTCTGATTCCCTGCCTCTGATTCCCTGCCTCTGATTCCCTGCCTCTGATTCCCTGCCTCTGATTCCGCACCTATGATTCCACGCCTCTCTGACCGTGTCTCTGATTCCCAGCCTCTGATTCCCTGCCTCTGATACCCTGCCTCTCTTTGCCTGCCTCTATTTCCGTGCCTCTTCCTCTGCATCTAGTTTCCCACGTCTTATTTGCCCCCTCTGATAACCCACCTCTGATTCCATGCCTCTGATTCCCCGCCTCTGATTCCCTGCCTCTGTTTCCCTGCCTCTGATTCCCCGCGTCTGATTCCCAGCCTCAGATTCCCCGGCTCTGATTCCCTGCCTGAGATTCCATGCCTCAGAATCCCCGCCTCAGATTCCCTGCCTCAGATTCCCCGCCTCAGATTCCATGCCTCAGATTCCCCGCCTCAGATTCCCCGCCTCAGATTCCCCGCCTCTGATTCCCTGCCTGAGATTCCATGCCTCAGAATCCCCGCCTCAGATTCCCTGCCTCAGATTCCCCGCCTCAGATTCCCCGCCTCAGATTCCCCGCCTCAGATTCCCCGCCTCAGATTCCCTGCCTCAGATTCCCTGCCTCAGATTCCCTGCCTCAGATTCCCTCATCTGATTCCCTTCATCTGATTCCCCGCCTCTGATTCCCTGCCTCTGATTCCCTGCCTCTGATTCCCCGCCTCTGATTCCCTGCCTCTGATTCCCTGCCTCTGATTGCCTGCCTCTGATCCTCTGCCTCTGATTCCCTGCCTCTGATTCCCTGCCTCTGATTCCGCACCTCTGATTCCACGCCTCTCTTTCCTTGTCTCTGATTCCCCGCCTCTGATTCCCTGCCTCTGATACCCAGCCTCTCTTTGCCTGCCTCTATTTCCGTACCTCTTTCTCTTCATCTAGTTTCCCACATCTCATTTGCCCCCTCTGATAACCCGCCTCTGATTCCATGCCTCTGATTCACTGCCTCAGATTCCCTGCCTCAGATACCCCGACTCAGATTTACCGCCTCCGATTCCCCGCCTCAGATTCCCTGCCTCAGATTCCCTGCCTCAGATTCCCTGCCTCAGATTCCCTGCCTCAGATTCCCTGCCTCCGATTCCCCGCCTCTGATTCCCCGCCTCTGATTCCCCGCCTCTGATTCCCAGCCTCTGAATCCCCGCCTCTGAATCCCCGCATCTGATTCCCCGCCTCTGTTTCCCCGCCTCTGATTCCCCGCCTCTGATTCCCTGCCTCTGATTCCATGCCTCTGATTCGCCGTCTCTGATTCCAGGCCTCCTATTCCCCGCCTCTGATTCCCCACCTCTGATTGCCTGCCACTGATTGCCCGCCTCTGATTCCCCGCCTCTGATTCCCCGCCTCTGATTCCCCACCTCTGTCTGTATGCCTCTCTTTCGCCTCCGCTTTTTCCCCTACACTCTTTCCGCGCCTCTCTTTCCCTCCCTCAATTTCAACAACTCTGTTTGATCTGTTCTGTGTACCTCATTTTCAACACACAAGTTCCAACAACTATGTTTCACCCATCACTTTCCCCGCCTCTATTTTTCCGCCTATGTTTACCCGCCTCTGTTTACCCACCTGTTTCACCGCCTATGATTCCCCGCCTCTGATTCCCCACCTCTGTCTCGACGCCTCTCTTTCACCTCCACTCTTTCCCCTCCACTCTTTCCGTGCCTGTCTTTCCCTCCCTCAATTTCAACAACACTGTTTGATCTGTTTTGTGTACCTCATTTTAAACACACAAGTTCCAACCACTATGTTTTGCCCGCCTTTTTCCCCGCATCTATTTATCCACCTATGTTTACCTGCCTCTGTTTACCCGCCTGTTTCCCCGCCTCTGATTCCCCACCTTTCATTCCCTGCCTCTCTTTCCCTGCCTCTATTTCCGCGCCTCTTTCTCTGCCTCTCTTTCCCCACATCTCTTTTCCTCCCCCTGATTCCCCGCCTCAGATTCCCCGCCACATATTCCCCGCCTCAGATTCCCCGCCTCAGATTCCCCGCCTCAGATTCCCTGCCTCAGATTCCCTGCCTCAGATTCCCTGCCTCCGATTCCCCGCCTCTGATTCCCCGCCTCTGATTCCCCGCCTCTGATTCCCAGCCTCTGAATCCCCGCCTCTGAATCCCCGCCTCTGATTCCCCGCCTCTGTTTCCCCGCCTCTGATTCCTCGCCTCAGATTCCCCGCCTCAGATTCCCCGCCTCAGATTCCCCGCCTCAGATTCCCCGCCTCAGATTCCCCGCCTCAGATTCCCCGCCTCAGATTCCCCGTCTCAAATTCCCCGCCTCAGATTCCCCACCTCAGATTCCCCGCCTCAGATTCCCTGCCTCAGATTCCCTGCCTCTGATTGCCTTCCTCTGATTCCCTGCCTCTGATTCCCTGCCTCTGATTCCCTGCCTCTGATTCCCTGCCTCTGATTCCCTGCCTCTGATTCCCTGCCTCTGATTCCGCACCTATGATTCCACGCCTCTCTGACCGTGTCTCTGATTCCCAGCCTCTGATTCCCTGCCTCTGATACCCTGCCTCTCTTTGCCTGCCTCTATTTCCGTGCCTCTTCCTCTGCATCTAGTTTCCCACGTCTTATTTGCCCCCTCTGATAACCCACCTCTGATTCCATGCCTCTGATTCCCCGCCTCTGATTCCCTGCCTCTGTTTCCCTGCCTCTGATTCCCCGCGTCTGATTCCCAGCCTCAGATTCCCCGGCTCTGATTCCCTGACTGAGATTCCATGCCTCAGAATCCCCGCCTCAGATTCCCTGCCTCAGATTCCCCGCCTCAGATTCCATGCCTCAGATTCCCCGCCTCAGATTCCCCGCCTCAGATTCCCCGCCTCTGATTCCCTGCCTGAGATTCCATGCCTCAGAATCCCCGCCTCAGATTCCCTACCTCAGATTCCCCGCCTCAGATTCCCCGCCTCAGATTCCCCGCCTCAGATTCCCCGCCTCAGATTCCCTGCCTCAGATTCCCTGCCTCAGATTCCCTGCCTCAGATTCCCTTCATCTGATTCCCTTCATCTGATTCCCCGCCTCTGATTCCCTGCCTCTGATTCCCTGCCTCTGATTCCCCGCCTCTGATTGCCTGCCTCTGATCCTCTGCCTCTGATTCCCTGCCTCTGATTCCCTGCCTCTGATTCCGCACCTCTGATTCCACGCCTCTCTTTCCTTGTCTCTGATTCCCCGCCTCTGATTCCCTGCCTCTGATACCCAGCCTCTCTTTGCCTGCCTCTATTTCCGTGCCTCTTTCTCTTCATCTAGTTTCCCACATCTCATTTGCCCCCTCTGATAACCCGCCTCTGATTCCATGCCTCTGATTCACTGCCTCAGATTCCCTGCCTCAGATACCCCGACTCAGATTTACCGCCTCCGATTCCCCGCCTCAGATTCCCTGCCTCAGAATCCCTGCCTCAGATTCCCTGCCTCAGATTCCCTGCCTCAGATTCCCTGCCTCCGATTCCCCGCCTCTGATTCCCCGCCTCTGATTCCCCGCCTCTGATTCCCAGCCTCTGAATCCCCGCCTCTGAATCCCCGCATCTGATTCCCCGCCTCTGTTTCCCCGCCTCTGATTCCCCGCCTCTGATTCCCTGCCTCTGATTCCATGCCTCTGATTCGCCGTCTCTGATTCCAGGCCTCCTATTCCCCGCCTCTGATTCCCCACCTCTGATTGCCTGCCACTGATTGCCCGCCTCTGATTCCCCGCCTCTGATTCCCCGCCTCTGATTCCCCACCTCTGTCTGTATGCCTCTCTTTCGCCTCCGCTTTTTCCCCTACACTCTTTCCGCGCCTCTCTTTCCCTCCCTCAATTTCAACAACTCAGTTTGATCTGTTCTGTGTACCTCATTTTCAACACACAAGTTCCAACAACTATGTTTCACCCATCACTTTCCCCGCCTCTATTTTTCCGCCTATGTTTACCCGCCTCTGTTTACCCACCTGTTTCACCGCCTATGATTCCCCGCCTCTGATTCCCCACCTCTGTCTCGACGCCTCTCTTTCGCCTCCACTCTTTCCCCTCCACTCTTTCCGTGCCTGTCTTTCCCTCCCTCAATTTCAACAACACTGTTTGATCTGTTTTGTGTACCTCATTTTAAACACACAAGTTCCAACCACTATGTTTTGCCCGCCTTTTTCCCCGCATCTATTTATCCACCTATGTTTACCTGCCTCTGTTTACCCGCCTGTTTCCCCGCCTCTGATTCCCCACCTTTCATTCCCTGCCTCTCTTTCCCTGCCTCTATTTCCGCGCCTCTTTCTCTGCCTCTCTTTCCCCACATCTCTTTTCCTCCCCCTGATTCCCCGCCTCTGATTCCCCGCCTCTGATTCCCTGCCTCTGATTCCCCGCCTCTGATTCCCTGCCTCAGATTCCCTGCCTCAGATTCCCTGCCTCAGATTCCCTGCCTCAGATTCCCCGCCTCTGATTCCCCGCCTCTTATTCCCCGCCTCTGAATCCCCGCCTCTGATTCCCCACCTCTGATTCCCTGCCTCAGATTCCCCGGCTCTGATTCCCTGCATCAGATTCCCTGCCTCAGATTCCCTGCCTCTGATTCCCCGCCCCTGATTCCCTGCCTCTGATTCCCCGCCTCTGATTCCCTGCCTCAGATTCCCTGCCACAGATTCCCTGCCTCAGATTCCCTGCCTCTGATTCCCCGCCTTTGATTCCCCACCTCTTATTCCCCGCCTCTGATTCCCCACCTCTGATTCCGTGCCTCTGATTCCCTGCCTCTGTTTCCCCGCCTCTGATTCCCCGACTCTGATTCCCCGCCTCAGATTCCCCGCCTCAGATTCCCCGCCTCAGATTCCCCGCCTCAGATTCCCCGCCTCAGATTCCCTGCCTCAGATTCCCTGCCTCTGATTGCCTGCCTCTGATTCCCTGCCTCTGATTCCCTGCCTCTGATTCCCTGCCTCTTATTCCCTGCCTCTGATTCCCTGCCTCTGATTCCCTGCCTCTGACTCCGAGCCTCTGATTCCACGCCTCTCTTTCCGTATCTCTGATTCCCCGCCTCTGATTCCCTGCCTCTGATACCCTGCCTCTCTTTGCCTGCCTCTATTTCGGTGCCTCTTTCTCTGCATCTAGTTTCCCACATCTCATTTGCCCCCTCTGATAACCCGCCTCTGATTCCATGCCTCTGATTCCCCACCTCTGATTCCCCGCCTCTGATTCCCTGCCTCTGATTCCCCGCCTCTGATTCCCTGCCTCAGATTCCCTGCCTCAGATTCCCTGCCTCAGATTCCCTGCCTCAGATTCCCTGCCTCTGATTCCCCGCCCCTGATTCCCCGCCTCTTATTCCCCGCCTCTGATTCCCCGCCTCAGATTCCCCGCCTCTGATTCCCTGCCTCTGTTTCCCCGCCTCTGATTCCCCGCCTCTGATTCCCCGCATCAGATTTCCCGGCTCTAATACCCTGCCTGAGATTCCCTGCCTGAGATTCCCCGCCTCAGATTCCCTGCCTCAGATTCCCCGCCTCAGATTCCCCGCCTCAGATTCCCCGCCTCAGATTCCCCATCTCAGATTCCCCGCCTCAGATTCCCCGCCTCAGATTCCCCACCTCAGATTCCCTGCCTCAGATTCCCTGCCTCTGATTGCCTTCCTCTGATTCCCTGCCTCTGATTCCCTGCCTCTGATTCCCTGCCTCTGATTCCCTGCCTCTGATTCCCTGCCTCTGATTCCCTGCCTCTAATTCCCTGCCTCTGATTCCGCACCTCTGATTCCACGCCTCTCTTTCCGTGTCTCTGATTCCCCGCCTCTGATTCCCTGCCTCTGATACCCTGCCTCTCTTTGCCTGCCTCTATTTCCGTGCCTCTTTCTCTGCATCTATTTTCCCACATCTCATTTGCCCCATCTGATAACCCGCCTCTGATTCCATGCCTCTGATTCCCCGCCTCTGATTCCCCGCCTCTGATTGCCCGCCTCTGATTCCCTGCCTCAGATTCCCTGCCTCAGATTCCTTGCCTCAGATTCCCTGTTTCTGATTCCCCGCCTCTGATTCCCCACCTCTTATTCCCCGCCTCTGATTCCCCGCCTCTGATTCCCCGCCTCTGATTCCCTGCCTCTCTTTCCCCGCCTCTGATTCCCCGCGTCTGATTCCCCACCTCTGATTCCCCGCCTCAGATTCCCTGCCTCAGATTCCCTGCCTCAGATTCCCTGCCTCTGATTCCCTGCCTCAGATTCCCTGCCTCAGATTCCCTGCCTCATATTCCCTGCCTCTGATTGCCTGCCTCTGATTCCCTGCCTATGATTCCCTGCCTCTTATTGCCTGCCTCTGATTCCCTGCCTCTGATTCCCTGCCTCTGATTCCCTGCCTCTGATTCCGCACCTCTGATTCCACGCCTCTCTTTCCTTGTCTCTGATTCCCCGCCTCTGATTCCTTGCCTCTGATACCCTGCCTCTCTTTGCCTGCCTCTATTTCCGTGCCTCTTTCTCTGCATCTAGTTTCCCACATCTCATTTGCCCCCTCTGATAACACGCCTCTGATTCCATGCCTGAGATTCCCCGCCTGAGATTCCCCGCCTCAGATTCCCCGCCTCAGATTCCCCGCCTCAGATTCCCCGCCTCAGATTCCCCGCCTCAGATTCCCCGCCTCAGATTCCCCGCCACATATTCCCCGCCTCAGATTCCCCGCCTCAGATTCCCCGCCTCAGATTCCCTGCCTCAGATTCCCTGCCTCAGATTCCCTGCCTCCGATTCCCCGCCTCTGATTCCCCGCCTCTGATTCCCCGCCTCTGATTCCCAGCCTCTGAATCCCCGCCTCTGAATCCCCGCCTCTGATTCCCCGCCTCTGTTTCCCCGCCTCTGATTCCTCGCCTCAGATTCCCCGCCTCAGATTCCCCGCCTCAGATTCCCCGCCTCAGATTCCCCGCCTCAGATTCCCCGCCTCAGATTCCCTGCCTCTGATTGCCTGCCTCTGATTCCCTGCCTCTGATTCCCTGCCTCTGATTCCCTGCCTCTGATTCCCTGCCTCCGATTCCCTGCCTCTGATTCCCTGCCTCTTATTCCGCGCCTCTGATTCCACGACTCTCTTTCCGTATCTCTGATTCCCCGCCTCTGATTCCCTGCCTCTGATACCCAGCCTCTCTTTGCCTGCCTCTATTACGGTGCCTCTTTCTCTGCATCTAGTTTCCCACATCTCATTTGCCCCCTCTGATAACCCGCCTCTGATTCCATGCCTCTGATTCCCCGCCTTTGATTCCCCGCCTCTGATTCCCTGCCTTTGATACCCCGCCTCTGATTCCCTGCCTCAGATTCCCTGCCTCAGATTCCCTGCCTCTGATTCCCCGCCTCTGATTCCCCGCCTGAGATTCCCTGCCTGAGATTCCCCGCATCAGATTCCCTGCCTCAGATTCCCCGCCTCAGATTCCCCGCCTCAGATTCCCCGCCTCAGATTCCCCGTCTCAGATTCCCCGCCTCAGATTCCCCACCTCAGATTCCCCGCCTCAGATTCCCTGCCTCAGATTCCCTGCCTCTGATTGCCTTCCTCTGATTCCCTGCCTCTGATTCCCTGCCTCTGATTCCCTGCCTCTGATTCCCTGCCTCTGATTCCCTGCCTCTGATTCCCTGCCTCTGATTCCGCACCTATGATTCCACGCCTCTCTGACCGTGTCTCTGATTCCCAGCCTCTGATTCCCTGCCTCTGATACCCTGCCTCTCTTTGCCTGCCTCTATTTCCGTGCCTCTTCCTCTGCATCTAGTTTCCCACGTCTCATTTGCCCCCTCTGATAACCCACCTCTGATTCCATGCCTCTGATTCCCCGCCTCTGATTCCCTGCCTCTGTTTCCCTGCCTCTGATTCCCCGCGTCTGATTCCCAGCCTCAGATTCCCCGGCTCTGATTCCCTGCCTGAGATTCCATGCCTCAGAATCCCCGCCTCAGATTCCCTGCCTCAGATTCCCCGCCTCAGATTCCATGCCTCAGATTCCCCGCCTCAGATTCCCCGCCTCAGATTCCCCGCCTCTGATTCCCTGCCTGAGATTCCATGCCTCAGAATCCCCGCCTCAGATTCCCTGCCTCAGATTCCCCGCCTCAGATTCCCCGCCTCAGATTCCCCGCCTCAGATTCCCCGCCTCAGATTCCCTGCCTCAGATTCCCTGCCTCAGATTCCCTGCCTCAGATTCCCTTCATCTGATTCCCTTCATCTGATTCCCCGCCTCTGATTCCCTGCCTCTGATTCCCTGCCTCTGATTCCCCGCCTCTGATTCCCTGCCTCTGATTCCCTGCCTCTGATTGCCTGCCTCTGATTCCCTGCCTCTGATTCCCTGCCTCTGATTCCCTGCCTCTGATTCCGCACCTCTGATTCCACGCCTCTCTTTCCTTGTCTCTGATTCCCCGCCTCTGATTCCCTGCCTCTGATACCCAGCCTCTCTTTGCCTGCCTCTATTTCCGTGCCTCTTTCTCTTCATCTAGTTTCCCACATCTCATTTGCCCCCTCTGATAACCCGCCTCTGATTCCATGCCTCTGATTCACTGCCTCAGATTCCCTGCCTCAGATTCCCCGCCTCAGATTCCCCGCCTCAGATTCCCCGCCTCAGATTCCCCGCCTCAGATTCCCTGCCTCTGATACCCCGCCTCAGATTCCCCGGATCTGATTCCCTGCCTGAGATTCCCCGCCTCAGATTCCCCGCCTCAGATTCCCCGCCTCAGATTCCCCGCCTCAGATTCCCCGCCTCAGATTCCCCGCCTCAGATTCCCCGCCTCAGATTCCCCGCCTCAGATTCCCCGCCTCAGATTCCCCGCCTCAGATTCCCCGCCTAAGATTCCCTGCCTCAGATTCCCTGCCTCCGATTCCCCGCCTCTGATTCCCCGCCTCTGATTCCCCGCCTCTGATTCCCAGCCTCTGAATCCCCGCCTCTGAATCCCCGCCTCTGATTCCCCGCCTCTGTTTCCCCGCCTCTGATTCCTCGCCTCTGATTCCCCGCCTCTGATTCCACGCCTCTGATTCCCCGCCTCTGATTCCAGGCCTCTTATTCCCCGCCTCTGATTCCCCACCTCTGATTGCCTGCCACTGATTGCCCGCCTCTGATTCCCCGCCTCTGATTCCCCGCCTCTGATTCCCCACCTCTGTCTGTATGCCTCTCTTTCGCCTCCGCTTTTTCCCCTACACTCTTTCCGCGCCTCTCTTTCCCTCCCTCAATTTCAACAACTCTGTTTGATCTGTTCTGTGTACCTCTTTTTCAACACACAAGTTCCAACCACTATGTTTCACCCATCACTATCCCCGCCTCTATTTTTCCGCCTATGTTTACCCGCCTCTGTTTATTCACCTGATTCCCCGCCTCTGATACCCCGCCTCAGATTCCCCGGCTCTGATTCCCTGCCTGAGATTCCCCGCCTCAGATTCCCCGCCTCAGATTCCCCGCCTCAGATTCCCCGCCTCAGATTCCCCGCCTCAGATTCCCCGCCTCAGATTCCCCGCCTCAGATTCCCCGCCACATATTCCCCGCCTCAGATTCCCCGCCTCAGATTCCCCGCCTCAGATTCCCTGCCTCAGATTCCCTGCCTCAGATTCCCTGCCTCCGATTCCCCGCCTCTGATTCCCCGCCTCTTATTCCCCGCCTCTGTTTCCCCGCCTCTGATTCCCCGCCTCTGATTCCCTGCCTCTGATTCCATGCCTCTGATTCGCCGTCTCTGATTCCAGGCCTCCTATTCCCCGCCTCTGATTCCCCACCTCTGATTGCCTGCCACTGATTGCCCGCCTCTGATTCCCCGCCTCTGATTCCCCGCCTCTGATTCCCCACCTCTGTCTGTATGCCTCTCTTTCGCCTCCGCTTTTTCCCCTACACTCTTTCCGCGCCTCTCTTTCCCTCCCTCAATTTCAACAACTCTGTTTGATCTGTTCTGTGTACCTCATTTTCAACACACAAGTTCCAACAACTATGTTTCACCCATCACTTTCCCCGCCTCTATTTTTCCGCCTATGTTTACCCGCCTCTGTTTACCCACCTGTTTCACCGCCTATGATTCCCCGCCTCTGATTCCCCACCTCTGTCTCGACGCCTCTCTTTCGCCTCCACTCTTTCCCCTCCACTCTTTCCGTGCCTGTCTTTCCCTCCCTCAATTTCAACAACACTGTTTGATCTGTTTTGTGTACCTCATTTTAAACACACAAGTTCCAACCACTATGTTTTGCCCGCCTTTTTCCCCGCATCTATTTATCCACCTATGTTTACCTGCCTCTGTTTACCCGCCTGTTTCCCCGCCTCTGATTCCCCACCTTTTATTCCCCGCCTCTCTTTCCCTGCCTCTATTTCCGCGCCTCTTTCTCTGCCTCTCTTTCCCCACATCTCTTTTCCTCCCCCTGATTCCCCGCCTCTGATTCCCCGCCTCTGATTCCCTGCCTCTGATTCCCCGCCTCTGATTCCCTGCCTCAGATTCCCTGCCTCAGATTCCCTGCCTCAGATTCCCTGCCTCAGATTCCCCGCCTCTGATTCCCCGCCTCTTATTCCCCGCCTCTGAATCCCCGCCTCTGATTCCCCACCTCTGATTCCCTGCCTCAGATTCCCCGGCTCTGATTCCCTGCATCAGATTCCCTGCCTCAGATTCCCTGCCTCTGATTCCCCGCCCCTGATTCCCTGCCTCTGATTCCCCGCCTCTGATTCCCTGCCTCAGATTCCCTGCCTCAGATTCCCTGCCTCAGATTCCCTGCCTCTGATTCCCCGCCTTTGATTCCCCACCTCTTATTCCCCGCCTCTGATTCCCCACCTCTGATTCCGTGCCTCTGATTCCCTGCCTCTGTTTCCCCGCCTCTGATTCCCCGACTCTGATTCCCCGCCTCAGATTCCCTGCCTCAGATTCCCCGCCTCAGATTCCCCGCCTCAGATTCCCCGCCTCAGATTCCCTGCCTCAGATTCCCTGCCTCTGATTGCCTGCCTCTGATTCCCTGCCTCTGATTCCCTGCCTCTGATTCCCTGCCTCTTATTCCCTGCCTCTGATTCCCTGCCTCTGATTCCCTGCCTCTGACTCCGAGCCTCTGATTCCACGCCTCTCTTTCCGTATCTCTGATTCCCCGCCTCTGATTCCCTGCCTCTGATACCCTGCCTCTCTTTGCCTGCCTCTATTTCGGTGCCTCTTTCTCTGCATCTAGTTTCCCACATCTCATTTGCCCCCTCTGATAACCCGCCTCTGATTCCATGCCTCTGATTCCCCACCTCTGATTCCCCGCCTCTGATTCCCTGCCTCTGATTCCCCGCCTCTGATTCCCTGCCTCAGATTCCCTGCCTCAGATTCCCTGCCTCAGATTCCCTGCCTCAGATTCCCTGCCTCTGATTCCCCGCCCCTGATTCCCCGCCTCTTATTCCCCGCCTCTGATTCCCCGCCTCAGATTCCCCGCCTCTGATTCCCTGCCTCTGTTTCCCCGCCTCTGATTCCCCGCCTCTGATTCCCCGCATCAGATTTCCCGGCTCTAATACCCTGCCTGAGATTCCCTGCCTGAGATTCCCCGCCTCAGATTCCCTGCCTCAGATTCCCCGCCTCAGATTCCCCGCCTCAGATTCCCCGCCTCAGATTCCCCATCTCAGATTCCCCGCCTCAGATTCCCCGCCTCAGATTCCCCACCTCAGATTCCCTGCCTCAGATTCCCTGCCTCTGATTGCCTTCCTCTGATTCCCTGCCTCTGATTCCCTGCCTCTGATTCCCTGCCTCTGATTCCCTGCCTCTGATTCCCTGCCTCTAATTCCCTGCCTCTGATTCCGCACCTCTGATTCCACGCCTCTCTTTCCGTGTCTCTGATTCCCCGCCTCTGATTCCCTGCCTCTGATACCCTGCCTCTCTTTGCCTGCCTCTATTTCCGTGCCTCTTTCTCTGCATCTATTTTCCCACATCTCATTTGCCCCATCTGATAACCCGCCTCTGATTCCATGCCTCTGATTCCCCGCCTCTGATTCCCCGCCTCTGATTGCCCGCCTCTGATTCCCTGCCTCAGATTCCCTGCCTCAGATTCCTTGCCTCAGATTCCCTGTTTCTGATTCCCCGCCTCTGATTCCCCACCTCTTATTCCCCGCCTCTGATTCCCCGCCTCTGATTCCCCGCCTCTGATTCCCTGCCTCTCTTTCCCCGCCTCTGATTCCCCGCGTCTGATTCCCCACCTCTGATTCCCCGCCTCAGATTCCCTGCCTCAGATTCCCTGCCTCAGATTCCCTGCCTCTGATTCCCTGCCTCAGATTCCCTGCCTCAGATTCCCTGCCTCATATTCCCTGCCTCTGATTGCCTGCCTCTGATTCCCTGCCTCTGATTCCCTGCCTCTTATTGCCTGCCTCTGATTCCCTGCCTCTGATTCCCTGCCTCTGATTCCCTGCCTCTGATTCCGCACCTCTGATTCCACGCCTCTCTTTCCTTGTCTCTGATTCCCCGCCTCTGATTCCTTGCCTCTGATACCCTGCCTCTCTTTGCCTGCCTCTATTTCCGTGCCTCTTTCTCTGCATCTAGTTTCCCACATCTCATTTGCCCCCTCTGATAACACGCCTCTGATTCCATGCCTGAGATTCCCCGCCTGAGATTCCCCGCCTCAGATTCCCCGCCTCAGATTCCCCGCCTCAGATTCCCCGCCTCAGATTCCCCGCCTCAGATTCCCCGCCTCAGATTCCCCGCCACATATTCCCCGCCTCAGATTCCCCGCCTCAGATTCCCCGCCTCAGATTCCCTGCCTCAGATTCCCTGCCTCAGATTCCCTGCCTCCGATTCCCCGCCTCTGATTCCCCGCCTCTGATTCCCCGCCTCTGATTCCCAGCCTCTGAATCCCCGCCTCTGAATCCCCGCCTCTGATTCCCCGCCTCTGTTTCCCCGCCTCTGATTCCTCGCCTCAGATTCCCCGCCTCAGATTCCCCGCCTCAGATTCCCCGCCTCAGATTCCCCGCCTCAGATTCCCCGCCTCAGATTCCCTGCCTCTGATTGCCTGCCTCTGATTCCCTGCCTCTGATTCCCTGCCTCTGATTCCCTGCCTCTGATTCCCTGCCTCCGATTCCCTGCCTCTGATTCCCTGCCTCTTATTCCGCGCCTCTGATTCCACGACTCTCTTTCCGTATCTCTGATTCCCCGCCTCTGATTCCCTGCCTCTGATACCCAGCCTCTCTTTGCCTGCCTCTATTACGGTGCCTCTTTCTCTGCATCTAGTTTCCCACATCTCATTTGCCCCCTCTGATAACCCGCCTCTGATTCCATGCCTCTGATTCCCCGCCTTTGATTCCCCGCCTCTGATTCCCTGCCTTTGATACCCCGCCTCTGATTCCCTGCCTCAGATTCCCTGCCTCAGATTCCCTGCCTCTGATTCCCCGCCTCTGATTCCCCGCCTGAGATTCCCTGCCTGAGATTCCCCGCATCAGATTCCCTGCCTCAGATTCCCCGCCTCAGATTCCCCGCCTCAGATTCCCCGCCTCAGATTCCCCGTCTCAGATTCCCCGCCTCAGATTCCCCACCTCAGATTCCCCGCCTCAGATTCCCTGCCTCAGATTCCCTGCCTCTGATTGCCTTCCTCTGATTCCCTGCCTCTGATTCCCTGCCTCTGATTCCCTGCCTCTGATTCCCTGCCTCTGATTCCCTGCCTCTGATTCCCTGCCTCTGATTCCGCACCTATGATTCCACGCCTCTCTGACCGTGTCTCTGATTCCCAGCCTCTGATTCCATGCCTCTGATACCCTGCCTCTCTTTGCCTGCCTCTATTTCCGTGCCTCTTCCTCTGCATCTAGTTTCCCACGTCTCATTTGCCCCCTCTGATAACCCACCTCTGATTCCATGCCTCTGATTCCCCACCTCTGATTCCCTGCCTCTGTTTCCCTGCCTCTGATTCCCCGCGTCTGATTCCCAGCCTCAGATTCCCCGGCTCTGATTCCCTGCCTGAGATTCCATGCCTCAGAATCCCCGCCTCAGATTCCCTGCCTCAGATTCCCCGCCTCAGATTCCATGCCTCAGATTCCCCGCCTCAGATTCCCCGCCTCAGATTCCCCGCCTCTGATTCCCTGCCTGAGATTCCATGCCTCAGAATCCCCGCCTCAGTTTCCCTGCCTCAGATTCCCCGCCTCAGATTCCCCGCCTCAGATTCCCCGCCTCAGATTCCCCGCCTCAGATTCCCTGCCTCAGATTCCCTGCCTCAGATTCCCTGCCTCAGATTCCCTTCATCTGATTCCCTTCATCTGATTCCCCGCCTCTGATTCCCTGCCTCTGATTCCCTGCCTCTGATTCCCCGCCTCTGATTCCCTGCCTCTGATTCCCTGCCTCTGATTGCCTGCCTCTGATTCCCTGCCTCTGATTCCCTGCCTCTGATTCCCTGCCTCTGATTCCGCACCTCTGATTCCACGCCTCTCTTTCCTTGTCTCTGATTCCCCGCCTCTGATTCCCTGCCTCTGATACCCAGCCTCTCTTTGCCTGCCTCTATTTCCGTGCCTCTTTCTCTTCATCTAGTTTCCCACATCTCATTTGCCCCCTCTGATAACCCGCCTCTGATTCCATGCCTCTGATTCACTGCCTCAGATTCCCTGCCTCAGATTCCCCGCCTCAGATTCCCCGCCTCAGATTCCCCGCCTCAGATTCCCCGCCTCAGATTCCCTGCCTCTGATACCCCGCCTCAGATTCCCCGGCTCTGATTCCCTGCCTGAGATTCCCCGCCTCAGATTCCCCGCCTCAGATTCCCCGCCTCAGATTCCCCGCCTCAGATTCCCCGCCTCAGATTCCCCGCCTCAGATTCCCCGCCTCAGATTCCCCGCCTCAGATTCCCCGCCTCAGATTCCCCGCCTCAGATTCCCTGCCTCAGATTCCCTGCCTCCGATTCCCCGCCTCTGATTCCCCGCCTCTGATTCCCCGCCTCTGATTCCCAGCCTCTGAATCCCCGCCTCTGAATCCCCGCCTCTGATTCCCCGCCTCTGTTTCCCCGCCTCTGATTCCTCGCCTCTGATTCCCCGCCTCTGATTCCACGCCTCTGATTCCCCGCCTCTGATTCCAGGCCTCTTATTCCCCGCCTCTGATTCCCCACCTCTGATTGCCTGCCACTGATTGCCCGCCTCTGATTCCCCGCCTCTGATTCCCCGCCTCTGATTCCCCACCTCTGTCTGTATGCCTCTCTTTCGCCTCCGCTTTTTCCCCTACACTCTTTCCGCGCCTCTCTTTCCCTCCCTCAATTTCAACAACTCTGTTTGATCTGTTCTGTGTACCTCTT
Organism: Narcine bancroftii; assembly: GCF_036971445.1. Lineage (NCBI taxonomy): Eukaryota > Metazoa > Chordata > Chondrichthyes > Torpediniformes > Narcinidae > Narcine > Narcine bancroftii. The sequence continues at coordinate 248,989,899 of NC_091474.1, forward strand.
TTTCAACACACAAGTTCCAACCACTATGTTTCACCCATCACTATCCCCGCCTCTATTTTTCCGCCTATGTTTACCTGCCTCTGTTTATTCACCTGATTCCCCGCCTCTGATACCCCGCCTCAGATTCCCCGGCTCTGATTCCCTGCCTGAGATTCCCCGCCTGAGATTCCCCGCCTCAGATTCCCCGCCTCAGATTCCCCGCCTCAGATTCCCCGCCTCAGATTCCCCGCCTCAGATTCCCCGCCTCAGATTCCCCGCCACATATTCCCCGCCTCAGATTCCCCGCCTCAGATTCCCCGCCTCAGATTCCCTGCCTCAGATTCCCTGCCTCAGATTCCCTGCCTCCGATTCCCCGCCTCTGATTCCCCGCCTCTGATTCCCCGCCTCTGATTCCCAGCCTCTGAATCCCCGCCTCTGAATCCCCGCCTCTGATTCCCCGCCTCTGTTTCCCCGCCTCTGATTCCTCGCCTCAGATTCCCCGCCTCAGATTCCCCGCCTCAGATTCCCCGCCTCAGATTCCCCGCCTCAGATTCCCCGCCTCAGATTCCCCGCCTCAGATTCCCCGTCTCAAATTCCCCGCCTCAGATTCCCCACCTCAGATTCCCCGCCTCAGATTCCCTGCCTCAGATTCCCCGCCTCTGATTGCCTTCCTCTGATTCCCTGCCTCTGATTCCCTGCCTCTGATTCCCTGCCTCTGATTCCCTGCCTCTGATTCCCTGCCTCTGATTCCCTGCCTCTGATTCCGCACCTATGATTCCACGCCTCTCTGACCGTGTCTCTGATTCCCAGCCTCTGATTCCCTGCCTCTGATACCCTGCCTCTCTTTGCCTGCCTCTATTTCCGTGCCTCTTCCTCTGCATCTAGTTTCCCACGTCTTATTTGCCCCCTCTGATAACCCACCTCTGATTCCATGCCTCTGATTCCCCGCCTCTGATTCCCTGCCTCTGTTTCCCTGCCTCTGATTCCCCGCGTCTGATTCCCAGCCTCAGATTCCCCGGCTCTGATTCCCTGCCTGAGATTCCATGCCTCAGAATCCCCGCCTCAGATTCCCTGCCTCAGATTCCCCGCCTCAGAATCCATGCCTCAGATTCCCCGCCTCAGATTCCCCGCCTCAGATTCCCCGCCTCTGATTCCCTGCCTGAGATTCCATGCCTCAGAATCCCCGCCTCAGATTCCCTGCCTCAGATTCCCCGCCTCAGATTCCCCGCCTCAGATTCCCCGCCTCAGATTCCCCGCCTCAGATTCCCTGCCTCAGATTCCCTGCCTCAGATTCCCTGCCTCAGATTCCCTTCATCTGATTCCCTTCATCTGATTCCCCGCCTCTGATTCCCTGCCTCTGATTCCCTGCCTCTGATTCCCCGCCTCTGATTCCCTGCCTCTGATTCCCTGCCTCTGATTGCCTGCCTCTGATCCTCTGCCTCTGATTCCCTGCCTCTGATTCCCTGCCTCTGATTCCGCACCTCTGATTCCACGCCTCTCTTTCCTTGTCTCTGATTCCCCGCCTCTGATTCCCTGCCTCTGATACCCAGCCTCTCTTTGCCTGCCTCTATTTCCGTGCCTCTTTCTCTTCATCTAGTTTCCCACATCTCATTTGCCCCCTCTGATAACCCGCCTCTGATTCCATGCCTCTGATTCACTGCCTCAGATTCCCTGCCTCAGATACCCCGACTCAGATTTACCGCCTCCGATTCCCCGCCTCAGATTCCCTGCCTCAGATTCCCTGCCTCAGATTCCCTGCCTCAGATTCCCTGCCTCAGATTCCCTGCCTCTGATTCCCCGCCTCTGATTCCCCGCCTCTGATTCCCCGCCTCTGATTCCCAGCCTCTGAATCCCCGCCTCTGAATCCCCGCATCTGATTCCCCGCCTCTGTTTCCCCGCCTCTGATTCCCCGCCTCTGATTCCCTGCCTCTGATTCCATGCCCCTGATTCGCCGTCTCTGATTCCAGGCCTCCTATTCCCCGCCTCTGATTCCCCACCTCTGATTGCCTGCCACTGATTGCCCGCCTCTGATTCCCCGCCTCTGATTCCCCGCCTCTGATTCCCCACCTCTGTCTGTATGCCTCTCTTTCGCCTCCGCTTTTTCCCCTACACTCTTTCCGCGCCTCTCTTTCCCTCCCTCAATTTCAACAACTCTGTTTGATCTGTTCTGTGTACCTCATTTTCAACACACAAGTTCCAACAACTATGTTTCACCCATCACTTTCCCCGCCTCTATTTTTCCGCCTATGTTTACCCGCCTCTGTTTACCCACCTGTTTCACCGCCTATGATTCCCCGCCTCTGATTCCCCACCTCTGTCTCGACGCCTCTCTTTCGCCTCCACTCTTTCCCCTCCACTCTTTCCGTGCCTGTCTTTCCCTCCCTCAATTTCAACAACAGTGTTTGATCTGTTTTGTGTACCTCATTTTAAACACACAAGTTCCAACCACTATGTTTTGCCCGCCTTTTTCCCCGCATCTATTTATCCACCTATGTTTACCTGCCTCTGTTTACCCGCCTGTTTCCCCGCCTCTGATTCCCCACCTTTCATTCCCTGCCTCTCTTTCCCTGCCTCTATTTCCGCGCCTCTTTCTCTGCCTCTCTTTCCCCACATCTCTTTTCCTCCCCCTGATTCCCCGCCTCTGATTCCCCGCCTCTGATTCCCTGCCTCTGATTCCCCGCCTCTGATTCCCTGCCTCAGATTCCCTGCCTCAGATTCCCTGCCTCAGATTCCCTGCCTCAGATTCCCCGCCTCTGATTCCTCGCCTCAGATTCCCCGCCTCAGATTCCCCGCCTCAGATTCCCCGCCTCAGATTCCCCGCCTCAGATTCCCCGCCTCAGATTCCCCGCCTCAGATTCCCCGTCTCAAATTCCCCGCCTCAGATTCCCCACCTCAGATTCCCCGCCTCAGATTCCCTGCCTCAGATTCCCCGCCTCTGATTGCCTTCCTCTGATTCCCTGCCTCTGATTCCCTGCCTCTGATTCCCTGCCTCTGATTCCCTGCCTCTGATTCCCTGCCTCTGATTCCCTGCCTCTGATTCCGCACCTATGATTCCACGCCTCTCTGACCGTGTCTCTGATTCCCAGCCTCTGATTCCCTGCCTCTGATACCCTGCCTCTCTTTGCCTGCCTCTATTTCCGTGCCTCTTCCTCTGCATCTAGTTTCCCACGTCTTATTTGCCCCCTCTGATAACCCACCTCTGATTCCATGCCTCTGATTCCCCGCCTCTGATTCCCTGCCTCTGTTTCCCTGCCTCTGATTCCCCGCGTCTGATTCCCAGCCTCAGATTCCCCGGCTCTGATTCCCTGCCTGAGATTCCATGCCTCAGAATCCCCGCCTCAGATTCCCTGCCTCAGATTCCCCGCCTCAGATTCCATGCCTCAGATTCCCCGCCTCAGATTCCCCGCCTCAGATTCCCCGCCTCTGATTCCCTGCCTGAGATTCCATGCCTCAGAATCCCCGCCTCAGATTCCCTGCCTCAGATTCCCCGCCTCAGATTCCCCGCCTCAGATTCCCCGCCTCAGATTCCCCGCCTCAGATTCCCTGCCTCAGATTCCCTGCCTCAGATTCCCTGCCTCAGATTCCCTTCATCTGATTCCCTTCATCTGATTCCCCGCCTCTGATTCCCTGCCTCTGATTCCCTGCCTCTGATTCCCCGCCTCTGATTCCCTGCCTCTGATTCCCTGCCTCTGATTGCCTGCCTCTGATCCTCTGCCTCTGATTCCCTGCCTCTGATTCCCTGCCTCTGATTCCGCACCTCTGATTCCACGCCTCTCTTTCCTTGTCTCTGATTCCCCGCCTCTGATTCCCTGCCTCTGATACCCAGCCTCTCTTTGCCTGCCTCTATTTCCGTGCCTCTTTCTCTTCATCTAGTTTCCCACATCTCATTTGCCCCCTCTGATAACCCGCCTCTGATTCCATGCCTCTGATTCACTGCCTCAGATTCCCTGCCTCAGATACCCCGACTCAGATTTACCGCCTCCGATTCCCCGCCTCAGATTCCCTGCCTCAGATTCCCTGCCTCAGATTCCCTGCCTCAGATTCCCTGCCTCAGATTCCCTGCCTCTGATTCCCCGCCTCTGATTCCCCGCCTCTGATTCCCCGCCTCTGATTCCCAGCCTCTGAATCCCCGCCTCTGAATCCCCGCATCTGATTCCCCGCCTCTGTTTCCCCGCCTCTGATTCCCCGCCTCTGATTCCCTGCCTCTGATTCCATGCCCCTGATTCGCCGTCTCTGATTCCAGGCCTCCTATTCCCCGCCTCTGATTCCCCACCTCTGATTGCCTGCCACTGATTGCCCGCCTCTGATTCCCCGCCTCTGATTCCCCGCCTCTGATTCCCCACCTCTGTCTGTATGCCTCTCTTTCGCCTCCGCTTTTTCCCCTACACTCTTTCCGCGCCTCTCTTTCCCTCCCTCAATTTCAACAACTCTGTTTGATCTGTTCTGTGTACCTCATTTTCAACACACAAGTTCCAACAACTATGTTTCACCCATCACTTTCCCCGCCTCTATTTTTCCGCCTATGTTTACCCGCCTCTGTTTACCCACCTGTTTCACCGCCTATGATTCCCCGCCTCTGATTCCCCACCTCTGTCTCGACGCCTCTCTTTCGCCTCCACTCTTTCCCCTCCACTCTTTCCGTGCCTGTCTTTCCCTCCCTCAATTTCAACAACACTGTTTGATCTGTTTTGTGTACCTCATTTTAAACACACAAGTTCCAACCACTATGTTTTGCCCGCCTTTTTCCCCGCATCTATTTATCCACCTATGTTTACCTGCCTCTGTTTACCCGCCTGTTTCCCCGCCTCTGATTCCCCACCTTTCATTCCCTGCCTCTCTTTCCCTGCCTCTATTTCCGCGCCTCTTTCTCTGCCTCTCTTTCCCCACATCTCTTTTCCTCCCCCTGATTCCCCGCCTCTGATTCCCCGCCTCTGATTCCCTGCCTCTGATTCCCCGCCTCTGATTCCCTGCCTCAGATTCCCTGCCTCAGATTCCCTGCCTCAGATTCCCTGCCTCAGATTCCCCGCCTCTGATTCCCCGCCTCTTATTCCCCGCCTCTGAATCCCCGCCTCTGATTCCCCACCTCTGATTCCCTGCCTCAGATTCCCCGGCTCTGATTCCCTGCATCAGATTCCCTGCCTCAGATTCCCTGCCTCTGAATCCCCGCCCCTGATTCCCTGCCTCTGATTCCCCGCCTCTGATTCCCTGCCTCAGATTCCCTGCCTCAGATTCCCTGCCTCAGATTCCCTGCCTCTGATTCCCCGCCTTTGATTCCCCACCTCTTATTCCCCGCCTCTGATTCCCCACCTCTGATTCCGTGCCTCTGATTCCCTGCCTCTGTTTCCCCGCCTCTGATTCCCCGACTCTGATTCCCCGCCTCAGATTCCCCGCCTCAGATTCCCCGCCTCAGATTCCCCGCCTCAGATTCCCCACCTCAGATTCCCCGCCTCAGATTCCCTGCCTCAGATTCCCTGCCTCTGATTGCCTTCCTCTGATTCCCTGCCTCTGATTCCCTGCCTCTGATTCCCTGCCTCTGATTCCCTGCCTCTGATTCCCTGCCTCTGATTCCCTGCCTCTGATTCCGCACCTATGATTCCACGCCTCTCTGACCGTGTCTCTGATTCCCAGCCTCTGATTCCATGCCTCTGATACCCTGCCTCTCTTTGCCTGCCTCTATTTCCGTGCCTCTTCCTCTGCATCTAGTTTCCCACGTCTCATTTGCCCCCTCTGATAACCCACCTCTGATTCCATGCCTCTGATTCCCCACCTCTGATTCCCTGCCTCTGTTTCCCTGCCTCTGATTCCCCGCGTCTGATTCCCAGCCTCAGATTCCCCGGCTCTGATTCCCTGCCTGAGATTCCATGCCTCAGAATCCCCGCCTCAGATTCCCTGCCTCAGATTCCCCGCCTCAGATTCCATGCCTCAGATTCCCCGCCTCAGATTCCCCGCCTCAGATTCCCCGCCTCTGATTCCCTGCCTGAGATTCCATGCCTCAGAATCCCCGCCTCAGTTTCCCTGCCTCAGATTCCCCGCCTCAGATTCCCCGCCTCAGATTCCCCGCCTCAGATTCCCCGCCTCAGATTCCCTGCCTCAGATTCCCTGCCTCAGATTCCCTGCCTCAGATTCCCTTCATCTGATTCCCTTCATCTGATTCCCCGCCTCTGATTCCCTGCCTCTGATTCCCTGCCTCTGATTCCCCGCCTCTGATTCCCTGCCTCTGATTCCCTGCCTCTGATTGCCTGCCTCTGATTCCCTGCCTCTGATTCCCTGCCTCTGATTCCCTGCCTCTGATTCCGCACCTCTGATTCCACGCCTCTCTTTCCTTGTCTCTGATTCCCCGCCTCTGATTCCCTGCCTCTGATACCCAGCCTCTCTTTGCCTGCCTCTATTTCCGTGCCTCTTTCTCTTCATCTAGTTTCCCACATCTCATTTGCCCCCTCTGATAACCCGCCTCTGATTCCATGCCTCTGATTCACTGCCTCAGATTCCCTGCCTCAGATTCCCCGCCTCAGATTCCCCGCCTCAGATTCCCCGCCTCAGATTCCCCGCCTCAGATTCCCTGCCTCTGATACCCCGCCTCAGATTCCCCGGCTCTGATTCCCTGCCTGAGATTCCCCGCCTCAGATTCCCCGCCTCAGATTCCCCGCCTCAGATTCCCCGCCTCAGATTCCCCGCCTCAGATTCCCCGCCTCAGATTCCCCGCCTCAGATTCCCCGCCTCAGATTCCCCGCCTCAGATTCCCCGCCTCAGATTCCCTGCCTCAGATTCCCTGCCTCCGATTCCCCGCCTCTGATTCCCCGCCTCTGATTCCCCGCCTCTGATTCCCAGCCTCTGAATCCCCGCCTCTGAATCCCCGCCTCTGATTCCCCGCCTCTGTTTCCCCGCCTCTGATTCCTCGCCTCTGATTCCCCGCCTCTGATTCCACGCCTCTGATTCCCCGCCTCTGATTCCAGGCCTCTTATTCCCCGCCTCTGATTCCCCACCTCTGATTGCCTGCCACTGATTGCCCGCCTCTGATTCCCCGCCTCTGATTCCCCGCCTCTGATTCCCCACCTCTGTCTGTATGCCTCTCTTTCGCCTCCGCTTTTTCCCCTACACTCTTTCCGCGCCTCTCTTTCCCTCCCTCAATTTCAACAACTCTGTTTGATCTGTTCTGTGTACCTCTTTTTCAACACACAAGTTCCAACCACTATGTTTCACCCATCACTATCCCCGCCTCTATTTTTCCGCCTATGTTTACCTGCCTCTGTTTATTCACCTGATTCCCCGCCTCTGATACCCCGCCTCAGATTCCCCGGCTCTGATTCCCTGCCTGAGATTCCCCGCCTGAGATTCCCCGCCTCAGATTCCCCGCCTCAGATTCCCCGCCTCAGATTCCCCGCCTCAGATTCCCCGCCTCAGATTCCCCGCCTCAGATTCCCCGCCACATATTCCCCGCCTCAGATTCCCCGCCTCAGATTCCCCGCCTCAGATTCCCTGCCTCAGATTCCCTGCCTCAGATTCCCTGCCTCCGATTCCCCGCCTCTGATTCCCCGCCTCTGATTCCCCGCCTCTGATTCCCAGCCTCTGAATCCCCGCCTCTGAATCCCCGCCTCTGATTCCCCGCCTCTGTTTCCCCGCCTCTGATTCCTCGCCTCAGATTCCCCGCCTCAGATTCCCCGCCTCAGATTCCCCGCCTCAGATTCCCCGCCTCAGATTCCCCGCCTCAGATTCCCCGCCTCAGATTCCCCGTCTCAAATTCCCCGCCTCAGATTCCCCACCTCAGATTCCCCGCCTCAGATTCCCTGCCTCAGATTCCCCGCCTCTGATTGCCTTCCTCTGATTCCCTGCCTCTGATTCCCTGCCTCTGATTCCCTGCCTCTGATTCCCTGCCTCTGATTCCCTGCCTCTGATTCCCTGCCTCTGATTCCGCACCTATGATTCCACGCCTCTCTGACCGTGTCTCTGATTCCCAGCCTCTGATTCCCTGCCTCTGATACCCTGCCTCTCTTTGCCTGCCTCTATTTCCGTGCCTCTTCCTCTGCATCTAGTTTCCCACGTCTTATTTGCCCCCTCTGATAACCCACCTCTGATTCCATGCCTCTGATTCCCCGCCTCTGATTCCCTGCCTCTGTTTCCCTGCCTCTGATTCCCCGCGTCTGATTCCCAGCCTCAGATTCCCCGGCTCTGATTCCCTGCCTGAGATTCCATGCCTCAGAATCCCCGCCTCAGATTCCCTGCCTCAGATTCCCCGCCTCAGAATCCATGCCTCAGATTCCCCGCCTCAGATTCCCCGCCTCAGATTCCCCGCCTCTGATTCCCTGCCTGAGATTCCATGCCTCAGAATCCCCGCCTCAGATTCCCTGCCTCAGATTCCCCGCCTCAGATTCCCCGCCTCAGATTCCCCGCCTCAGATTCCCCGCCTCAGATTCCCTGCCTCAGATTCCCTGCCTCAGATTCCCTGCCTCAGATTCCCTTCATCTGATTCCCTTCATCTGATTCCCCGCCTCTGATTCCCTGCCTCTGATTCCCTGCCTCTGATTCCCCGCCTCTGATTCCCTGCCTCTGATTCCCTGCCTCTGATTGCCTGCCTCTGATCCTCTGCCTCTGATTCCCTGCCTCTGATTCCCTGCCTCTGATTCCGCACCTCTGATTCCACGCCTCTCTTTCCTTGTCTCTGATTCCCCGCCTCTGATTCCCTGCCTCTGATACCCAGCCTCTCTTTGCCTGCCTCTATTTCCGTGCCTCTTTCTCTTCATCTAGTTTCCCACATCTCATTTGCCCCCTCTGATAACCCGCCTCTGATTCCATGCCTCTGATTCACTGCCTCAGATTCCCTGCCTCAGATACCCCGACTCAGATTTACCGCCTCCGATTCCCCGCCTCAGATTCCCTGCCTCAGATTCCCTGCCTCAGATTCCCTGCCTCAGATTCCCTGCCTCAGATTCCCTGCCTCTGATTCCCCGCCTCTGATTCCCCGCCTCTGATTCCCCGCCTCTGATTCCCAGCCTCTGAATCCCCGCCTCTGAATCCCCGCATCTGATTCCCCGCCTCTGTTTCCCCGCCTCTGATTCCCCGCCTCTGATTCCCTGCCTCTGATTCCATGCCCCTGATTCGCCGTCTCTGATTCCAGGCCTCCTATTCCCCGCCTCTGATTCCCCACCTCTGATTGCCTGCCACTGATTGCCCGCCTCTGATTCCCCGCCTCTGATTCCCCGCCTCTGATTCCCCACCTCTGTCTGTATGCCTCTCTTTCGCCTCCGCTTTTTCCCCTACACTCTTTCCGCGCCTCTCTTTCCCTCCCTCAATTTCAACAACTCTGTTTGATCTGTTCTGTGTACCTCATTTTCAACACACAAGTTCCAACAACTATGTTTCACCCATCACTTTCCCCGCCTCTATTTTTCCGCCTATGTTTACCCGCCTCTGTTTACCCACCTGTTTCACCGCCTATGATTCCCCGCCTCTGATTCCCCACCTCTGTCTCGACGCCTCTCTTTCGCCTCCACTCTTTCCCCTCCACTCTTTCCGTGCCTGTCTTTCCCTCCCTCAATTTCAACAACAGTGTTTGATCTGTTTTGTGTACCTCATTTTAAACACACAAGTTCCAACCACTATGTTTTGCCCGCCTTTTTCCCCGCATCTATTTATCCACCTATGTTTACCTGCCTCTGTTTACCCGCCTGTTTCCCCGCCTCTGATTCCCCACCTTTCATTCCCTGCCTCTCTTTCCCTGCCTCTATTTCCGCGCCTCTTTCTCTGCCTCTCTTTCCCCACATCTCTTTTCCTCCCCCTGATTCCCCGCCTCTGATTCCCCGCCTCTGATTCCCTGCCTCTGATTCCCCGCCTCTGATTCCCTGCCTCAGATTCCCTGCCTCAGATTCCCTGCCTCAGATTCCCTGCCTCAGATTCCCCGCCTCTGATTCCTCGCCTCAGATTCCCCGCCTCAGATTCCCCGCCTCAGATTCCCCGCCTCAGATTCCCCGCCTCAGATTCCCCGCCTCAGATTCCCCGCCTCAGATTCCCCGTCTCAAATTCCCCGCCTCAGATTCCCCACCTCAGATTCCCCGCCTCAGATTCCCTGCCTCAGATTCCCCGCCTCTGATTGCCTTCCTCTGATTCCCTGCCTCTGATTCCCTGCCTCTGATTCCCTGCCTCTGATTCCCTGCCTCTGATTCCCTGCCTCTGATTCCCTGCCTCTGATTCCGCACCTATGATTCCACGCCTCTCTGACCGTGTCTCTGATTCCCAGCCTCTGATTCCCTGCCTCTGATACCCTGCCTCTCTTTGCCTGCCTCTATTTCCGTGCCTCTTCCTCTGCATCTAGTTTCCCACGTCTTATTTGCCCCCTCTGATAACCCACCTCTGATTCCATGCCTCTGATTCCCCGCCTCTGATTCCCTGCCTCTGTTTCCCTGCCTCTGATTCCCCGCGTCTGATTCCCAGCCTCAGATTCCCCGGCTCTGATTCCCTGCCTGAGATTCCATGCCTCAGAATCCCCGCCTCAGATTCCCTGCCTCAGATTCCCCGCCTCAGATTCCATGCCTCAGATTCCCCGCCTCAGATTCCCCGCCTCAGATTCCCCGCCTCTGATTCCCTGCCTGAGATTCCATGCCTCAGAATCCCCGCCTCAGATTCCCTGCCTCAGATTCCCCGCCTCAGATTCCCCGCCTCAGATTCCCCGCCTCAGATTCCCCGCCTCAGATTCCCTGCCTCAGATTCCCTGCCTCAGATTCCCTGCCTCAGATTCCCTTCATCTGATTCCCTTCATCTGATTCCCCGCCTCTGATTCCCTGCCTCTGATTCCCTGCCTCTGATTCCCCGCCTCTGATTCCCTGCCTCTGATTCCCTGCCTCTGATTGCCTGCCTCTGATCCTCTGCCTCTGATTCCCTGCCTCTGATTCCCTGCCTCTGATTCCGCACCTCTGATTCCACGCCTCTCTTTCCTTGTCTCTGATTCCCCGCCTCTGATTCCCTGCCTCTGATACCCAGCCTCTCTTTGCCTGCCTCTATTTCCGTGCCTCTTTCTCTTCATCTAGTTTCCCACATCTCATTTGCCCCCTCTGATAACCCGCCTCTGATTCCATGCCTCTGATTCACTGCCTCAGATTCCCTGCCTCAGATACCCCGACTCAGATTTACCGCCTCCGATTCCCCGCCTCAGATTCCCTGCCTCAGATTCCCTGCCTCAGATTCCCTGCCTCAGATTCCCTGCCTCAGATTCCCTGCCTCTGATTCCCCGCCTCTGATTCCCCGCCTCTGATTCCCCGCCTCTGATTCCCAGCCTCTGAATCCCCGCCTCTGAATCCCCGCATCTGATTCCCCGCCTCTGTTTCCCCGCCTCTGATTCCCCGCCTCTGATTCCCTGCCTCTGATTCCATGCCCCTGATTCGCCGTCTCTGATTCCAGGCCTCCTATTCCCCGCCTCTGATTCCCCACCTCTGATTGCCTGCCACTGATTGCCCGCCTCTGATTCCCCGCCTCTGATTCCCCGCCTCTGATTCCCCACCTCTGTCTGTATGCCTCTCTTTCGCCTCCGCTTTTTCCCCTACACTCTTTCCGCGCCTCTCTTTCCCTCCCTCAATTTCAACAACTCTGTTTGATCTGTTCTGTGTACCTCATTTTCAACACACAAGTTCCAACAACTATGTTTCACCCATCACTTTCCCCGCCTCTATTTTTCCGCCTATGTTTACCCGCCTCTGTTTACCCACCTGTTTCACCGCCTATGATTCCCCGCCTCTGATTCCCCACCTCTGTCTCGACGCCTCTCTTTCGCCTCCACTCTTTCCCCTCCACTCTTTCCGTGCCTGTCTTTCCCTCCCTCAATTTCAACAACACTGTTTGATCTGTTTTGTGTACCTCATTTTAAACACACAAGTTCCAACCACTATGTTTTGCCCGCCTTTTTCCCCGCATCTATTTATCCACCTATGTTTACCTGCCTCTGTTTACCCGCCTGTTTCCCCGCCTCTGATTCCCCACCTTTCATTCCCTGCCTCTCTTTCCCTGCCTCTATTTCCGCGCCTCTTTCTCTGCCTCTCTTTCCCCACATCTCTTTTCCTCCCCCTGATTCCCCGCCTCTGATTCCCCGCCTCTGATTCCCTGCCTCTGATTCCCCGCCTCTGATTCCCTGCCTCAGATTCCCTGCCTCAGATTCCCTGCCTCAGATTCCCTGCCTCAGATTCCCCGCCTCTGATTCCCCGCCTCTTATTCCCCGCCTCTGAATCCCCGCCTCTGATTCCCCACCTCTGATTCCCTGCCTCAGATTCCCCGGCTCTGATTCCCTGCATCAGATTCCCTGCCTCAGATTCCCTGCCTCTGAATCCCCGCCCCTGATTCCCTGCCTCTGATTCCCCGCCTCTGATTCCCTGCCTCAGATTCCCTGCCTCAGATTCCCTGCCTCAGATTCCCTGCCTCTGATTCCCCGCCTTTGATTCCCCACCTCTTATTCCCCGCCTCTGATTCCCCACCTCTGATTCCGTGCCTCTGATTCCCTGCCTCTGTTTCCCCGCCTCTGATTCCCCGACTCTGATTCCCCGCCTCAGATTCCCCGCCTCAGATTCCCCGCCTCAGATTCCCCGCCTCAGATTCCCCGCCTCAGATTCCCTGCCTCAGATTCCCTGCCTCTGATTGCCTGCCTCTGATTCCCTGCCTCTGATTCCCTGCCTCTGATTCCCTGCCTCTTATTCCCTGCCTCTGATTCCCTGCCTCTGATTCCCTGCCTCTGACTCCGAGCCTCTGATTCCACGCCTCTCTTTCCGTATCTCTGATTCCCCGCCTCTGATTCCCTGCCTCTGATACCCTGCCTCTCTTTGCCTGCCTCTATTTCGGTGCCTCTTTCTCTGCATCTAGTTTCCCACATCTCATTTGCCCCCTCTGATAACCCGCCTCTGATTCCATGCCTCTGATTCCCCACCTCTGATTCCCCGCCTCTGATTCCCTGCCTCTGATTCCCCGCCTCTGATTCCCTGCCTCAGATTCCCTGCCTCAGATTCCCTGCCTCAGATTCCCTGCCTCAGATTCCCTGCCTCTGATTCCCCGCCCCTGATTCCCCGCCTCTTATTCCCCGCCTCTGATTCCCCGCCTCAGATTCCCCGCCTCTGATTCCCTGCCTCTGTTTCCCCGCCTCTGATTCCCCGCCTCTGATTCCCCGCATCAGATTTCCCGGCTCTAATACCCTGCCTGAGATTCCCTGCCTGAGATTCCCCGCCTCAGATTCCCTGCCTCAGATTCCCCGCCTCAGATTCCCCGCCTCAGATTCCCCGCCTCAGATTCCCCATCTCAGATTCCCCGCCTCAGATTCCCCGCCTCAGATTCCCCACCTCAGATTCCCTGCCTCAGATTCCCTGCCTCTGATTGCCTTCCTCTGATTCCCTGCCTCTGATTCCCTGCCTCTGATTCCCTGCCTCTGATTCCCTGCCTCTGATTCCCTGCCTCTAATTCCCTGCCTCTGATTCCGCACCTCTGATTCCACGCCTCTCTTTCCGTGTCTCTGATTCCCCGCCTCTGATTCCCTGCCTCTGATACCCTGCCTCTCTTTGCCTGCCTCTATTTCCGTGCCTCTTTCTCTGCATCTATTTTCCCACATCTCATTTGCCCCATCTGATAACCCGCCTCTGATTCCATGCCTCTGATTCCCCGCCTCTGATTCCCCGCCTCTGATTGCCCGCCTCTGATTCCCTCCCTCAGATTCCCTGCCTCAGATTCCTTGCCTCAGATTCCCTGTTTCTGATTCCCCGCCTCTGATTCCCCACCTCTTATTCCCCGCCTCTGATTCCCCGCCTCTGATTCCCCGCCTCTGATTCCCTGCCTCTCTTTCCCCGCCTCTGATTCCCCGCGTCTGATTCCCCACCTCTGATTCCCCACCTCAGATTCCCTGCCTCAGATTCCCTGCCTCAGATTCCCTGCCTCTGATTCCCTGCCTCAGATTCCCTGCCTCAGATTCCCTGCCTCAGATTCCCTGCCTCTGATTGCCTGCCTCTGATTCCCTGCCTCTGATTCCCTGCCTCTTATTGCCTGCCTCTGATTCCCTGCCTCTGATTCCCTGCCTCTGATTCCCTGCCTCTGATTCCGCACCTCTGATTCCACGCCTCTCTTTCCTTGTCTCTGATTCCCCGCCTCTGATTCCCTGCCTCTGATACCCTGCCTCTCTTTGCCTGCCTCTATTTCCGTGCCTCTTTCTCTGCATCTAGTTTCCCACATCTCATTTGCCCCCTCTGATAACACGCCTCTGATTCCATGCCTGAGATTCCCCGCCTGAGATTCCCCGCCTCAGATTCCCCGCCTCAGATTCCCCGCCTCAGATTCCCCGCCTCAGATTCCCCGCCTCAGATTCCCCGCCTCAGATTCCCCGCCACATATTCCCCGCCTCAGATTCCCCGCCTCAGATTCCCCGCCTCAGATTCCCTTCCTCAGATTCCCTGCCTCAGATTCCCTGCCTCCGATTCCCCGCCTCTGATTCCCCGCCTCTGATTCCCCGCCTCTGATTCCCAGCCTCTGAATCCCCGCCTCTGAATCCCCGCCTCTGATTCCCCGCCTCTGTTTCCCCGCCTCTGATTCCTCGCCTCAGATTCCCCGCCTCAGATTCCCCGCCTCAGATTCCCCGCCTCAGATTCCCCGCCTCAGATTCCCCGCCTCAGATTCCCTGCCTCTGATTGCCTGCCTCTGATTCCCTGCCTCTGATTCCCTGCCTCTGATTCCCTGCCTCTGATTCCCTGCCTCCGATTCCCTGCCTCTGATTCCCTGCCTCTTATTCCGCGCCTCTGATTCCACGACTCTCTTTCCGTATCTCTGATTCCCCGCCTCTGATTCCCTGCCTCTGATACCCAGCCTCTCTTTGCCTGCCTCTATTACGGTGCCTCTTTCTCTGCATCTAGTTTCCCACATCTCATTTGCCCCCTCTGATAACCAGCCTCTGATTCCATGCCTCTGATTCCCCGCCTTTGATTCCCCGCCTCTGATTCCCTGCCTTTGATACCCCGCCTCTGATTCCCTGCCTCAGATTCCCTGCCTCAGATTCCCTGCCTCTGATTCCCCGCCTCTGATTCCCCGCCTGAGATTCCCTGCCTGAGATTCCCCGCATCAGATTCCCTGCCTCAGATTCCCCGCCTCAGATTCCCCGCCTCAGATTCCCCGCCTCAGATTCCCCGTCTCAGATTCCCCGCCTCAGATTCCCCACCTCAGATTCCCCGCCTCAGATTCCCTGCCTCAGATTCCCTGCCTCTGATTGCCTTCCTCTGATTCCCTGCCTCTGATTCCCTGCCTCTGATTCCCTGCCTCTGATTCCCTGCCTCTGATTCCCTGCCTCTGATTCCCTGCCTCTGATTCCGCACCTATGATTCCACGCCTCTCTGACCGTGTCTCTGATTCCCAGCCTCTGATTCCCTTCCTCTGATACCCTGCCTCTCTTTGC
Organism: Narcine bancroftii; assembly: GCF_036971445.1. Classification (NCBI taxonomy): domain Eukaryota; kingdom Metazoa; phylum Chordata; class Chondrichthyes; order Torpediniformes; family Narcinidae; genus Narcine; species Narcine bancroftii. The sequence goes on from NC_091474.1 coordinate 249,005,272, forward strand.
CTGCCTCTATTTCCGTGCCTCTTCCTCTGCATCTAGTTTCCCACGTCTCATTTGCCCCCTCTGATAACCCAC